>NW_004524717.1:4119160-4155605 GCF_000260255.1 Octodon degus | reverse complement strand
TGGAAATCCCCTTTAAACCAGCTATTCCTCTACTGGGAATTTTTCCAGAGGATCTCCCTATTGTTTAAACCACTTTTTAAAAACTACTTATTCTAGTATAACTGACCTTTATTGCAGATTGCCTTCTTTCATCCTAAAGAGCCAAATATTTGGAGGAGCAGTTCTTAGGACTCCAGTTGACCTTGGGAGGTAATGGGCTCTGGTGCTTCTCAGTGCTTGACTTCAGGAGGTAGCTGTGCACTCCCTGTGAGATGACTAGGTTACTTCCCTGGTCATTGGCAATGCTTGTCGTTAAGTAGTCAAGGAAAATGAAAGACATGAGCCGTTTTTTATGTCTGTGGACAACGTCACTTATGCATATCATGAATAGCCCAAAAGATGATACTTTTAGAAATGATTCAAATAAATAAACTTACTTTCCTTTCATCATTCAACAGATATTTATGAGCAGCTCCTGTCCCAGGCATCTGTAAACAGTGTTTAATAGAAAAGAAGCACTTATCCCATCCTGACTCCTCAGGACTCCCACTTACCCCACCCCACAACAGCCACTTCTAATATTCACTTGTTTTCTTTCAGAATTATTCTGTACATATACAGGAATATGTTTTTGTGGCTGTCTCCCCAGTTTTTTAATCCTTAATAGCATACTGTAAATCTCACATCATGATGGAAATACCTAATTTATTTTTCCTTTTTACTGCTTCAAGGTATTACATTGTAAGGTAGTATGATTATTTTATTAGCCCTCTGTTGATGGACATGTAAGTAATTCCTAGGTCTCCCCCTTAGAGTCTATGCCTTACTTCTTGCTTTCTTATAGTTTCATTCCCTGAACAATGTAGGAAATGGGATTCAAATCTATCACCTTGCTAGGACTCTCACCTTTGTATGTACTTCCTGATAGATCCAAGCAAACTCAATTCAAATCAGACTTACCCAATAAGGCTCAGGCTGTAATTATTGATCAGGAGCCAGCTGATAAGCTTTGCTGCCCTCACATCCACTTCTTTCACCTTTCAGGGAACCTGAGAAGAACTGATTCCATTTGGCAGGCACCACCCTCTCCTGTAGGCTGCTGTCCATGATGCTCACATGATTAGTGTCCTTTGAGACTAGCCTTTACTCCCAGCCACAGCTGGCTTCCTTTCCTTTGAGTGTCGTTGCTGTTCTCACCATCATGTAGAGCCTCTTGGGGATTAGTTGAGACACATCGACCTTATCTTATAATTAGCTCACTCCCCTCTGGTATATGTTTAAAGTACATCTAGTTTCAGTTCTGAAAACCTTAACTGTCCTAAGGTAGCTTTCCTATACTCTGTCATAAAAAAAATTTACCTTTAGAGTCTTCAGAGACCTTGTGATGTCCTTGAGCCTACATGTTTCAGCTGTATTTTCTGTTCCCTGTTACTTCTGCTGTCCTTCATGTTGATGTCACCATGCTCTGCCTCTGAGCATTTCCACATCTAGATGCCCGCCTGTCTTCACTCTAATCTGCCACTTTCCCTCCATGTGTGCCTATTTATATTAAAGCAATTTCTTCTCCAAAGCCCATTTGATTGGTAGACTTTTCCAATTTGTACCAGTTTACTGTTCTCTTTTATTATTTCCTCTATAATTGATAGTCCAGTGGCCTCATCTGTCCCCTTTTGTGTGAAAGGATTTTATCATGATGCTGTCCTGTTTTGTTGCTCAGGCAGTGAATGGAGTTAAATTGGAGTTGTGGTGGAGTGATCTAGAAATGTCTGTTTCTTTTTCAATTTTCAATATTTTAAAATGTCATTTTAAAATTGTTTACTTTTAGCTTTTCCATTTTCTGAAAATGTATAAATTCATTTTGGTTCAATTTGTAAATTCTTTATTTCTGCTCTTGGTCACTTCATTGTCACTTAAGAAATCAACAGATACTCATCCCTGCCATGTTCTGGACACTGTTGTAGATGCTGAAGATTCATACTCCTTCCAGGTTCCTAGCAAAACCATCTGAGTCCTTTCTGAACCTGGGCACTCCTGACCCAAGGGCCTCCCACTAGGCCCTGCCTCTTAAGGATTCCACAGCCTTCCACTTAACCAAAATGAATTTATACATTTCCAGAAAATGGAAAAGCTAAAAGGAAATAATCTTAAAATGACAAAATTTTTTAAAATACTGAAAATAGAAAAAGAAACAGATGTTTCTGGCTCACCCTACCACCATTCCAATTTAACTTCCTATGGCCACCTACCATAAGAGGCAGAGGTCTGACACATGAGCTTAGGCTTTCTTCTACTTGGTCATAAAAAAATAAAACTTACCTTCTCATATAAATCTTATATGAACAGACCACATCAGGCCAGGTGGAGCTCAGAATGGTAGGGCAGTTTTAGGTAAAATGATCAGAGCATAGCTATCTAGAAGGAGGCCATTTGAGTAAAAATGCAGCATGAACTGGGATTTACCTGGTGAAGTGTAAATTTGGTGTATACCTCTTATTACTTCTCTAAAATCTTAATATGGGAATTCTAAAACACACATGTTCCAGGAAGTTTCAGAAACCAAATTGTTGGCTTGCTAGAGACAATTTCTAGAATAGCATAGGAGCCTAGTAAATGTCATTTGGAGTGAAGGTTGATTAATATGACGTACTTAGAAATGAGAAACTTTTCTACAACCAGGCCTTATGACCTGGAGACCACAGGGAATAAAATAGATGATTCAATCGATAGGAATAGGGCACCAAAATATTTCCTTAATTGTTCTCTCAGCCTGTAGTAATTGGTCTTTGAGCAAGCTAATAAATCTGGGGAGAATAAAATGTTATTCTATCAGTTTAAATTGTTCCTATTAGTATCCTAGAAGGTACTTTTTTGAAATTCCATGTATTTTTTACTTAGCCTCTCTACATCTTTACCTGTCACCTTGTATCTTTTTGGTTTTATTCAACATTTTTAAAGGTGTCACATCAGCTTTTTTAATATGGTGACTTAATTGCAAAAGCACACATAAACAGTTTGAAAGGTGTGAGAAGAAATTCACAAGTCACATGGGGAAAGAGCAACAAAGCTAGCATTCAGTCTGGAATTCATCCACAGTGCAAAACAAATTACACTGCCAGTGGGTCAAATGGTGTATTCTGAAATGGAGTAAAAAAAATGAATTGGATACAAAAAATGTTTGTTCCATACCAGAGATACAGTGGATAATATTGAGATAAATAAATACAGGTTTCATTCTCGTAAAGCTTATTTGCAACAGGGAAAGCAGGGCATGTGTATAACATAGATTGAATATGTAGTAGAAATACCAGAGGGGAGATGGCTTTGCTCATGAGGTAAGAAAAGGAGGCAGAGTTGCCATGGCTTGTGAGGATCGAGAAGACCTGGGTAAATCAAGAAGGTTGACTTGCAGGATACAACAATGAGAAAGACAGAGTCCTAGGCCCCAAGGGCTCTATGTGGAGTAGAAGATACATGCATAAGCACATACATTGTGATGGAATGTGGTCAACAGTATGATACGGACAAGGAACTACAGAGAGGGAGAATAATCTTCGGGGAAGCTGAGTAGGTACTGACCTTCCATCTGCATCTTAAAGACATAGGTATTTGTGCAGAGGGCAGAGGGCAGGCAAAGGGTTTTCTCTAGGCAGAATAAATGAGACACTTACTTAACTATCTACTCCAGAACAGCCACACTCCAGTCACTTTTTATGTTGTGTTGTCATTACAGGTGACACAAATGTCTCTTCTGGAACAGGACAGAGTGCGAAGAATTTGCACAGTAAGAGTCAGTTTAGGACCATTGCACCAAAAATTACACCTAAAGTCCTAACCCCCAGAGTGCTTCCATGTCACTCACCATCACTTTCAGATCAGGGGACTTTGGGGCCCTCCAAGAGTCCCAAGCCACTGGGGATGCCCTCTCAGAACTATGCACTGATGCAAGTGGCTGGCCAAGAGGGCACATTTTCTCTTGTCGCTTTGCCATCTGTTACCTCAGCTCAGCCAAGTCAGAAACCCCAAATGCCTGAAAACCTTAAACTGCCTATTCCTCGATACCAGCCCCTACGAGGTAACAAAGGACCAAAAAAGAAGCCTAGCCTGAGCGCTCCTGAAAGTGGCTGTGGCAAACCTCTTGCCCACACCCAGACATACACTCAGATGTCGCCTTCCCTGCCTGCCCATTCTGAACTGCCACAGAAACGCAATCAGTGCAAGCAGCTTCCATCACCAGAGCAAGCCCCAGGGGGGCCCAGCACAGCTCCACTGGCTGAGGGAAGTGGCCATGAAGACTTGACACTTCCAGTGATCAACAGCTGCAGAGATCTGAGCCCTCCTGCCACAGCAGCCCTGCCCAAATCAGGAGAGCCCTCTGCCAGGCAGAGTCTCTCAGATAGTTCAGGGAAAGGAAACCATACAAGCAAGAAAGTACCCGGTGAGCCTTCTGTTGTTGCCAGAGGAAAACTTAAAGAACAATCAGATCATGCAGAAGCCTTGACCAGTTTGTCACCAGCCATTTTTGGCAGTACAGTTCATTTGATCTCATCTATTCCCAAAGGTAAAGTACCAATCTTACCCTACACAAGAATGCAGGCAACTGAGGTTTGCAAAACTGAATCAGATGCTAAGACTGCAGGTTTTTCTTTACCTGAGTATAGGACAGACAATGATAGGAAATCTGCCATCATAGAAAGCTTTAATACAGCCACCAAAATGGCCAGCAAGACACCTATTCTATCAGTACCAAAGCAGATTCCTTGTGGAAGTACCTTTTGTCCAGTCACCAAAACAGATCTCAACCATAAAACAAAACTGAACATTGGAGCAGCAAAGAGAAGAGGAAGAAAACAAAAGGTTCCAGATGAAATTTTAGCATTTCAGGGGAAAAGGAAGAAATGCATTATTAATAAATGCAGAGATGGTAAAGAGAGGGCAAAAAACAATCTCCAAGATTCCAAAGACCAGAAACCAGGGGCTTTGAAAAAGTATCGTAGTATTATGCCCAAACCTGTAATTGTTATATCTGCTTTGCCTTCCCTGGCTTCTCCTTCAGGCACTCTGCAGTCTCAGACCACCAGCAACCTAGGACAGAACATCTTGTTGAATAATTCAGTCACTTCCAAATGTCTCAGCCGTAAACAGAATGACAGCCCTTCACCCAAGCCCAGCTCCGTGTTAAGAAATGGATTTTCTGGTGTCAAGAAACCGTGGCACAGATGTCAGGTCTGTAACCACCACTTCCAGTTTAAACAGCACCTTCAAGACCACATGAACACACACACCAACAGACCGCCTTACAGTTGTCGCATTTGTCGCAAGGCCTACGTACGCTCTGGCAGCTTGAGCACTCACATGAAGCTCCATCATGGCGAGAACCGTCTGAAGAAACTTGTGTGCTGTGAGTTTTGTGCAAAAGTGTTTGGCCACGTGCGAGTCTATTTTGGGCACTTGAAAGAAGTTCACAGGGTTGTGATCAGTACAGAGCCCACCCCTAGTGGACCACAGCCAGAAGACATGCTGAGGAGCAGAGGCAGAGACACCAGCGATCCAGGGAGAGAGGCAGCACTGACGCCGTGAGTACGAGAGGCTGGAAGCCTGGCAAGAGAGTCTGTGTTGATTTGGGAAAGAGGGTAAAATTTCACATTCAGAAAGATTTTAGTCCCTGTAGTTCTATGAATAGTGATCTCTCTTCACTCTGGTTTCTGATCAGTCATTATTTCAATTACTATATGAGTCTATATAAATGCCAGTTGGAGGTATTCTGGGGACAGATTCAGTGAGAGATTATTTTTACATCTAAAAATAAAATAGTAAATTGTATATTTAATAGTGTTCTTTACAACTAATTTTCCCCAGATTCATGTCCATAAAATTTACATCTAGATAGCCTCATCTACCCCATCCTACATACTTCAGGTACCATTCAGAGCTAACCCTCTCTGCGTGGCCCCCATTTTTCTCATTAGGACAAAAGAACTTTCCTAAGTCAGAACTTGCTTTCTAGCATTATAAATAAATAAATAAGCTTCATAATTGGGAAGTCTGGCAGTAATTAGGCATTTAACAAGCAGTACCCTCAGTGTGAGCTGTGTATACCCCCTTTCTACACCAAGGAGATTTCCCTCAGCACCTGAGAAGTCAACCTCCCTTTGTTTCTTACTTTTTCCAATTGCTCAATATATTGTTTAATTTTGACTTACACTTTTACAGTCAATAAAAGTAAGAGGTGCATGACTATCCTGTTTGTTCATACCTTTCTAGGGTTCTCTCTTTTTCTTAGACACTTCTGTTCCCTTTCCCATTTCTGTGCCTTTCACCAATGTACAAGGAAATCCCCCTCTGTACTTGTTTTCCTGTAGTTATATTTTGATGTTAAAGTAAAATGTCCTAACTTGCATTCCGGTATGCTCTAGGTTAAGGAGGGAACAGTGGGTGGTGGGGACAGTCACCTCAGACCTTACCAGGTGGTCCTACAGCACCTGGTGTAATAGTATGGACTGACCCTTCCATTTTAACTACACCTGTCCCGTGGTGGCTAAAGAGGAGGTGGCTCTCCTGGGGAGGGACAGACTTTCCGGGGGACCCTGGTTGCTTGAGAAGCATGTGGTGCCCAGCAGAGTGACAGCAGATGTCCACCCCGGCCTCTACTAAAGTCCTTCCCAGGCTCTGTGTACCCATGCTTCCTGCTTTACAGAGCAGTGTGGCTTAGATCCCCAAAGGCTGAGAGCTGAAGGGTAAAGTACCAATTGTGTTTTTACATGAACTCTTACATAGACTTTTTTACTTTTCAGGGAAAACAAATCAAGCTTGGAAGAAGATTTCCTTCTAAACCAGGCAGATGAAGTCAAATTACAAATCAAATGTGGCCGTTGTCAGATCACTGCTCAGTCTTTTGCTGAAATCAAATTTCATTTACTTTATGTTCATGGAGAGGAAATTCAGGGCAGGCTGCAAGAGGGAGTCTTACCCAGCAACCAAGGAGCTCAGGAAATGATCGCCAAACACACTGCTCCAGACTGGAAGCAGCATCCAGAAAGAAAAAAGCAGGTGAGGCCTTGTGCCTCTGAGGAAGACTGTCATGCACTTCCTAAGATGAAAAGACAACTCTGTCTTCACCATGAGAAGGATGTGGAAATACTCAAGGCAAATGAAGGAGGCCAACTGAGAACAAAGGAGCTGAGGGCAGACCTCCAGAGCCCAGAGTATGGCAGCCACCATACTGTGTTCCTCTGGTCTCATTCAGGCTTCAGCTGCCTCCTGTGTGCCCAGACTTTAGGGAGGAAGGAGGAACTCTTCCTTCACTGGGAAAGCCACCATAACTGCGAGGACCCCTCCAGACTTTGGGCCATTCTAAGTACATTCTCGAACCAAGGAGTGATAGAAATTTCCAGGGAAACTGGCAAATGAAACTCTAAAGCAAATTGAAGTTAAAGAGAATGTTGCTAGCACCTTTCTTTCAAAGCTTTGTGTTTTATGGTAGTACTTAATTATATGAATCAGAAAAGCTAGGATAAACATTAACGAACAGCAGTAATTTTGTATATAATTTTATTTTCTTATAAAATAAAATATATGCCATGGATGCATCTTTTTCTGACCATATGCAGTCTTACTTTAAAGTTCTATGTACTGATTCTTAATTTCTTAAGACTTTATTTCAGAATAAATGAGAAGATCTAAATTGGAGATTGAAATGTAGAAGAATATAGGTTTTTCAGATAGTTTTCAGTAAAATTGTGTGTGTGTGTGTGTGTGTGTGTGTGTGTGTGTGTGTGTGTATGTCCTTTCATTCAGATGTCCTCTGCTTACATCCAGCTGGCAATTCCATTTCAGTATAGCCATATCATCAAGTTGTATGGTAAATGTTGATATTTATAAAATTTCCTGGTTTATTTAAATATACTGTGGGAGTCAGTGAGATAGCTCAGCAGTCTAAAGCACCTGGTAAGGCAAGCTTAGGTGAGTACTGGGTTCGAGGTTCAATCCCAGGCACCATATGCCATGCCAGACCTTCCCCCAGGACCGGCTGAGTGGGCCACAGAGTTTGGGCATAGTGGGGTACGCCTGTAATCCTGTTACACCAGTGCTGAGGAGGCTGAAAGCAGGAGGTTCACTGTGAATCCAGGCTGCATAGTGAAACCCTGTATCAACCAAATACATTAAAATAAATAAAATATGCTGTAAAGTAATCTTTTAATAAGGTGGTCAGTTACCATAATTTAAAATCCATGCTTTTAACACTTAAATTTTTGGGTTTTTTGTTTTTGTTTTTTGTAATATTATGCTTAAATGCTCTTTTTTGTTTCTTCATTTTCTGGTTTTGGTTTTTTGTTTTGTTTTGATGTGGGGTTTTTTGGGCAACAGGAATCAAACTCAGGAGCTTACCAGACAGGCACTTGTGTCGCTGAGATGTATCCTGGCCGTGCTTTTTTCTTCTTCTCCTCCTCTTCCTCCTCCTCCTCTTCCTCTTCCTCCTCTTCCTCCTCCTCCTCCTCCTTCTTTTTCTTAAATGAAGATTAGTTGTTGGCAAGTCTTATAGCTATAGTGTTTCATATCAAAGTAATAAAAAAATTAATGCATCTGCGTTAAAAAATCTTTCTTGGTGAAAACTTATTTTCAAGTGGTCTTTGGGGTTAGCAAATTTACAACCTGGAACGTGAACCAAATGGTTCAGTCCAGAAGTGTGCCTCTGCCGTTCTCTTACTCCAAAGTCATTTCAGAGGATTGTTGCTAGCTGATCAATTTTAGATACCACTGTGCCTTTCAAGCCAGACTCTCTTTGAAAGTTGAGAGTAAATGATTGCCTTTTAAATTTCTGGAAAATGATTTGAGTCAGAAGACTGTCCTGGATGCAAAGTCATTTTCTGAGAGCAGGGAGTTTGCTCACTCATCCCACCAAAATCCCTGCCTTCGGGTGAAAGCACCATGCACGTGGCTGTCCCTGTTGGATGAACCTTGGCCCAGGCATGATCCAAACATTTTTCTGTACTGAAGAAAGTTATCCCGCAGCAGAAAAGCTAAATTCTACTAGATACACTATTGGGTCCAAATCATCCTGTTTAATTCCTAGTTTTAAGAGCAAACATTCACAAACTTAGTGTGATTGAAATAAAACAGGTAAAATTCAGTCTTCTCTAAATTTACAAAGTTTTACATACTTAAAAAGAATTCAGAATTCTCTGAAAGATTTTTCATTGTTGGTGGCTCACACTTTCTCAATGTACAGTGATAGCATCAGACCTCTACTATACTTTTAGGACCCCAGGATTTGTAATGAAATAGCTGTATCACTGAGTGCAGTTATATGTTTGTTTCGTGGTCCGGGAGACATTACAAAATGAGCACTACAAAAAATACTACCTGAATTCAAACATGAGGCTTATATTCAAACCTTGAAATAATTTATACACTGCTCAGTCCTCAGATAATTAGTATTTCAGGAATACTGGCCAACTGGCCAAGAGCAGAATAGTGTATTTAGGTGTATATGGAGGCCTAGATATAGGGACCAAAAGCACCTACCTGTAGGGTCTGGAAAGTCTGATCTCCCCTTGGTTAGGGAGAAAACTAGCTGTGGCCAGCATTTGACCACCTCTTAGAGCAAGAGCATTATGGAAACAGGCAGGAGACATGATGAGCTCATGATTAAGTGATCTGGCTGGATCCCCTCCTGGAATTCATTTCAGCATAGTGATCAAGTAATCCTAGCTAAGATTATGCAGTTTATCAGGGCATGGAACCTTGAGTGGGGACAGGGAGGGTCAACATCCACTGTTTGTTTTGTTTTGGGTATTAGGAATTAAACTCACTACAATGCTATTGCTGAGGAGGTGCTGTACCCCTGAGCTATATCCCTGGCCCGCAACTTTTTTGTTGTACTTGAACCCAGGGCCTTCACTGAACTATATCCCATCCCTTTTTCTTTTGTGTGTTGAGACATGGTTTGCTACTTTGCTTGGGCTGGGCTCAAAATTACAGTCCTTTCTCAGCCTCATCAAGGGCTGGGATTAAAGGTGTGTGGTACCACAACACCTGGCTGAGTTAACTTTTTTTTAAGAGAAAGAAATTTGGAGTCCAGAATTCCTCACTGGATGCCTAGGGGTGGGAGTGGGGGTCATTGAAAGTACAAGACTTATTGTAGTTCTCAGATTCTGAGATCTCCCTGTAAGATCTCCTGCATGACAGTGGGAGCAGCCCACTGCCACCTAAGACAAGGGTTTCTGGCCCTTAAAGTTACAGTAGTGCTTCCTTAATGAGAATGGTGTAACTTGAGGCAGCTCATTGTCTTATTTGGGTATAGAAGTGTTAATGACACAGTCCCAAACTATACTTAACCTACAGGCCACAAAGGAGAGAATAAAATGTTGTAGTCCTTATTTCCTGTGACCGTGAGAAACTTTCTGAGGCTCCTGCCATCCTCTAAAGTGAGAGTAAAGGCCCCAACTCAAGGTTGTAAAGAGACTATGAGATACAAATAAAATACCTCGCACATTTGGGCCACATGCTAATTGGTGGCTGATATTTATTAAATTTTGGTCAGATTTGGACAAAGAAATAATACCATAAAAAGATAATGTGAAACAGCTCAGGTAGACTTTTAAGGATAAAAAGCTTAAGAACAACAGAAATTTGCATCTTTGCTTAAAAGTAACTGTTAAAACATCCTGGAGTCCCGTGGAGGTTTGCTAAGTATCTTTTCATAATGGGCACAGCACAAATGATTCTTGTCCAGGCTTCATGTTCCTCAGGTCTCAGCTGGCAGCCCCTTTCTGGAACCCCTGCCCCCAGCCTTCTCTGGCCCCTGGTCCAGCTGATGTCAGCACACACCACCCCCATTCAGAAGCCCACAGTGAACATCTGTGCTTCCCACTTGAGACAAGCCTCTCAAAGGCAAGGACTGCCTTTGTTGAGCACAAAACCCTAAAGTGCACTACCTCATATGAAATAATACACTGTAGGTATTTGTTGGGGAAAAATGGATGCATCAGCTCAATACAGAATTGCTGCCTTGCTTTTTAAGCGTTAGAAGCAACCAAACAGAGTTGGCCAGGAAGATACTAAGGCACATTTGAGGTCAATTCAGTACTTTTGTTTTGCTTCTTGGGAAACTGTCCTACAGCCAGCAAGACTAAATTCTATTTTCTTTTGGCCCTAACATTTCAAAAAGCTACAGCATTTTAGATTTGCATTGTTTTATTACCTGTTGTTTTTATTCATGGTGCCTTTTGTTGTGTATTCTCTCATGGACTTTTTCCTAGTTTAGCCTGACTGTTCCTGTTAAGCTGTTCCTCATATGGAAAGTTGTCTCTTCTTCAGCACGCTATAAATAATCAAATCTGGGTGCATTCCATCCCTTCTCTGGCTATAGGCTCCTCCCCTTCCCAGCTGTACAGCTCTGGTCCTCTGTGGCCCTGGTGACATGATTGTTGGCAGTAAATGCTCAGCTTCATTTATTTATTAGGATCCTCAGATTGGGACTGGTTTGCTCCATTCAAGCTGCTGACATGCTTTGCTAGGTACATATTTTATAGTCTCCCCTTTTCTGAGCTGCTGAGAAAAAGTGCCCTGGTTAAGATGAACTGGGATTTAGCAAAACAGGTTTTTCACTTTAACGTTTATGCTGACTTCACTGACATTGGACAACCAACAGCTTATCTAGGCTTGTGGGGCAATCCTACATACATTTTAACTGTATCTGCCTCTTCAGGAATGTTACTTTTGGAAGTGAAACGTTCATCGTATCTGGCATGTGACCGTAGTCATAGTGATCCTTGTAGTAAGGCTATAATCACCATTTCTCCAGCATATTTTAAATTTGTGTTTAGTATGCAGATGTCGGGTTGGGAGCAGATCACATTTTCCATCCTCTGAAGTGTGAGAATATTTCTCAGTGTGTTGCTTAATCTTCGGAAAACTGGTATTCACTGAAGGAAACCAAATGTGACTTAACTGAAAGTGATGGAAGGATTACTTTTCTATTTTTGATGTGAAGACAAACAGATTTTTTAAATTAAATTTTCTCCCTCTTCAAAATAACCTTAGTTTAAAAAAAAATGACCTTACCATTAGCTTAATAGTGAAGAACTTTTTAATAATAGAATGGCAGTACTTGCCTTTTTTAGTATGTTCCAAATACAAAATTGTATGTTATTAGGATTAAAATAGGTCATATTTTTGAAAAGCCGAATACCCATGAAGTAGTACTCAAAAAGATTTGACCCTTCTTTATTAAATATAGGTTTAATCAACACCTAGAAGTTGCAGGGAGAACCACTAGGTGCTCCACCAGCATCTATGGAGAACAAAGCAGTGAACATGGTCTGATTACTACTTGCATGGTACGTCTAACTCTACAGAAACCTGGCCAGGGGCAGTATCCAGGGTAAACACATACACTATGTAACCATCCCAAAGCTCTGGCTATGTGATAATATTGAAGATGTATTTGCAGAAAATTAGCACTCTGTCTTCTAGTTTAATCCACAATGAAGCACAAATTTTTTTTTCCAAAATTTTATTGATAAACAGCAATGAGACAGTTTCAAATCAAATCGGAAGTACAGTTTCAACAAATAACACACCGCATACATTCTTCTTAGTGGTTAATTGCTGTACAAGATGCGGACTTGAGATCCTATTTACAAACACCATTAGAACAAATCATTCTATTCATTAAGAGAATGCAACTATATATCCTAACCACTTTGAATACACAGATACATTCATCTGTGTACCCTATTTTTTCTAAGTTCCGTTATTGAATATTATAGGTGTGTAAACTCAGCAAAATATTCTAAAAGAGTCCAGTAGCCCATAATAGCATTGGGTCTTCTGTTTAACTGGCAATGTCAGAAATTATTGACCTGAGTCCCCCACAGCTCAACGTAACAGCATGGCTTTACTTCCTATATTTCGTCTTCATACTTTTCTGCTGGATGGATAAGACCAAGGTAAAGCAGGACCTGTGCAATAAGAGTTGTAGCTTTTTGGTCTGATAAGGTCAGTGAAATCCCCTTAGGATTTATCCTGAGATCCTGTACCTCAGATTGTAGAACCTTTGTCAGTGTCAGCCATGTGGATGAGTCACGGCCATTGCTTGGCCAATGTGCTCTCTGTGAAAGCCTGAGAGAATGAAGCACAAATTTTGACAAGATATTCATTGAACAACCTTTTTGACATGATTATAATCAATAAGTTATTCTATAATGATCCAAAATTGACTATCTTTCACAAAGTTTTTATTCTTTTTTTTTTTTAATGTATTTAGTACAGGATCTACAGGGTCTCATGTATATCATACTTGTAGTAATCCTTGTGCTTTCTGCCTTCCAAATGCTGGGATTACAGGCATGTGCCACCATGCCCAGTCTCAATCGCTGTCTCAGTGTGCCCTGGGGGTTGGGGCTGGCATGGCATGCCAGGGATCAAACCCCAGTTGCCACGCTCTGCTTAAGCAAGTGCTTTAATCCACTGAGCTATCTGGGCAGCTTTTTCTTTCTTAATGTATGGGTGGGACACAAGAAACGAAAGAGCGGGAATGCTGAAACAAGACATCGGCCGAGGTACTTTTTGGCAGTGGAAGTTCCAATGGGGCACTGGATGAGTAGAGAGACTGGCTTCAGTGTTCAGGCAGCAAACTCATGATTATTGTGGTCCATCCTCAATAGAAATGGGACAGTGTCTATCAAAATCTAAAATGCATAGACCTTGTGATGTGGAAGTTCTACTTCTGGGAATTTCAAGATGTTAAGGCACAAATGTATAAATAGACTAGTGTTAGGGCTTGTAGTGCAACATCCCCCCAAAGCCTCATGTGCACCAGTGGCTGGACCTAATATATGTGAGGATGGACCAAGGATGTATGATAACTAGCCCATTGATTGGTTTAGCATAGTGCTGAGTGTGAATAATGGGAAAGCCCACCTGGGTGTGGGTGAAACCAACCAATAGGCTGGTAACCTGATAGGATAAAAGGGGAAGAAGGGAGGCTTGCTGTCTGCGCTGCTGTGCTGCTGTGAACTGTTGCTCCTCTGCCATGACATCCTGCCCTGGAGCCAGCTGACTATGGACTGAAACATCTGCAAATGGTAAGATAAAATAAATCTTTGCTCCTTTAACTTGTGGACATCGGGTATTTTGTCTTGGTAACAAGGAAGTAAGATGAATGAGGATGTTCACTGAAATACTGTTTATAATAAACAAAAGACTAGACTGTTATATGAAACATTACAGTGTTCCATATAATGAAATATGCTGCAGAATAAAAAGTGAAGCAAAGCTTTACATGCTGAAAAGAAGATGTGGGAAGGAAGCAAGGTGCAGAACGAAATTAGTTTCCTTCAGTTTGCTTTTTTACAAAGAAGAGGGGGAGGGGAGAAGAGGTAGATGTGTACTGAGAAATGAAGGAGGGAGTGTGTTCTTTTGCCATCTAAGCAAATTTTTGCTAAATTTTCTAAATTGAAAAACAGCTTTACCAGCTGAGATGTGGGGTGCTGTTATGAGGGCACGCCTTAGCAGAACTGTGAAGGAGCAAAAGTTCGCCCTGTCCCTTCAGCTTTGATGCTCCTGCGCACCTATGTACCCAAATTCCTGCTGCCTAACATTCCCACAAACACAATTGCCTACAGTACTTTCAACCCAATATATCTGCCCATCCATGTATATACCTGCATAAGATAATACAGTGTATATGATTACATACATTGCTTAGTAGGCTCTAAATATATATATATATATATATATATATATATTTTATTTTTTATTTTTATTTTTTATTTTTTTTTTGCAAGGGCAGTACTGGAGATTATACCCAGCACCTTTTGCACCAAGCTGTATCTCCAGTCTTGTTTTGTCATTACTTTTTTTTTTTTTTTTTTAGATGGGGTCTTGCTAGTTCACCAAGTAGCCTAGATTGCGCTTGAACTTGAAATCGTCCTCCTCAACCTTCCAGAGTGCTGGAATTAGTGGTGTGCACTACCACTCCTGGCTCAAATTCCTGTTTTAAAGGATAGCTACCTTGTACTGAATCAATTTATGCCCTACTAATGAATATGTACAATTCAAAATACAAGACAGCTATATACTTCTGACTTTGTGACTCCTCCCTATGTCATTGTGGCCTTCCTGGCTGTTACCCACTCTTCCAGGTTCTTCTGTGAGGTGATTTCTGAATGACTCTTAACCTCTCTCCACACACCTGCATCTTAAAGGCCTTGAAGGCTAGACTCAAGCCAAGGGATAACTAGTGCCAGGAATTTCAGAGATCTTTTGGCCAACATGCAGACCTTTGGTGCTGGCAGTGGAAGTCAGGTCCTCTGGAGAAGATGTAAATAAGTTCTGGCAGTATTTAAGTCAGTGTCTTTCCCTACCTTCCTCCCACCTCTTCTCTCCCACTCCATGAATTTTCTAAGTGATAGATATAGCTCCTCCTTTACCCTCCTCCCAGCCTCATCGTCTTGCCAAGAGCTCTGCTATGTGCTGGGCCAATAAGGTCACAAAGGTAAAACATGGTCAAAAGAGGCCTCTCCTTCTTCAGAGTGATCTCTGTCTTCCCATCATCTCTACAGGAAGTGATTCTGAAGTTAGGCTAAGTCTTGAATTGAGGCAACCAAATGCTGGCGCTTCCTCTCCTATGAGATGTGCAGAGCCACTGCAAAGAGAAAAATTCTGCTTTTCACTTAACTGTCACTTGGTCCTACCATTCTAAGGTAATACCTAGTTAATTCACATGCTCCTGTGTGTAGTCCTCAGAGGTCCCTCTGGTTCAGTTTCAGTATGTTGGCTTAAAGAAAATAAGGTTTCCCTTTTATAGCAGCTTAAGTCTATCCCAGGTTGGAAAAAAGTATTTATGGAATGACTCACAGGTCCTCCAGGACCATCCCCAATCAACACACTGCTCCTGAGTGCTCACGCTCACAGGGAAAACTGCATATCCAGCCTGTGCCCTTTGGGTCACCAGCTTGAGAGCTGGCCTGGCTCAGGGCAGCCCTGGTCAGTTGGGAAGCCTCTGGGCTTGCAGTCTGGGCTTCACCTGGCACTGCTGCCCTGAGATAAACTTTGTGTTTGTACACGGAAGTAAGAAGAGAATAGGGCTCTGGCAAGGATAATAAAAAGTACTGGAGGAGAAAGAAATTGGCTGGATGTTTTCTTCTTGCTTTGATTTCCATCAGTGTACTGAAATACTACCTCTAACATGTTCATTGTCTTGTATGGGAAATAATAATTATGGCATTAATAATTATTATAAATATGAGGGCTGTTATTGTGGAAGAGGGCAAGCTTATGCAATTATCACAAAGGAGTCAAATGCTTTTTTCTAGGTCCTGTGGGATTAATTGGGGCTTTCAGTCCAGTTGCAGTTGGGAAATTTTCCACATCACCAGTCCATTGCTATAATGGGCACTAATTGGCCTCCTTGTTGACAGTATCAGAAGAGAAAGCCCAGGGCTGGAGAAGAGCGATTTGCTGGAGTTGAGACAGTGACTACAAAGCTGGGCTATCGCATCCCAAGATCTGATCTCTTCTGGGGATAAAGAGAGTATATCGGGCAGTATGCAAGCTGTTAGTGTCATGCTAATTCATTTGGAAATAGAAAAAGGCTCTCTAGTATTATAAGGAATCTAAAATGTATTCAGAAAGGCCCTGAACATAATCCACCATTGATAGTCTTTTAATTTGTTAAATAGATCACTGAATTTCATTTGATGGCAAGACTGACTGATGAAAGAGCCAGATTGAGTGTGAGAATGCTTCGTCATTTTCCCAGAAAGCCAGCAGGAGCACTCCTCTGCTGTCACATGTGTGGGGAGGTGTGGGCTGTAAGGCTGGTGTCCCTCATGGATAAGGTGAGCACGGCCTGCCATGCCGTGAAATTCCCACTGAACCTTTTGCCCTCTCAAGCTCTGAAGTCCAAGTCACATACAATTTTTCACTGATATCTGCCAGTTTTCTGCTTAGTGAAGGATGACATCAGTGACAGTATGGTCAGCAGTGAGCTCTGAAATCATCTCAGCGTTTTCTGTCAGTTTCTTCAGCATCTTTGGGAAAATGTCTTCAATGGATAAATCTTATAGAAGACAATTAAAATAACACATGTGTTGAAGTCTGTTGAGCCTGAAACACAATTAGTCTTTCCCTTCCCTGTCACTACCACACCAATGTTTCTTTTTTTTATTAAATTTAATTTTATTTCATTTTGAAAACTAAAAGACAAAAGCAAGAACAAAAATCAGAAACAATAACAGAAATAGGGTAACATACAACAATACTTATGTTACAGATTTTCAGAACAAGAATAGCTGATTAACAATGGTTGATAGATTATCTATTTTTATTGTCAAATCTGTTGCTGATATTAACAGATATAGTTTTGTAAGACTGGACATACGATTGCATATTACCTCTTGTTTTTTAGAAACCTTAAATTTTTGTTCTTGTCTGTCTTCTAAATGTGTACCATTTCTAATGTCATATCAATTACTGCTATACTCTGTTCCAAATAATTTCTTAAAAACAAAAACAAAAACAAGAGGGAAAAGAAAAAAGCTTGTTTTTTATTTAGTTTTTTATTTGTTTTTTTAAATTTTTTATTCATTTTAACGAGAAAAAATAGCAATTAAACAGTTTCAAAACAGGTTAGTAGGACAGTTACAATAATTAATACATTGCATATTGTCTTCATAGTAGTTATTCAGAGTACAAGATGCAGACATGATATCTTGTCTAAACAATATTAGTACAAACCTCTCCTCATTGAACTAATAGAAGGTAGATGTATATCTATCATATTTTGTATATACATATATATTTTTTCACTACAAAATGGTCCTTTATTTATATCCACCTTTTTTGTTTTGTCAGAGATGGGTCTTCCATTGTTGTTAGAGAAGCTGTATTTGAAGAAGTCTTTAAAGGACCTTTTCATACTCAATGCCAGTTCAAATACTGTAGGTACTTGCGTTCAGCAAAATAACCCAATATAGTCCAATAGTCCATAATAGTAATAGGTTATCAGCAGAACTGGTAATTGTTAGAAGTTGTTGACATGAGCCTTTTATAGCTCAGCTTATTAATATGGCATTGCTTTTTATTGCTGGTTATACTTTTCTGCTGGGTGATTAAGACCAAGTTAATGCAAGACCTATAGAAGTCACACCATTGTTTCCTATGTAACTGTATTCACACATCACCATCTGGCCCTGTACCACTAGGGACTATGAATGGGAACGGAAGGTCATCTGACTCCAATATCCTACCTCAGAACTGACTCTCTTCCTGACTTCCAGCCTAGCTATCTTGGTTTTTTCTCTAAAGTGAGGCTGACCCTGATTTTCTGTTTGCTCCTTTAGGAATCATTACTAGTGAAGTCATTCTCTAGTCATTCTCAAGGCACCTGCTGTTCTAGGGGCCGAAGCCATATGGGACAGTTTTCTATTATCCCCCACACTTAAAGGTAGCCCTTACTTTCTTCCAATGATCCTTTTACTCTTTAATTGCTCTCTTCCTCACAAACTCAGACCCCATGGAAGCTTAGGAGCCATACCTATGGGGCCTGTAGAACTCGGCCCTTCCTGCAGCTTCCAGGCCCACTGCCCATCGTGAAGCAATTTTTTTAGGTGAACTTTCTTTATCTGCTGCTCCATCCTACCGTATTTCTCTCTGGGCAGCATCAGATTTTCCTCCCAGGCCTATAACTCCAGTACTACATTTTGCTACAGTGATGTCCACTAAGTGCACAGAAGCATCTCTACATTTGGGATGAAAGTTGACAGTTTTTGAATTAAGAGAGAAGGGGCCAAGCTGGATGCAGTGGCATAGACCTTAGTTCTAGCTACTCGGGCAGGGGTGGGGGCCCTGAGGCAGCAGGACTCTTGGGAATTCAAGTCCAGCCTGGACAGAGTAAGAACCCATCTCAAAAACAAAAGGTGGGGAAGGGGTAGCTGTAGAACAAAATTTTAAGAGGAGAACTAGAATCTAGTTATTTCCAGAATGAAATGTAGAGGCAGAGGGGCATAGCCAAAACCCCAGGGCAAAACATAGATGACTAACATTGTAAAATCATCACATGCTTATCTGTGGCTAATGACTATAAGATCATCACATGCTTATCATGTACATGTTCTTGAGAAAATATACCCTACTATGTCCTTTTGAAAGTGTTTCTCATTTTACCTTTTTTTCTCATTAAAATGAAGTTTTAAAAAAATTTTAAAAAAGAAAGTGTTTCTCAGATTTACTTATGCTGACCTGATCCCCTTTTGAGAAACAAAGCCCAAGATCCAAATTGGTCTAGACCACCACTCAGTGAAACAGTCATTTTCAGAGACCAGCTCCCCCTCCCCCCATGAGTATGAAGCATGCTTCATACTAACCTGGAATCCCGAGCAGTAGTCCCCCTATCTTGTAGTACCATTCTGCTGCTATAATACCTTCCCATTTTCTTTCTCAGCATTTGCCACTCTTTAATAAACTTTTGCTTCCCACTATCCCAGCATTGATTCTCCTACTTCTGGAGAAGAGCCCCTCTTCCATTCCTCACAGAAGTGAGGGCAAGGACCTGCAGAGAGGTGGAGGATCACTCAGAAAACTCCTGCTGGATATAGCAATAGGAGAAACTCTCCAACAGGGAACTAGACAGAACCTCTCCCTAGTCTCTTCCATTGAATAGAACATGGCCTATGAACTGGAAATGTGGTGTCCTGGCTTGGCTACTCTCTCACCGAGCGTGAGCACATGAGCTCAGTTCTCATAAATTAAGAGCAGGTTCCAGGTGAATACTGAAGGTCTTTGCTAGAATCTGTCCACTGTTAAGGTTAAGGAAACTACTAAGCTTTCTGATCACCCAAGTAAACCGTGCTTCTCAAGCTCCAGGGCCAACTTGGACTGCTTCCCTCAGGAAAGACAATTACCAATGGCTTAAGCAAAGGGAGGATCAGGTATGCAGATAACAATGTGGTCCCTGCTCAGGCCAATTTTCTGCTCTTCCTAATAGCTGGTCAAAGCAATTAAATGTGTGAACCTCACTATGTGTTTCCAGGGCTATAAAAATCATGGCCATGCAAGGGGATAGAAAATGCATCCCTTGACTGCTATTGCAAAGGCTTCACCTGCAAAACAGATATTCCATTTTCCAGACCCGAAGTTATCCAACTCCCATTAACCCAGGCCAGGTGCCACACAGGGACCAACTCTTTAGGTGGGTGAGCCCTGCAGAAGATCCACCAACAAATGCTGAATGATTTATTAGTGGGGAAATTTTTGGAATTATGCTTTACTATTGGGATTTACTTGCCTTGGAAAGCAATGCAGTTAGTAGTACATCTTTCAACACTGAATATATTTTCTCTTCCTTTATATCTTTCTGATGAATTAAGTGCTTGTGTAAGGCGAGGGACTGAAAGTACTAGCATCCAACTCTCTTCCTGGATCTGCCTGCCAGATACACTGCGTGGAAAAGCAGAGAGACTGATTCTACATTGCTCCTCCAACCAAGCACTATCAGCCAGGAACCTCGATGTTTCCCTAGTGCCGCAGTGGGTGGGTAACATGAGTTCCTCTTCCTGCACGTCTCCAAGTCATTTTGAACTAGGCCCACTAATTGAATTCAGTTGTTTGCCATTTTAAATGTTTCTGCTTTGTACACAGCAAGAATATATTAAACTCATTTCATCTGTCATCCGAGAAGAATTGGAGCCTGCATTTTTATTACCAACTGACTTATGTTCACCTTTATCCCAGATTTTTTTTGAAATGTTTACAATGTAATTAAAAACAATCTAGTCAAATTATCTATTTGAATTGGTCCCTTTGGGGGAAGATAAAAGAGGAGGAGAGGCACCTATGATTGCTTCCCTTTTTTTGCTGAGCATGGCTGCCTTCTCACATAGAAATACATCATGCATCTGCTCACTGAGAGCATTTTGTAATGTCACTGGTGATTTAGCAATTACAAAATATTGTAATTAAATGTTCAAATGCTCTCTTCTCTTTTCCCATTACGAATGATCATGGAATTTGATTAATTTCTGCCATTTGGAAAGGACCTGGCTTCAGTAATATCGTTTCCTGTGATGCACACCTCCAGGGAAAATGATGATCTGAATGCTGAAGTCAGAACCAATTAAACTCGCTGTTTTTTCCCACCACAGTGTGAAGATGAGCCACATTTTTCAGGCAGGGCTCAAGCAAATTTGTCAGGTCTCTGGAGCTCAGTGCCTCAGGGCATTGCATACCTACTTCCAGCTTCTGAAAGCATGCTCTAGGTGCAGTGGCATGACAGGCAGGGAGGATGATAAATCCACATGGCAGGGCCTAGTACCAAGCCTACTCAGCATCAGGGGCCTAGGCTGGTCTGGAAATGTTTCTGATTGGCACAAGTCTGATACCTTGGTGGTCAGAAGAGGTAGAGCTAAGATGTTGTGGAGCAGAAAGTGAGATCTTTGGATTCTTAAGCATCAGAGGAGGAGCCTCTGGGCTGATGAAATGTAAGAACAAATCCTTTAATATCACTGTCATGTCAGAAATCAGCAAGCAAGGGTCCTCGATGGAGGCTCCTTATTTTTAAAGGTAGCTCTGATGATTCCCCAGATGGTGTACACAAACAACTTGAATGTCCTGAGTTTCTGACCTGGGTGAGTTAAATGCTGTATAATTCTGTTCCAGCTGACTTGCCCCCTCACTTTGGTATTAAATAAACAAACAGTGACAACAACCCAAACCTACAGTATAATTAGGTTCCAGCAAATGAGTTGTCAAAAAAACCCTGCCTGGTCTTCCCAGGAGACTTGGTGCCAGTCTGTTTGCTTTGGAGAATTTAAACAGCTCTTCTCTGCTGAGCAATAAATGTAAACCTCAAATTTACTACACAGATGTGGTTTTTACTAAGGAGGCTGGTTTGGTTTTGCTCTTTTTGTTCTTTCTCTTGTTTTCCTCTTTAACGTAAAATAGGTCTTTGATATGTAACATAAAGGCCAACATTTTTTATCATCCATAGTTTCCAAAGCAATCAGACATAGGTGTATCAGAAGGCCTTGAAATGAAGCCTTAAGGAGCCTGTAGTTCCCCTGCCATTTTTCTGGCATCCAGACCCATCCCCTAGAAGGTTTGTTTAAAAGAAACAACTGCATAATCTGCTCTTCTCCTTTTCTTCTTCTGGTCCTCCCATTAACATTTATCAACATATTAATAAATCTTTAAGATGAGCTCAAATCCTTCTGGACATTTTCCCAAAGTTCAGCAAATAGTGAAGGGTTTTTTTTTTCCCCATGCAACTTGATAATAATGAACTATTTCTTTCTCATTAATGCTGCCTCTTCAGTAGCCAAGCAAAGCATGACAGCACATTCTTTGTACCTATAAAGGCTTGTTACCTTTGATGCCATAATCCTTCTTATGGTAGCAGTCTTCTAGCTGTGCTTCAGCACCTCACTTGGGCCAGTGAGGTACCACCTGTGGGGGCACAGGATGCCTCTAGATGCTGGCCAGCCTGGGTCTGAACAGGCCCAGCCATTATCCCACCATGCTGGGACTGTGGTATAGATATTTTCCAGTGTCCACAGATGCCAGTCTGTGTCTATGGTGGCCTTATGTGAGATGTCTGTGTAGGACTGATTGATTACCCACTTGATCAGGAGGATGCCTGCTCTGGGGGTCAGGGATGGAGATGCTCTTGGCTTTGTCTTGAGTTCATGTTTCTGGATTGCATCATCTCCAAACAGAGGATGTTCCTAAACCTGATCCATTCTGCTCCAAATTCACCAGGCACAGGTCATTACTCCTGAGCAAAAGAACTACTGGGCAATGGTCTTGGACACAAGGCCAACATCAGAGGAATGAGAGTGTACAGAGCACCCAGGGCACCTGAGAGTGGATGCAGGTAATCAGAGGATGTGAGAGATAAAGAAACGTGGGTAGAGATGAGGGTCTCTGGGATGAGAAAGAGTTGAGATGGCCTGAGCAGGAAAAGCCAGTTCAGGAGGAGGGACCTGTCACAGCCTCGTTCCCCTAGGGGTTGGACTGGACAAAGCCAAGAGCCAGAGGCTACCTGGCCTGTGAATGCCCACTTCCTGCCAGTATTTATCTCAGGAGGAATAAGAAAGGAAACTCTGCTAGACTCAGCACTGTTTTCTAAAATGACAGATGCTTGATCTAAGCCAGATTCTCCATCTTGGTGCTTTGAGGGAAAATCCCATTTTAACTTCTGAAGCCCAGGTGGATTTATGAATGGAGAAGGCAGTATATGTGGGAATTGAACTGTTTGTTATACTGGCCCCGCCTCAGTGCCCCAACTGTTACCCAGCAACATCAGGTTTACTCTTCAAAACCCTGAGCTGGTCTGAAATGTACCTTGCTCCAGACAGAGGAGATAAACCAAGATTTAAAGGCAATGCATTTTCTACCAGGCGGTCTTATCTGGATTGACTGCACTGGGTTTTCAGCTAGGTGTGAATGTGAAGGATAATTACCATCATGTGTTACCTGAGATTACAGGGTTGTGTTCCAACTAATGACTCCGGGAGAACCAAGCAGTTGTTAATATTTAATCAGTCTCTTGGCTTAACAATTGGATAAATGAGGTGTGTAATTACACAATTATAAAAGACATTTCAGATAGGAATGGTGCTGTTATTAATACTCAAGAGGAAAGCTGGTGGAAACACGCCACTGGTTCATTTCATAGATATTAGCAAAGAAGACCCTTCTAGGGGGATCTGCCCTATGAAATTTTAAGCAGAAATCTCAAATGCCACTTTCTATCTTGCTTCTGGGCCCTTCACCTTTGCATATCAGAGCAGATGTTTTGTTAATGTCGCAGATCTCACTGGAGTCTTTCAATGGGAGAAGATCCAGAGTTTTTCTTTTTGGTTGATATTGGGAGAAACTAAGCCAAAGTTCAGGACAGTGTCAATGCTACCTCCTTGGGTCTGTGTGTGTGTGTGTGTGTGTGTGTGTGTGTGTGTGTGTGTGTGTGTGTACACGCACACGCAGGCGTGCCTGGTTTTCCCATGGAGCCACCTAACCTGTACCACTGCTCTGCATCTTAGGTGACATTTGTCTACCGTAGGAACAGCCTGCATCATCCCTTTTCCCTGGGATGCACATAGCTCTTGTACAGGAAATGCACTTTTCTAATTGAGGGGCCCAGGCAGCCAATTAGCTAAGTGCTCCTCCATGGCCCATGCCTGGAAAACACAGTCAAGAGCCCATTAAAAGCACTTGACACATTTTAGTATCCAAACTAGAGATGTCACTGGCTAGGATGATGATGGCTCTACAGTATGGATCAGAGCAGTAAGAGTGAAATGTATTATGGTCAGATCCATGTTCCTATAGGGTCATTTGTCAAAGCTGCCAAGAAGCTTTTCTCCCTTTGTTCATTTTGTTGACCATAAAGACTCACCTGAACTTTTGTATGTCCAGTGCCTGGAAATCTCCAGAGTACCCATTTAGCAGCCAAGCCAACACCTGCTCCTGTAGGGCTTCATAGCATCCCTTCTTTCTAGGCTGGAAGGAGGGTTTATTTATTCAGCTTCTCTTGCCCCTCATCCCTCAGCATCCTCCCTTTATGCCCAAAGTAGACCATCAGCTGTGGTGTGGGCAGGACCAACAGCCCTCTTCATATCTGTATGCCTTCTCCAAGGACCACCACTATGGTGTAGGCCAATGGTGTTGAACCAATGGCACACATGTCACAGAAGGCCATCTGTACCATTACAAGCTGTAAAAAATTCACCATCATTGGCCTAGGAGAGGGGGCATGAAGGAAGAGAAAGCAGAAATAAATTTTGGTGAATTTCACAGTTCAAACATGGCCCTTTCTCTGTGGCTTTCCCTCAGACAGATAGGCTTCTCCCCTTGCTCATGGAACCCATTACCTTCTAATGCCTGGATGCTCCTGTGGAAGATTCATGGTGCAGAAAGCACACCAGCAGACCTGGTTCTGAATTTCAGCTCTGCCAGTCTTCATCTGTGTGGGCTGGGAGCTGATTCCCCTTTTTGGGTCCTTGTTCACCTATAGCAGGCAGTGGGCACTTCTGCTCTCATCTGACATCTCTAAGAGGGACAGAAGAAAAACTGAGCCCTTGGCAGCCATGCTACTTATGTGATATCTCTTCTCCTCACTCTAGCCTCCTCGTGCTGCCTGGGATTATTTATGGGTGCCCAGTGGTAGCCAAGGCTACTTCATCTTTGGGTTGCTAGCTCTCACTGTTATTCAAATCCATAGAAAGCTCTCAATGAATATCGGTAGTAGTTTCAGGCTATTTTGTTTTCTTAACAGTGCCTCTTATATCTCTCCCAAAAATGAAGGCCTCTTATTTTACTCTGTCCTCCTAAAAGCTGAAAGGAAATATGAAATGAACTGAACATGGAGTCCTGCCCCTCGCTCTTTGCTCTTTGGGGCCATGGTGGCTGCATCATCAAGGCCCCGAACAGGCCCACAGTGTCTGCTGTCTGCCAGGTTTCTGATGGACCCGTGAAGCAGTCTGTCCCTTGATAAGTGCCTGGGACCAGACTCTCAACAGACATCCGCACAAACAAGTCCAGCCAGCCAGAGCAGACAGTTACATCATCAAATCTTGCCATAAGCATCATCCAGTTCCACATACTCTGGCTTTACATATGAAAAGAAGTACATTAAGCGTCTTTATAAACTTGGGGTCTGGCACCAGAATGTTTCTTAACACATTTGCACTTAAATTGTTGAGCACCCAAAGAAGTATTTAAATCATAATAATCACTGTTAACTGTTTGGGAGAAGTAAGCAGGTGAAAGCTACTGCTGCCTACTGCAGGCTTCACTTGCTGATTATCAGCTCGATTATGTATGTAGTCCTTTCTTCAACACAAAAGAGCACCCTGACTCAATTATGGGGCTGACCAAGAAAGAAACCCCTAGAACTGAGCCAATGGCTATGTAATGTGTCCCTGCTGTCCCTCGCTGATCCCACTATACGCCTCCCCAGTGCTTGGCCTGGTCTTTCTCACTGAGCTTGTGTTGAAAGGCAGTTTTCTGCTAAGTAAATAATGTTGGTACAAAGCCAAGGCACTTGGAAGGGAGTTAATCCTTTCTCCATCAAAGTCCCCAACAACAATCTGGGTTTGTTTAACCATTTGTTATTGGTATTTCAGTGCTTCTTCATAAACACTGAGGGAATCACCCACATTGGCCAGGATCCAGATTGGTTGTCACAGCCAGGCATGCATTCACTCTGGTTTGCAATGGATGGCTGCATCATACCCATCGTATTAAAGAAGGTGGTCCCTATCCAAGAGAGGTGTGGAGGTAATTACACTGAGCTTGGATAGCACCTAATGTATATGGATGACCAGGCTAAGCTCTTTGCAGACAGCAACTGCTTTAACTCAGGGCACCTGTTCAAGTAGGTTTTTTATTATGCCCACTCTACAAAATAGGAAACTGAGGCACTGTGAGGTTAAGTAGCTTGCTGCTGAGTGCTTGGCTCTGGATTCAAACCCAAGAGTCTACAGAAAAGAGGTACCCAATACACTCAGCCCTCTGCAATAGGAGCTTCCTCTCTGGAATCCACAGACTCTAGTCTGCAAAGACTTTGAAAGTCTTGCTCTCCAAATAGTCAGGGTCTCAGGGAGGAGATCATGGGGACAAAGGCCTGGCTGGGCCCAAGAGGCTTGTGGTGCTCTGAGCCCTTAGAGTCTCTCCCTCCTCACCCTGTTTCCTGTTGTCCCTGGCCCAAAGTAACCTAACATCTCAGGCATGCAACTCTTGACTGTCCTTCACCTCACTGTCTGAGGGGGTCTTTGGCCCATGGACCTTCCTGTGGGAGGGCTCCTGTCCAAAGGTTTGAACCATAAACAGTCAAAAGGGAAAAGGGAAGGGTCTTGTAAATCATTTGCTGACCTTCTGTTATGACCTCCCTTCACATACGTAAGATAATGCACCACATGGTGGGAATATTTCACCTGTCAGATCTGGGAGCTCTGTAATGCTCTCTTCCTGTGGATTCTGGAAAATAGACTTTCAGGGCTTTTCTGTATAGTGCTGAGCATTCCTGAGTAACTTTCTACAGCATTTCCTGTGTTTGTGATGACTCTGAAATTTCTGTTTTCTCTGTGTGTTTATTCAAACATCAAATAGTACATTACTAGGGCCATTTGTTATGGTTTCCATTTGAATGTCCATCTATAAGACAAAGAGCTCTTTGGGGAGACACCTTTTGCATTTCTATGGCCCAGTGTAGACTTGGCACATGCTAACAGCAAAAAGTGCTGATAACCAGATAATTGTACTTAGGTGAGGTTCCACACTAATTCCTCAGGTGGAGAGAGAAAAACAGGCACAGCCGAGTTAATTTTGTTTTTATTTTTCAGTATTGGCTATTGAATCCAAGCTGTTTGCACTGAGCTACATCCCTAGCCCTTCTTAATCTTTTTTTTATTTGGGGGGGGTACTGTGGATTGAACTCAGGACCCTGCGCTTGCTAGGCAAGCACTTATTCTACTGAGCTATCTCCCTGGCCCTAATCTTTCTTAATAATATTAGTCACTTTCAGTTGCTGTGACAAAATACACAATTTAAAGGGAAAAAAAATTACTTTGGCTCATGATTCCAGAGATTTCAGTCCATGGTCAATTTGTTCCAAGGCAGAATCACCAAGGTGGCAGAGCATGATGGGAAATAGCTGCTTACCTCATGGCAGCCAACTCACCAAAAGTGAGTAAGGAAGAGGCAGGGGAAGTGGGTGAGGACAAGCCATACCCTTCAGAGGTGCTCTCCCAGTAACCTTTTTCCTCCAATCAGGCCCCCACCTCCAACAGCAGGTCAGCTATGAACCCGTGAGTAGATTATCCATTGATGATGTTAGTAGCCAAATACTACTAATCACCTTCCAAAAGCCCCACTTTTGAATACAGGGTCATTTTGGGGGACATATTTAATCCAAACCATAACACCAGGCATCTCAGATATGGGCTAGGTTGCAACTCAAATATAGGCCAGGTTGCTTGCCGTGGGCATAATTGACTGAACTGCAGAAATGAGATCTCAAGTTCAAGGGGACTTTGACTTCTTTTTCTGTCCTTCAGTGTGCGTCCTCTATTGTGTACAGCCCCTAAGTGGCAGTTCTTGAACCTTTCTATGTGCCCAGCAAGGAGCTCACAGTTTGGAAGCTTCAGGATGGTAAGATAGGATATGGGGACACTTGAATGTTGTGGCACAGGAGAGCATAGGGAAGAGATTTAACTCTGCCTGAGAGATGTGGGAATGACCTCTGAGAAGAGGTGGCAGTGAATGGGTCACGTAGAATAGGAGCCTGGAAATACAGTGATGGTGGAGCCCACATGCCAGGTGACATAAATTGTGCTGGGTCTACCCAAACCCTGGGGTCAAGGGGATCATGAGGGCTTTCCTTGAAAAGTAGTGTGTCAGAATCTATTTGGTGTTTTTGGTTTTGTTTTTTAGATCTCTGGCCATGTTGGAGATGAATAGTCAAAGGTAGGGAAAGATTTAGGAGGCAGCTATGTTAGCCCAGGCCAGCCTGAACTGAATCAGTCTGTCTGTCTGTCTGTCTGTCTGTCTCTCTCTCTCTCTCTCTCTCTCTCTCTCTCTCTCTCTCTCTCCCCTCTCCCTCCTCCCCTCTCCCCTCTCCCCTCTCCCTCTCTCCTCTCCCATTTCCCCTCTCTCCTTCTCCCCTTTCGCCTTTCTCCTCCTCCCTTCTCCCTCCATCTGCTCTCTCCCTCTCTCCCTCTCCGTTTCTCAGTATCTCTTACATGCTGGCCACACATGGCTCTTGGCAGCCATCCTGGATGATGCAGGATGAAAATGTTGAAGGTAGACTCAGCAGGGTGCAGTGGCAGATCAATTTTGGGGAATTAAGGAAAGGAAAAAATAGAGGACAGCCTCCCCTGTGGTGGGGAGCTATGTGGCAGGTGATACTATTTGAGCTAAGCAGCCTTAGAGAGTGAGACCTGGGGGAAGTTGGCAGTGTTGACCTTGACTTGTTGAGGCTGAGGTACTTGTGGCTCATCGAGCTACAAAGCCCACCTTTCCCCCTTGCTGTCTCTTTCCTTCTTGCTTCCACCCCTTGCCTGTTGACACCACCCTTGGGCAAATTCAGAAAGCAAGTGTGGGCACTCAGTGTGAGGGAGATGTTCTTCTCTAGCTTGGTAGGGAAGTTCAACCTGTATGATGAGCACTGCCTGCCTCTGGAAAGCCCTGCTGCCCAATCTGAGAACAGACAGAGTCAGCCACCTTCACCAAGAGGTAGACTGGACCAATGACTGATACAGTACCCACACAGTACCCATTCAGTACGCATACAGCCTCAACTTAGCTCTGCTTCTCCCAGGGAGCCTGTCAGAGGAGCTGACCCAGCAACCTTGCTGGTGGGAAATACGCACATAGTTGCCAGCATGAACTGTGAATTGGGGTGAAGCTCAGTGGCAGAGCACATGCCTTGCACGCTCAAGGCCCTGGTTTCCATCCCCACAGCGTCAACAATACAGAAGTGACTTGTTCCAAGGCATGGCTTTGCACGCTTGTGTAGTAGGCTTGACCAGCATTGGCTGCCTCCTGAAGAACCATTTGTCACAGGTGTTTCCTTTAGTGGAGTCAGGACTCTTCCTGAGGAAATGGCCCTGTCAGGGCAGTGACATGGGACATACTTGGGAAGGGAAAGAACTGAAGTGACCCAAGTCAGCTAGAGTTTGCTGCATCACCTGTTGTCTGCAGAGGCAGGAGCAGCACCTTCTTTGTGGTTATCCAGCAGGGCCAGGATCCTTAGTGTGGCCTTTCTCTGCTGCTTGCTCCTGCCTTCTCCCATCTAGTCCTCCTTTTCTTGCTTTTCAGTCCCCATTCTCCTCCCGTTGCCACCCCAGAGTTTTCTCTCTCTGTCAGGATGGTACCTCTCATGCACATTGTTACTGCGGGCTTCAGTTTCTTGGGATATAGCTCAGTGGTATAGTTCTAGGGATACATTCGAAGCCCCAGGGTCCATCCCAGCTCTGAAAAAAATGGCCTGTTTCTTTTGTTTGATCACCAGTACCAATGGGATCGTTAAGAGATGAGGCCCACTGAAAGGTCTTAGCTCATTGGTTCTGTGACCTAAGTGCTGTAGCTTCCTCTTTCTAAGTTTCACCCTGGTCTTGAAGTAAATAGCTTTTGCTGCCATGTCCTCCCCACCATGATGGGCTACCTGGCCACTGGCTCTAAAGCAGTAGGTCTGCCCAACCATGGGCTAAAACTGGGGACCAAAATAAGCCCCTCTTCTCTAAAAGTTGATTTTCACGTCAGATACTTTGTTATAGTGACATAAACCTGATTAACACATGAAAGAACCTTGTCTTAGCTGGAGTCAGGTTCATCCACCTCACCTAAACTCTGGCCACACTTTGCAGACATGACTTCTCACAGAAAATGCTGTGTTATCCTGTTTGTGAACTAGAGAGAACTGAAAGGAAACTGTCTCCTGATTCTCATGTCACAAGCAACAGGTGTGGCTGGTTAAGTCTGGTGACTCATCATGGGCACTGATGTCACAGTTTTCTAGGTGAAGACAGGTAAAATGCACTCAGCAGAAAGGGACAGGCATCTGCAAAACCTGGAGAGACCTTCCAGCTGGAGCCGATAAGCCCTTTAAAAGCATCATCAAGAGGAAGTGGAGAGTATATCAGGATTCCTTTTGAAATTCTCCATGATTTGGTTAATGATAAACACAGCTACAGCAAAGAATTGTGAAGGAGATGCTTTCTCAGGCATGTATGTTACAGGCCTGTTGGAGTTGATTCCTAGAACAATGCTCCAAAATATATGTCTAGAGGCTTGTCTCTGAATAAAGAAGTCAGCCTGAAGTTGCATTTTAGTCAAATGATGTCTCTTCTTAGCCAAGGATAGGGCATACATTCAAGGAAAGAGGATAGGAAGGTGAACAGAGTTGGCAGGAACAGAACATTACTAAATCCTTTCAGAGGACCAAGGAGATAGCTCGGCAGCACAGTGCCTGCGTGGTAAGCACAAGGTCCTGAGTTCAATTCCAGGCACCAATCAATCATCAGTCACTGCTAAATCATTTCAGTAAAAGCAGGAATGTCAATGGAAGCAAGTTTCAAAGCCACATTCTCCCAACATGACTCAGCACTTGCCTTTCTTGTGTCAGGTTTCAGTTTGCTTTTATAAATGGGCAGACAGGGACTCACAACACCAGTCTAGCCTCAGAAGGACGAATGACCACACAGTACATATCATGTGAGCACAGAGCTTAGGGGACTGGTGCAAACTGAGACTAACTGCAATGCACTACCCAGCACTGGAGATAACATGCGTGTTCCATCGGTTTGTTTTATAATGCATTTGTGTAAAGGGCATGAGGGAGGAAATGGGATTTAAAAATAAAACTGTTGACTTCAGAGACTTGGGTTATAAAAGCATAGGTTTCTCTTTCAGGACTCTCTGAAGTTGGAAAGTATGAATTACACATACTCATTAAAACTTTTTATGTTAAATTCAAAGAGTAAAATTAGAAGCCTTGTTAATGATCCAACCACGCAACAACTGGCCAACAGATGTTAGAACCTTATGGTTAAGAGATTACATGGTTGGAACTGACAATTTACTGTATGTGTCCCTGGCAGAGACGAGGTGTAACAAACATATTATCAGGCACAGAAAAGACTCAGCCTAGGAGATCGGGGATGTGCAAATCAAACTGCTTGCAACACTTTCAAAGCTGCATGCTTTCCCACCGAATTTCTATTTCTAAGTGTGGAAATATTTTTTTCTTTCTTGTAAGAATGAAGTTAACCTTATTCAACGGCACAAAGCCAGAAACCTATCATCTTAAATTCCAGTGAAGATGGACATTCTTCCCCACCTTGTTTCTAACTTGAGACTTCCAGTGACCAGCAAGTTGAGCAGATGTCCTGATAGGAGGATTCGCCCCCTCCTGATAGGTCTCTGGGATTCCAAGTTTGCACAGCTCCCTTGGTACCTTGGTCTTCCTTGAGAGTAAACCTGGGACCAGAAGAAAGGAAGACCTGCTAGACAGAGCACCCCAGTGGAAAGGATCTCAAGCCTCAGAGCTTGATTTCTACCCTCAAAGCTGCAAACCAGCAGGAAAGGGGAGAGATGCCATGGTGAAGATGGGGAGAGAATTCAGGGATCACCTAGCAGGGAAAAAGTAGAAGAATGAAGTCCCGCCTTTCCATCATGTCCCCTGTGACAGCAGAAGGAGGCTTGGAAGGAGATGATTCTGATCACTGGATTTCCAAGACCCCTTCTTTCCACAGTGCAGCAATTTAATTCCTTCTCAGGGACAGGCAGAGCACCACCATTGCTCTGGTTTCTGGAGTGTACCCTGCGGGTTACCCAGGGTGGGTAGAACAGGCAGGCAGGATGTCCTCGTGGCTGCTGCCTTCCCTCAGAGGGAATTGGCAGGTCCCAAGAACCTTAACTATGAAGCAAGATTTAAGGGATCTGCAGCTCCCCCTCAGGCACCTCTGCGGGGTTTGGCTTGAATGCTAAAAGTGTGTCCTGAGCCATCTACATCTACATAGCCTAACAAGCTTCCACTGATGCCTCTGCCTGCAGGCTTCTGAGCTAGGCACTGGCAGGCAAGACGGGTTCCAGGCCCAGCCCACACTCCAGGACCTCATGGCCTAGTAGGGGACCCAGGGACACTGTGGTGTCTGTCTGCTCTGTTCTGATAAAGGCAAAGGTGCTTCTCTCTGCCCTTCTTGCCTTGGTTTTTCCAGCCATCAACTGCCTGCCATTCTGGGATTGGCAGAGTCTCAGCCGCCCTCCTTTCCTCCCTGCTGAGGGAATAGAGTCCCCTTTTTGGGGTAGCTCCTCACTTTCCTGGATTTCTAAAGATCTTTGTGACAGTAGGCATGTGTTTCTCATGTCACATGCCTCCCCTCTGTGTTGCGAGCTGAAAAGCTGTGGCTCAGGGCAGCTGCTGCTGCTGCTACCGCTACTACTGGTGTGTGTGTGTGTGTGTGTGTGTGTGTGTGTGTGTGTGCACGCACACATCTGTGTGCACATGTGTACCTGGAGGCCAGACATGGGAGGAACCCTGGGTTAGGAATTGTTGGGGGGAAAAAATTAGCAAAGAGAAAGAGAACATGTAAGGACGTGGTGCCATTTTAAACAGTGGCCCTAGCAGGCCTCAGCTTGAAGGTGGAGTTTGAACAGGATTTGGGAGGTGAGGAAGGAAGCTATGCAGACACCCAGGAGGACTAGGCTCTGAGGGGAGAAACACGCTCTCGGAGACAGGACCATGCCAGGTCTAGGGTTGGTGGGGAGCGAGAGGCCAGCATGAGCTGACATCTCAGAATAACCAGGCCTTGGAGAGAGAGCCTGGGCAGAGGAGGAGGGTGAGGATGGTCACGGATGCCAGATGGATCAAGTGGGTGGCAAGCAAGCATAGGGGCAGTGAGATGTGAGGAGGCCCAGCACCCCACAGGCGGAGCTGAGGTTTACACTAAGTACTAGCCAAAGAGCAAGGAGCAGGTTTTCAGCAGAAACTTCTAGAATGTGCTAATCAACCAGATGTGGGGGGTGAAAGGGTGAGATCAAAGCTAACTTCATGGCCAGTGGTATAGCTCAGTAGCACAAGCACCTGCTTGGTGAGTGCAAAGTCCTGAGTTCAATTCTTGTTACAAAAAATAAAAGGCTAACTTCGAGGATGTTGGCATTGCAGACAGGGAGTAGGGCAGCAATCAACAGGGTTTGGAGTGAAAGCTGGAGAAGTCTGGCCAGCCACTGCCAGAGAGTCTGGATTCAGAGGGAAGGTGCTGCCAAGCAGAGGCCGTGGACTAACCAGTAACCCTTGCAGATCCAGGGCAGAGTGCAGGGCAGAGGCCAGGCCCCATGAATTGTTCCTTGCTTGGACCTGACAGCTCCTATGGTCCCTCTGAACCAGTGCTATGTGGGCCTTGCAGGACTGGTGACCACACACTACCTGCCCAAGTGCACTAGTACCTGGACACCAGAATTTCTAGGGCGGACTCCTCCACCTGCCTGGATTGTGGCCCAAGGGACCTGCAAGGCATTTACAATTTTGCACAAAATGAATCGCTCTTCTGCCCTGGCACAGACAAGCAGCAAGTCACACCAGCTGCCCACCATGTGCCCAGTACCCTCTTGTGGATTTCCTGGATGCCCCCCACAGGGCTCAGCTGGCTCCTCTTTCCTGAGTCAAAGCCTAGGAAGCAGCTTGAGGGGGGAGGGGGGCATCTCATCTCCCTCTTCTCTTGCCCTCTCCCTGCGGTTCCCAGGCCCTGATTCCCTGAACAAGCAGTCACACACCCAGCCTGGCCCTCTGGGAGTCCACCAAGTTCCTGTGTTATTGTAGAGGAAACGTTGTGGTCACCTCAGTCCATACTGCAAATTACTGACTGTGGAAATCCAAATGTCTAGCATTTCCCTTTTTCCTTTTTGGATGTATGACCAGAAAGTTTATATAAAGGCCCTGAACTTTATCCCTGGGAAGACAGAGTAGTGGTTAAGGGTTTGACATCCCAGCTCTTTAATTTAATGGCTCTGCAACCCAGAGAATAATTTAGCTTCTCTGGGCCTTGCTCTCCTCATCAGCAAAATAGACAGAATAATAATTCCTGGATCATAGGGTTAAATGAATTAGTAAATGTCAAGCTGTGACATGTGATGAATCCTCGCTAAATCCTCGGGACTATTCTTATTCCCTCTAGCAGAGAGATAAATGAGTGCAGCCCTCTTTCCTAAGCCAGGTTGGAGCCATAGACAGAAAATAGAAAGCTTTCCATTATTTATGTGTAGGTGCCTGCAGACGCAGCCTCATGTCACGTTAATCTGCGGCATTAAGGGGTCAAAGGGAGAACTATCTTGAGGTAAGACAAGGTGTTCTCTCCTATATTCTAGTTCAAATACTGCCTTTTCCAGAAGTGTTCCTGAGAGCAGTATGAATTAAGATAATCTCATCCAGTAAATTAAATGGAATTCTTTAAATCCAAAGACACTGAAGCCAGATTGGAAGGCCCCCGGAATGCCCAGGAACTGCACACATCCTGTTATTTTCTTCCTACCCTCAGACCTTCTTATCTGTCCTCAGGTCTGTCACAGCGGGGTGGGCGGTGGGCTATCCCTTCTAGCCGGTACTAGCTCTGTCCTGCGGCCAAGAGGCATGCTTGCCAAGAGTTGGCATTGTCCCATGAGCTTGCCCTTCAGGCCTCCTTCACCAGCCACCTCTGCTTGCCACCTGTTCGCAGCTGGGTCTTCCTGCCTCAGCCTCCATCAGAGCAAAGACATTTAGGAAAGTGAGAGCTTCAGATGCTAGTCCACATATTTTTCTAATAAACCGTGAAGCAAACACATAATGGTTAAAATTCTAAAGACGAGTGCCTAGCATCACAGTGGACAGCCATGCTGGAAGCCCTGGGTCTGAGACCCTTCAAGTACTATGTTTGAGAATGAGCACACTGAGCATCCAAGGAGCTGAAGAGGGGTAGAGATACAGCAATCCCTTGCCCTGCCTGAGTGGGACACCTACAACCTTCTCTTCCCAGCAAGCCCTCCTTCCCCTGCTTTCTCCCACCAAGCACAGGGCTCGCAGCACCTCTCCCTGGTCTCTGCGAGCTCTGCACACCCCTCTCAAGGGGCACTTCCTCCCTGAAATGCTCCCACAGTCAGAGAAACACAGACTGGTTGGTGGCTGTTGGTGAGCTACCCCAAGTCACAAGGAGAAAGAGGACTCATCCTAGTCATGAGTGAGGACACTGTGGGGAAGACTGCTCAGTGCTGGGCTGTTGGGAGTGGCCTTCTCACTCAGCCTTAGCACCAGACTCCCAGAGCTGGTCCAGAGTTTGTCTTTTTGGAATGTTCTGGAATCATAATTCCAGAGATGGAAGATCTTGCTGTCTTGACCTAGCCCGTGAAGGGATAGTACCTTTTCAGGTTTAGGGATTACATTACATGGTCTAGAGCTGGCACTTGATCAGTTTCTCGTAGGGGTCAGGGTCTGTGGAATCTGAGTGTGCCTCAAAACATCCATGAAAAGGAGGCTCTGGGTGACCTTAGGGAAGCTTGAGAAGCACTGCTGACTATAACTGCCTTTGGGGAGTTAGAACTGTAATTTCTCATAACAGACTCTAAGAAATCCCTCAGGAGAGAGGCTTGCTTAATACGGCATTTCCCTAACATATTTCATCACAGAGCTGTTCTCTTCCAGAACACTGGATTTCTATCCAGCTCCTTCCAGTCCAGTACCCCAATATCTTGTCTCCTCCGGTATGGTGGTGAGTTTTCACTCAACTTTCCAGACAAATAGAGGATTTTTTTTCTGGGAAGCTAACAATTTCACGATTGCGATCTTGGAAGACTTCTTGCCCCTTCCTCCCATAAGAAAATTAGACACGGGAGGGGGGGTGGGGACACATTTCTGGCCTCAAAGGGAAGTAAACAGTTGGAGCTGATGAATTCCAGAAGCAGGTATCCTTTTCTCCTTTTCTATGGGAGAGAGAGA
>NW_004524717.1:4082743-4118975 GCF_000260255.1 Octodon degus | reverse complement strand
GCCAGCATTTTCTATTAGGTAGCAGGAGGTCAATGCGAGGCCAGCTGTCCAAATATAGCTTTTGATTCCCCTGAGTCAGCAAAGTAATAGAAAAAAAAAATGTTCTCTTTGGGGACAGAAGTGTCTTATCACACACATGAGCAAATATCTCCAAATGTATTGGACATTTTATTTAGGGCTATGGTTGTCAAACTCTTTTTTCCAAAGCAGGAAAAAGTGTTTTTGTCAATGGCAATCTCACTCAGAACCCTTCCCAGGGCCCTGTAGTCTCGCCTGGGAGGTGCCTTCAGGAGTCCCCAGAAATGTAGCCGGGAAACCTAGAGCCTCACTGCTTAGAGTGCAGCCACGGATAGACAGGTCTACTACCTTACCCTAGAGCTTGGTGGAAAAGCAGAATCCAGGCCCCACCCAGACCTGTGGCGTCTCAACCTGGATTTCCACACTATCTCAGGGAAATTTGTGTGCACGTTAAAATTTAAGAGATAGATCTAGGGGGTTTTACTCATGAATATTTCTTCCTCGGTTGGCTCATGATAAATACCTAGGTGCAGCTTCTTGAAAATTAGTTTGGAAATTTGAGCCTCCCAAGCCAGCTACAGCTCTAAGGATGATAATCTAATCACGGTGTCATGAGCTCAGGGCTTAATGTCTGTAAAATCCGAACCTTTCCTCTCTCCTCAGAGGTACAGCAGAAGGAGGAGTAAGCAGTGCTTGGGAAGAGGCAGGAGAGCCAAGTGGTTAGTGCAGAGGCTGTGGGGCAGAATCCCTGGGTTCGAACCCCAACATCTCTTGCTCCCCTCTGGGTGACCTTGGCAGCAAACCAAAGTCACTGCCCTTGTTTGCCCCCTGAATGTGCAGAGGTGAAGTGAGGGTGGTCTGGTGGCGATCGGAGCGTCATTGCACGAACAGATAGGCAGAAGCCCCTGTGAAGGGTCAGGCCTCAGGTAGGGGCTTGTATCCCAGTCAGTAGCACAAGCTCCACCCAGAGGCTGTCCATTCAGGGATGGGCAAAGGAAAATCTATCAAGCAGACACAACAGAGGGGACCTAGAGTCACCATGGACATCTTCCAAATAGTCCCACCACTTCTAGTAAGATTGATAGAACAGATGTAACATAGATTTTCTATTTGTATGCAGACTTTTAGAGTTAGAAATGCCTGCTTCTGCTTGGGCCTCTCCACCTAGTGCTGTGATCTTGGGCAGGTCCTGCACTCCATTTATCACATTTTCTTCTTGCAGGGCAGGGCAATAATCTCACCGTGGCTGGCCTGTGTCACGCACAGGGTCCTGCGGGTGTGACAAGGGTGGACATGGAGAGCTGCTCTGGACTGAATCCCAGGCAGGCTGGTGGAGCTCAGCCCATCTGTCCCCCTAGCCTTCGGAGCTGGATTCATCATGTGCAGAGCTGGAGAAGGTGAACACACAGGGTCCTCCTGCCCTCCCAGGTCTCCCTGCTGCAAGAAGCAGAGCTCATAGTAGGAAATGTTCTGTGGAGTATGGCACAGCCAGGAGGCTCATTCTACCAGCACCTCATCATGGAAGTTGTCCTTTATTCTATAGCATCCAGGTGAGGTCACTTGGACCCCAGCCATTCTCCCTCCCCCAAGATGGAAGTGAGCCCTCTCCCCTACCATAGAGCAGAAACAGAGGAGGCTACCCGGCTGGTCCTGAGCCACGAGTCCCTCAGGCCTGGGTGCATGCACAAGCCACCTAGGGTTGACCCCAAGGATCCCAGGCACCCGCTTCAGCGCCAGCCCCAGGGTGGGAGGTGCTGGCAGCCTGGAAGCTTTTCTCTGTGCTTCTGAGCCTCATAGCCTCTCTGGCGTCTTGGCACCGCGAGCTCTTGATTTCAGTCCAGCAATTACTCTTATAAACAACAGAGAGAAAAATACAAGAGTTGTGAAAAACAGATACAGGGAATAAGGTCACCCTAGAAATTCTAAAACATCAGCGAAGCTCTTGTTTAGCATGATGAATTCAGTGACCTCTAGCCACAGCTGGGCCTTGACTGTGGAGGCAGAAATACTTGTCAAGGCAGAGCGGGGCAGGCAGAAGGAGGTCGAGGCGATGTGAAGCCTAGCAGGCTCTACTGTCCACTTTTGTTACCTGGCAGGCGCATGGGGCAAGGCTTGCTAGAAGGGGGAGCCCACTGGTATTCTTCAAATCTGTGAGGTTTTGATCAGACATAGGAGCTGAAGTAGGCTGGGCCCCTTCCCGCAGTTTAGTGCCGAGTTCTGAGCAGAACACTCAGCTAAGATGTGTGAAAGGAATGCACCCCTTGCCCATCCCCTCAACGGCACCAGACATCGGCTTTCCTGATCTCCGTGCCAATAGGCTGTTTACAGAGGATGCGGCAGTCCTGGATATTTGCCCTGTGGAAATAGAGCTTCGGACAGCAGCCAATCTTCCACTCTGGGGGAGATGTAAGCCACTTGAAAGAGCAGTTTAGTCTCGGCGACTCTTTCTATAGGCAGTCGTGAACCTCAGCTGTCTGGGGGACACATTGGCACACTGCACCAATGGGACCCATTTCAGTTGAGTTAATAATATTAGAGACAGTAGTAAGGATGCATGACTTGCTCTGAACCCAATTAGATTGTTTCTCCTATCCCAAACTGGCCAGATGAGCCCAGGAGGGCAGGAGTTGAAGGTGGAGAGCAGAGTTTCCCAGGGACTGGGAGGTTTACAGAGGTGGTGAGATTTAACCGAAGAGGAAAGAAAGGAAAAGAGCACTGGGCTTGAGATGAGCTTTGACCTCTCAATTTCCTCATCTCTAAAATGGGTGCAGTAGCATTTGTCTACTAATGTGATGAAGGTAACAGAAGAGGCAGGTAGAACATATTGTTAGAGCCACAGATTCAGGTGCCGCGTTGTGGGTAACAATGGACTCATTGTTTCACAAAGTGATAGTGGCATCAGTAAGCTTCTGTCACCTAGTGATGTAACTGTCGGAGCAGTGCAGCACATTTCTCTCATGTTGGTAGTGGTGATCATGTTAAGCACCTTGCCTTGCTGCTAGTGGCATAAAAGTATACGTAGTACATACTACAGCAGTTGTGTACAGCCCGTAATACTTGACACACAGAGATGACCGTTACTGGCTTATGTACTTTCTGTGCTACATGTTTTATCACTGTTTCAGAGCTCAATCCTACTACCTGAAACAAAGCTTACTGCACACTGTGGTACAGCAGTGGCCTCATACAATTTGTTTGTTTCTGCTCTCGGTTGTATAGAAAGGCCACTTGGAGAGATTCACCCTGTTATGGCTTAGATCTGGAATGCCCCCTAAAAGTCTCCTATGTCAGAGGTGGGACTTTGGGGAGGTGATTGAATTTTGGGGGCGCTGTCCTTATCAATAGACCAATCCACTGATGTGTTTATCACTGAACGTACTCCTGAGAGGTGCACCCTGCTGGAGGAAGTGCTCACCGGCATATGCTTTCAGAGGGCATAGCTCTGGCTCTGGCTCTGGCCCTTACTCTTTCTTTGATTCTTGGCTGCCATGGGTTGGGCAGCTTTCATCCACTGTGCCCATCTACCATGCCATTTGTGTCCTGGAGCCAGCCAGCTGTGGACCAAACGCTCTGAGACCATGAGGCCAAATGCAGCTCTCATCCTTCAAGTGATGGGCATTGGCTGTATGTCTGGGTGATCAGAGCATGGCTCCTGCACACTCAGACATCTAGGTTTGTGTGAGTATGCTCTGGGAGGTTCATATGATGTGTCTGCCCCTCAGAGACAGGCACTGTGCTGGCAATGGACTCCTTCCATGTTTGCAATAGTCCTGAAGGAAGGCAGCAACTGTTCTCCCTGCTTTACAGGGAGAAAAGCAAGCAGGTTAATGAGCAGCCGTCATGTCACCCGGTGGTTCCACCACGGACCTTTTGAATGGGGGGGGGGTGCCTGAATGTGTGCTTTCCCCTCGTCTATGGGGCTTGTAGACCCAAGTTCTCAGAGCGATCTCTGTAGGGCAATGCCAAGGCTCCTTTCTGTGCTTGGGATTCCTTCTCTGCCCCTTTCAGCAGCAGGTCTAAATTCCATTCTTACCAGCCACACAACCTAGTGAAATTCCCTGGTCTTATGCTGGAAACTGTGATAATTACCTGTGGCAGGAAGGTTGGGAAGGGAGGGGCCCTGTGAGTCCCAGCCCCACACGAAGCTGGCTTTTCTATAACTATCCCTGTGAAACACTGATGCTTTCTTTGCACATATAGATTCCTGATTCCAAAGGGTTCTGGGAGCCCTGGGCATCCGACCCAGAAACCTGTCCATCATTAATTCTGCAGGGTCACAAGGACAACTGCCACCTGAACCCCTGTGCTCTATGGCTGTGTCAGTGGGGAGAGAGAGAAAGAGAGAGAGAGAGAGAGAGAGAGAGAGAGAGAGAGAGAGAGATCAAAATCCAGCCTGACTCCACTTTCTTTATCCTACCAGCTCGTGTGGGTTATGCAATTCATCCCTCTAATAGAGTGGCATCAGGAAAAAGTCCTGGCACCTCAAGGTGGCAGGCCTGGTCCTGCCTGGTCTCAGTCCTCATATTCCTGGGGATCAGGAACTGGCTGGGACTCCCTAGAGCCAGACTTGGAGAACACTCCAGAAACAACCCCAGATTTACAAGGATTCAGTTTTTTAAGGATTCTGAAAGAAATTGCTTTCAAATGAAGGCTGAAAGGAAAAGGCAGGAAGAGAAGAAAGCATAAACCAAAGAAAGGTTGTAAGCAAAAGGAAAAGAAGGGCGGGGGGCGGGGGATGAAATTAAACTAGAACTTTTGTTTCGGTCAAATTGTAAGCTAATTCTTGCCTCCTGGAATATTTAATTACAGGCAAATCCCACAGGCCACCTGTTGTTTTAACCACTTTTCTTTTCCGGTGGAGTTACCAGGATGCTTTGCAACAGGGAATGATTTGGTTCTCCTGGGGGAAATGAGGGATAAAATGAATGATAAGCATCTTGACTCCAGAACATTATACATTTTTTAATACCAGACCCAAGAAGCATCAGATTTTCATCCTTAATTTGAATGCACACTACTTGGAAGTCTAGTTTAGATTCCCCACATGTGTGTTTTATTTTCTCCAGGGGATGAAGAAAGAACAAAGAAGACAGAGCAGTCCCTCTTCCTGTTTGTGTCTGCACAGTGTTACTGTCTATGAGTTTTCTTTGATTAAATCATTATCTCCCACACTTTGCTCTGCTCACAAGGGAGGAATGTGGGGCTGGTTGTGTGTTACACACTTTGCTCCTTTCACCAGCTTGAGCCCCAGAAGGAATTCTCCAAACCAGGATGTCCACATGCCAGCAGGTATGAAGTCCCCCACTGCAAGGTAGCTATCCTGGCAGATACCCTGGGGACAAGATGAGTGCTTGTGTCACTTCACATTAACATTATCCAATTATCAAGAAGCAGCTACTGAGTCCCCGTAGCCAGTAGAAAGTCAGACATTGATGGCCCAGGTGGAGGACTCCATGTGGCTAGACGTTATGCTGGGCCATTTCGCAAGGTCCCCTCTTCCACTTAGTTCTCACGACCAGTGTGAGGGGCCCAAAAGCCACGCCTCCCACTGTGGCCTCTCAGAAGACAGCCTGGCAAGCCAGCATCTTGCTTGGAAATAGAGATTTTGATAAACAAAAACCAAAATTCAGGACTTCTCTGTCCTGCTACCGGTGCCGGGCACTGAGAGTCTGGGGGAGAACTGAGCGAATCTAGTGAACGCCCTTGGCACAGCCTAGGGGTCCAAGGTACAGGGCACCGGAGGATGCTTGCCTCAGTCTCCATGCAGCCACAGCCCCTCCCTGGGTGGTGCTGTCCACCAGCCTGTGAGAGCTTGGCTGGTGGCTTAACTGCCCACAAGATGATGGGTAGGCAGGATGCGACACTGGACTGCGTGGACCTGGGTGTGGAGATGCTGGGAAACCTTCAGCGGCCTGCTTTACAGTCGTAGGACCTTCATAAAGCAGCGCTTTGACACAAAGCAAAGTAATGGTTACTTGGACTTGTTTCAGTCTATCATGTCACTCTCTGCTCTTGGAGACGTTACAAAGGGGTAATGGCTACGGTCCAGAGGCTGGTTTTACAAGTTTGTTGCTTGGAAGTGCAACTGTGTGTTGGCACAGCTGATGCCCAAATCTTTGTAGGAGTGCAGTGGGAAAGAAAGATTAAAGGGACTATAAAACCACAAACCATGTACAAAATAGTAGAATTTAAGAGCTGCATTTTGGTATTTTTCCTCATACATCTGGAGGCAGTGGCTTGCAGAAGAGTCGTTTCGCTTTCACAGCTCCTCTGTAGAAATACTGCATTTCAGAAGTCTTCTGGGTCTGAAGAGAGTTGGTCTGAGTGCCGCTGGGTCCCTGAGGCAGTTATTAGAGTAATTCAGCCTTGGGGTAAGGACTGGGCTACATGCTCCAAAACCTTCCAAGGAAAAATCCTCCCTACAGAGGGACGTGGCCTGGGTGGGGACAGGGTCACATTGGGGACAACCCAGAATGTGGAAATCAGAGCATTCTAGCTCTCCACACAACCTTCATCTCTCTCCCTATTTTCAAGTTAAACAAATTGGGCTGGGGCTGCAGTGCAATGGTAGAACACTTGTTTGGCAGGCATGAGGCCCTGAGTTCTAGTCCCCAGTACCACAAAACAAAACAAAACAAAACAAAACAAAACAAAACAAAACAAATTGAGTTCTACGGCTTAGGTTGGCTTAGCGTCATTCTAAAAAGTTAGTATTTCAACATAACTTTTAGACACAAACCTCATAAACTGCTCCAATGTCCCAGCTAGTTGCTTAAAAGATGATAGTGACACCGAACATGATTCACTGGACAGATGGGGCAGGATGTCTCAGGTCTCTGTGGACAGGGCCAGTGCTTTGGCTCCTGGCTTTGCCTCCTCCCCTAGTTTCACAGGAGGCGAGTTCCCTGTGGATCACTGGGTGGGCGCTGTCTGTCCTCCCTGGCTGGTGTCTCGGTTCACACTCGCTTTATCAAGGCCGCACCATCCCTCACATCTCTTTGGTTTGCCTAAGTAGTAACAGGACTCAAACACCATCTGGAGTGAATTAAAAGTCCGGGACCCAGCATTCCTGCCTCAGACAGCTGGGCCCAGAGGAGGAATGTGAGAAGGAAGCCAAGTGCCTGGGATAAGGCTCTGGTCACGATCTTGCCATGTCAGTTGCTATAGCAAATTGTACACTCATAAGCAGCGTGGGTCCTGTAAATCTGCAACGTGTAGCCCCAGGCTCTGCCACCCTGCAGGCCTCATGCTCAGGCAAGAGGAGTTAGGACCCATTTCTACCCCCATGTGTAATCTCAGGGTCCAATCACCTCCAAATCCAACCCACGTACTGGCTGACCTTGGCTGGGAATGCAGAGTAGATTCTGTCCTTGTCAAAAGAATCACAAATTCCTCCCACAGACAAAGCCCTCTGAGCCACCTGCAGCATGCTCCCGTGCCCAGGTGCGAGGCAGAGCTGCCCCCCTCAGTTCTGGTTCTGCTTCCCATTTGCACCTGTGGGCAGCAGCAGCCAGGTGAAGCCACAGTCCAGGGGGCTCAGCACCAGAAATGCATTGTCCTACAGGTCTGGATCCCACAAGTCCAAGAGCAAGGTGCCATGAAGGTGACCCTTCTGAGACTTTCCCTCGTGCTGGGGCTTTTTGGCGTGCACTGTGGTCCTGGCTTGTAAGCCTCACCCCACTTACGCCTGCGTGGTCACCTGACACTCTCCCTGTGCGCCTATCTGTGTCTAACTTCCCTTTCTTAGGTGGACACCAGTCCTACCCAGCTAGTCACTCGGATTAGGGTCCATCCCAGTGACCTCATCTGCAGTGATTACGCCTACAGTGACAATCTCCAAATAAGTTCGTGTTCTAGGGCACTGGAAGTTAGGACTTCCACATCTGAATCTGGGTACAATTCAACCTATAACATCGCTCTTGGACTTCAGGTAAGTGGATAAATACTCCTGAGCCTTATTTTCTCCATTGGTGATATTTCTGATCTTTCAGATTCTTCTTAGCTCTTAAACACAGTAATTTTAAAAGCCTTTAGAGTATGTTGGTCTATTTCATTTCCTTTGTGAATAGTCTCCAAGCAGTTCTATTCACTGGATGGCATTTTTAAAAACACTTTATCCAAGCTTTAAGTAACTTATTACTCTGTCTTTGACAATAGCTATTTCTATGAATGATATTAAATGTATTTATGACCATTATACCACACCGCCAACCTACCAACTGTCCATGGCCACTATGAGGCCTAGAACAGAGTACAGGTGTCTGCTGACTGCTGCCCAGCCCTAGCTCCTTTCCTATGTGTCTTAGCTTTCTTTTAGGTTTAGTACTATTCTCTTAAAAACTTAGATTTTTCTAATTTTACTTCCCGCCCCCCAGTGCTATCCATCAAACCCAGGCTAAACTACCAATGTGTTCTATTCCCTGAGTTTTCCCCTAATTTTAAAATAAGTATGTGATCATAACTGAAAATTTTAAGAAATAAAATTAACCTAAAGTATCACCTCTTAGATGTGTTGGAATTGAAGTGGGAATTCTTTTTATGGATTCTGCTTTTTTTCTACTTTATCCTGGATTTTTTTCTGTGCCTTTGAAAGCATGATTTTAGGGCTGAGGAGATAGCTCTGTGGTCTAATTCCTGCTTGGCAAGCACAAGGATCCAAGTTTGATCCCTGGTACCGCATGCTGTGCTGGCCCCAAAATCAGGTGTGATGGCGCATACCTATAATCCCAGCACTGGGGAGGCTGAGACAGTAAGATCACTATAAGTCTGAACTGCATTTGCAACTTGTGCACAAATAAATAAAAAAATATGATTTTAATTGTTACTAAATATTGCATTCTGTGGATGTGTCATTTCTATTTTTTAATATTACCCTGTCTCTAACATCCCTGACATTGATCTTTGTGTACATCTCTGGCTGCTTCCTTGAATGAGGTTCCTGAGTGTGGAGTCAGTGATAAAAATGTATGTTATATTTTTAATGTACTTTGTCAAACCATCCCCCAGAAAGGTGATGACAATAAATACTCTTACCAGTTGCACCTGAAATTGCCTTTGTTATCTGCACAGGCATTTTCTCTTTTCTTACTGATTTGTAAGAGTTCTTGTATTTAGGTTAAAATCCCCTACCATTCATGTTGACAACATGAACTACGAAGTTCTTAAAGTAAGGTCCCTGTTAAACGTGCTCCCCACAATAACAAGTTTGCCCCTTGTGCACAATAACACCCAATAAATATCCAAAAGGTGTAGAGCAACTACTCTTGCCATTAGGAGGCCTATATTTTGTTTATTTATTTACTTACTTACTTATTTGGTACTGGGAATGGAGCTCAGGATCTTGCACTTGCCAGGCACACACTGTGCTGCTGAGCTATATCCCCAGCCCAAGAGGCCTATATTTTAGTCTAAGGAATAGGAGTAAATACTAAGAAATAAAATGAGACAAACTCCATAAGAGAGGCAGCAGGCAAGTGTTGTGGAGGTGAACAAAAGAAAAGTATGACTAGGTCCCCACTGGAGAACCAGGGTCACTGCCTCAGTTACTCTTCTCTCGTTGCTGGGACAAATATCCAACACCCAAAATGAAGGAGGAAAAGGTTTCTTTAGCTCACAGTTATTGGAGGTTTCAGTCCATACTTAGCTGGCTGCAGCCTTTCATGGCTGTGGCAAAGAACAGGCAGCAAAGGGAGGAGAAGCAGCAACAGCGGCTATAAAGAGGAAGTCTGTCTCCCTTAAGTTGCATTCAGGCTATGCCCCAGGCTGGAGTAGTATTCACATCCCTAATCCCAGCAACACTCACACCCATAATCCCAGTGGATCATGAATAATCACAAACTCTAGAAATCCCCACTCCATGACTGCATGAGGCTTTGCGGGGACAACTAGACACAAGCCATAACAGTCACCATCATGGGAAGTTAATTTTATTTAAGATCTCAGATCTGATTATTGTTTTAGCCAGAGAAGAATTTTTAGGCCCAGGGATAGTCATCCATATAGCATATGGTGAAAATGCTTGCTTTGTCTTCAAAGAGGACAGTTCGTAGTCATCCCAGCTAATAGGCTACAGTGGAGAGAAGGGGACAGGGGAGGGCACCCCGTGTGACCTGCCTCTGAGCAAAATGGTCCTGGCAGCTGTGTAGAGAAGAGGAGACAAAGACTGTTAACATCTTCAAAAGAAGCTTCGTGACATCCAAACCTGAGTGTTGTCACTGCATCCCAACCGCAGTACATTCGATTTCTACTCACCTAGTGGGAGACGTTCTGGCCTCTAGGATTGTGCTTCCCAGTTGTCATTGAAAGGTGGACTTCGTGGGAAGAACCAATGGACCTCTGCAGATAGAGGCCCAAGCTCCAAGGCCCATTTCAAACACCAGTCTCTCTCTCTCTCTCTCTCTCTCTCTCTCTCTCTCTCTCTCCCCTAGTTGAAGTGTGTTGGGTGAGGGTGTTTGGCATGCTCACAGGCTTGTGCAAGCACCACAACAACATAATTTTCAGCATGTTCATGACCTCCCAAGACCGCTCATCTGTTACCCCCCATACTGCACCTTCCCTGTCCAAGGCAAGCACCACTCACCCCTCTGCTTCCAATCTCCCTAGAATTCCCTCTCTGGACATTTCTTATCAATGGAGTCACACAACAGATGTTCTTTTGTGCCTGGCTCCTTTCATTGCCACAATATTTTTGAGATTCATCCACACAGTAGCATGTATCAGTGCTTGATTCCTGTTTAAGGCTGAATAATATTCCATTGTATAGAATATACTGTATTTGGGGTATGCATCAGTGGAGGGACATTGGGGTATCTCTACTTTGGGGCTATTATGAATAATGCTGCTATAAAAATTCAAAGCACATCTTTTATGCAATTTTTTTTGTTTTTTTTTTTTTTGTGCTGGGAATTGAACTCAGGGTCTTGCATTTGCCATACAAGCTCTGTATCACTGAGCTAAGGACACACGGGTGACTTTTGTCACACCTGGCAGAGCATGTGCCTCTCCCCTGTGCTGCTTTCTTTCATGAGGTGTGGGGAGTATTCAGACACCCCCAAAACCATGGCCCAAATCATTTGTCACTAGATTCTGTGCCTACCCCTTCCTTCCTGCCCTGTTTTTCTAGTAAGAAAAGTTGAAATTCCCAGTGCCTCCATGGGCTGGCTTGGGCTGCTCCGAAGACAATGAACCTGATGAATAGGCTGCAGCTCTTGGGGAATAACTAGTTCTTGTAAAGCCACAATAAGAAGGTGATTTGCAATATGGATTTTTCCTCCAAGTTATTACAGTACTTTCAGTCAGCACATTCGGCCTTGGTCTCCAGTGAGATATTAAAGGAGCAGCACTTTCCCCCAGCCCGGCTTGGGGTGTGGATGGGCTGTATTTGTCCAGGCCAATGGGAATGGGGGAGGGATTCTGAATAGCAGAGCTGGGACGCTTCTGCCCTTGTGGAGCTGGGAGCAGATAGAAAATGTGGGTTAATGCTGCCATGACCCCTGGGCCAGTGTCCCCTCCATCTGGTTTGGCTCGCAGCAGGTGTGACTCATCCGCCCTCTGTCTCCCATGAACTCTTACCCAAGGTCCAAAGACTGCGCAGGAACCCTCCAGAGACACTGTCCCCTGCTGCTGGCCCAACTTCTGGTTGGGGGCAGGCAAGGTGGGCAAGGTGTCAAGGCAGGCAGGCTACAAACTCTTTTTTATTTGTGTTTTATTTTGTGATATTGGGGTTGGAACCCAGGGCCTCATGCATACTAAGCAAGTGCTCTGCCACCGGGCCACATCCCCCTGTCACTCCCTGCTCCTTTTCTGAGAGACAGTCTCACTAACTTACTCAGGCTGGCCTCAAACTTGTAGTACTCCTGTTTCAGCTACCTAAGTAGCTGGGGTGGCAGCCATGCAGTGCCCTGTGCTGCACTCTTCCTCTCTTGGAGTGGGAAGGCCATGAACGAAACCTCCGAAACTGTGAGCCAAAAATAAACCTCTCCTGTGAGTTGTGGGCATCAGGTAATTAGTCACAGGAAGGGGAATGATGACTAACGTAAGGGCCTTACATTTAAGCCAAGCAGGACTGTAGGATTTATAATTCAATGGTTGGTTGGTTCTTCCCATGAAATCCACCTTTCATTGAAAACTGAGAAGCATAATCCGAAAGGCCAGACCATGTGTTTGTATTCGCCTCCCCATGTCACTCCAGAGTCATAGCTTGCCTGCAACAGTAGGAACCCCATCCAGAGCTTCCAACCCTCAAAACCCAACTACAAAAATGTCAGCAGCTGTACCTTGCTCACTACCAGCACATTCAGGGTTGCTTTTGTGACGGAGGCATCTTGTGAGCCTGCCAAGAGGACAAGTGCAGAATTAGCTTGTTTTGCCAAGTAAATCTCATATCTCAACCTTCCAACCCCTTTTCACAATACTGTGCAAGGACACCAGCATCGCCACTTTAATTACCAACACCTAAAACTACAACTGAACTTTAGGAGACCTTCCAGACAGTAGGAGGTTTTGCTCTGGGTGTCCTTATACAGAACTGAACCTCAATTTGTGAATGACACCCTAGTAAAATTTCTTCTTCTTGTGGACATTCATTCCAGCCACTTAGTCCAATAATATCAAGAGCTCCTTTCCATATCTAATCCTCTAGCTCCTGCTAGCTTTTTGTTTTGTTTTTGGTACTGGGAACTGAACTCAGAACCTTGCCCTTGCCAGGCAGGTGCTGTGCTGCTGAGCTATATCCCCAGTCTCCTGCTAGCTTTTGAACTATTTTGGTATTCAAGTCATTTGTGTGTGTGTGTGTGTATGTGTGTGTGTGTGTGTGTGTGCGCGCGTGCGCGTGTGTGTGCTGTTTACAGGGATGCGTGCTTACCCACTTGGGTGAGGCTGAGACCTATCCATAATTATCATCCTAAAGGAAAAGAAAAGTGAGGTGAAGCTTGAACAGGAAATAGAAATGTCTTCCTGCAAGTCCCTTGCCTTAGGTAAGGTCCTTGTAGCTTGTCCAAGCAAGTTGTTCTCTTGTAGCAAGTAGAAGCTCAGGACAAGGGTTCGAGATTTTAGGGTTTATTTTCCCAAATGTCCTCATGCCAGTCCTCATGGTCTCCTCTTTTCCTATCAGCACTCCGAATTTGATTCAGCATACAGGTCAGAACTGTGTATTCAGTATGTTTGCGGGTTGGTGTTATGGTTGATACATTGTATCAACTTGGAATCTAGGAGTTTAATTAGGTAACTGAGCAGTTCCCATCCTAGGGTGCAGAGGGCATGCCCTCGCTGCTCTAGGATGTTGTCATTGTGTCAACTTGAGAGGCTTAGGACTTTCACTAAGTGATGTAGCAGGAGGCCAGGGTCCTCACTTTGTAAACATCCTGAGCTTGTGGAAGAGGAGGTGTGGGTGGATAGGCCTATTTAAATATTTTAGAGTGAAAAAGAAGCGCACCCCTAGTGCACACACACACACACACACACACACACACACACACTGTTGTTGCTTTTGCTCTCTCCTTTCACTTTGAAGAGTTTCTCCTGTGCCATGCTACCCTGCCTTGGAGCCAGCTGATTATGGACTACAGGTGCTCGGGTCTCATTAAATTCTTCCCTAGAGGCTCATTGGCTTCCACAGTACGCCCGAGTAGTGTTTCAGTTACTCTTCTCTCGTTGCTGGGACAAATACCCAACACCCAAAATGAAGGAAGAAAAGGTTCGTGTAGCTCACAGTTAGTGGAGGTTTCAGTTCATACTCAGCTGGCTCCAAGGCACGTGGCAGAGAGCAGCCTTTCAGGGCAAAGAGCAAGAGCACAGAGATGAGCAGCAACACCGATAGCAACAGAGAACAAGTCTGTCTCCCTTATGTTGCATTCAGGCTACCTGCCCCAGGCGGGGTGCAGCACTCACACCCATAATCCCAGCAGCACTCACACCCATAATCCCACTGGATCCTGAGTTAATCACAAACTCTAGAAGTCCACTCCATGACTGCATGAGGCTTTCCGGGGACAACGAGACACAAACCATAACAAGTGGATAACTGGCTGTCCTGAGCCTATCTGAAAAGAACACCCAGCCAACTCCACCACTCTTACATCACCATTGTCTCTGCGCTGGTCAGATGTCCCAGCTACCACACAACCCAGTGCTTCACCTTCCCCCTGCTCCTCCCTCCAGGCCACCACAGGTGACCACCTGAGAATTCTGATAGACTGCCCATCAGACGTTAGCACCGCCCACTTGCCGCGGAACCATTGAAGACCACCCGTACTCCCTCCTCAGGAGTTTATGAGAGGTACTTTAGGATTGTCTGCCAGGGGAGAAAGGGAAGCTATTATCCCTCAGCTCCTGTCCGGTTGTTGAGGGTAGACTCGCCACTGTGAAGAGCCCGCACTGCCAAGCTGTCAGGTGTGACTGACAAGCAGTTTCCTGCTGTGAGCACAGAAATAGCTGTGAGTCACAAGTCAGGAAGACAGAGGTGATAGAGCCACCTGATGTTGCGCCTGTTTGAACTTGTGGGGTCTGGCTACCATCAGGGGCTGGAGCAGCAGGTGGGGCGAGAGAACTGGAAGTGTCGCACAAGGATGTCGGATGCAAATGGCATGTAACGGAGAGACAGATCATCACAAACATAGTGTGTTTGATTTGGAGTGATAATTAACATTCCTCTACCTTCTGCCTATCAAATTCAGTTTGACTCTGATGAATATTAAGTAAGATTACCTTCCCTAAGCATGACCAGACAGCCAGGATGGGGGTGGAAAGAAAATACAAGCTACTTTGAAAAATGTCCTGCACAGAAAACCCACCTGTGGTGCGAATGTTCAACCAGCAAGCACTGTTCTAGGCATCAAAATCGCTGCAGTGATCAAAGCAGCCTAAAAATCTTCTCTTACAGTATGGGGAGTGGAGACAATAAAAATAAGAATACAATGTGAGTAAGATGAAATAGCAAAAATAATAATAATAATAAGGGTGTAGGGCGTGCAGTGGGGAGAGGTTGCCCTTATTAAAAAAACAAGTGCTCAGGGAAGGTCCCCTCGAGAGGTGACATTTGACAAAAGAGAGAAATACTGATGCTTAGAGATGCCATTTGGGGTATGAGTCGGAGCACACGTGAGGTTGCTGGGTGGGAACATAGCTGCCTGGTAGAGAAGCATCCGATGTGGAGCGGGACAGTGCCACCCCTTGTGGCACCGAGAGCCACGGGCACTCCTGTGCGTTCCCTCAGCAAGGGAGGCAGTGAGCCCTGGAGGGCTTTGCGCAGATGCAGAGGCAAGGCTCTGGTCACGCCTGAATCATGCGCGCCTTTGCCCAGCAGCGTGTGCTCACTGGGCCCCGGTGTGGCTAAGTCTGATATTCCGCTGGATGCTGTCAGCAGACGCCGGAAGTCAGCACAGAGGTGGGCATGCGCCTGACGGAGACGGCCCATGTGAAGGGTACAGTTGACCAGATGGACACCCAGGGACGCCGTGGCCACTGCTATTGCGACCGTCACACCTGGTGTCCCTTGGGTCTTCTTGGGCTTTCTCGGTGGTTCTCCCGTCCCCGGTTACAGGCACGTCCTATAGTGTGTCTCCCACAGCGTTCTAACTCGTAAACTCCATACCATTGACAAGCACAACAATAAAACTTCATTGTTCCTGATGGCAGTAGTCTGTTTTTCTAACCTTTGGCTTCCTTCTTTCCTGGTATTTTTATACATCTGGTTCTGGTAAAATAGAAAGATTCACTCCATTTACAACTGTACTTCTTTTTCAGAGCTGAGTTTCCTGAACCCCCTCCCCAGCTGACATGGAACTGGTGAGCTTCTTCCTACAGCCTCCGCCAGACATGTCAGGCCCCATGGTGTCTCTCTGTCCCATCCGAAGTGGCCTTTGATGGCCTGGCCAGCAAGCTCTCTGGGCAACACCATCCAAGAGGGGGCACTCCAGGAGGCCAGCTGCACGCCCGCAGCCTGACCAAGAAGCCAGGTGGCACTTGGTGCTGAGAGATCGTGGATGAGACAGTGTCCTTCCTGAGAAAAGTGGATGTGTAGGGCTCTGTGGCTTCGACTTCCCCTTCTCTATCCTTGGGTGTGTTTGCCGATGTTGAAGCAGATGCTAAGTCTTCAGCAGGGAAACATCTTTCTCTGTGGCTGGCAGAGAAGCCAGCAGTGAGCTGAAGAAAGGCTCCTGCCCAGGCTGAGGAGCTCCAGATCAGGCCCTCAATGGAGAATGAGCTCACCTTCCCCTCCCAATCCCTACAGAGGCTGGCAAGACTAAGTGAGCCCCCCACCTTGGATGTACCTCAATTCTCACTGCACCAGGAGGAAGCCATACAGCAGATACTCAGTGCCCAAGCAGATCGGGAGATGGACAGACCCGGCGGGCCCCGCAGGCCACCACACAGGAGGCCACAGCCAGGGAGCTCTGGGGGTTGTTGCTGCGGTGCCTGTCCTGTGCTGTCACCACCAAACCTAAACCTGGCAGGGCCCATGTGTCCCCAGAGTGAGTGGCCCTAATGTGACTCGGTGAACATAAGTGGGCAGTGCACACACACATACACACACACACACACACTCACACACACTCACACACATTACATATATACCCATATCTGCTCTCTACGGGCACACACACAGTTGAAAATCCCCACATCATACATATATACTCACAGACATGTACACAAACACACCACCCCCACACATACATGCTCACATTTCATGCACCATGCACCCACATGCACAACTGCACACACACATACATCACACATTGCATGAGGACACCACATACTTCACTGCCACATGCAAGTATGCACATCCAAAAACACGACAGAAAAGAAAAACAGTTTTGAGACTTAGCATTCAAATTTCAAGCAAATATAAAATTGGCCACAGTAACCAAAATGCCAGCCCGTGTGGCAGAAAGGACGCAGGACTCAGGCTGCCTGAGTGGAAAGCCCCACCTCTCCCTGCTGTTTGGTGACAGTGGCCTTATTTGTTAATCTTGTGGTGTCTCCTCCAGCCACCTATAATAGGGAATAATGGTGCTGGCTTCCCTGGGGTGGTTCTGAGAACTTAGTAATAAAAAAATCTGCAAAATGCTGAGTGTGGTATTATTATGTCCATTGCTACTGTCCAGGGGTACAGAATGGGTCGTGCCCTATGCTATTGCTGGGGACACCTCTGGAGTGATAACTCAAGAATACACATATAAGGGGCCAGAGAGATGGCTCAGTGGAATAAGTGCTTCCCTGGTAAGCGCAAGGGCCTGAGTTCAATCCCCGTTCCGCCAAACAAAAAGAATACACATATATTAAAATGCTTGCAAAGGTTCATATCATGTGACCCTGTGATTCCCTTCTCCTGAGATTCACAGAGGACCCCACAGATGTATGCTGAAGGATGTTCATTATGCCATTATCAACAGCAAGAAGCAAAAAGAAAAGAAGGAAACAACTGAAACTTCTGGGTCTAGATGTTGGTGGATCTTGGACTCCGGCCTGGCTGCTCACGCAACAAACTCCTGACACCCAGCTAACACACTGTTCCCATTTCCTCTTTCCACATGTATTGCTCAGGGTTCTGCTTTGCCACGACTTCCTCAGGGAAGCCTCGCCATGCCTCGCCACTGCCACCACCTGCCGTGTTGGGCCACTGGTGTGACGCATTGCCACACACCTACACCTCAGCTTTGTCATGACCGCGGCCCACTCTGCTCAGATGCATGGGTCCCACAGCAGTGGGGACCGCCTGTGTTGCTGCTATTTCAGCCCCTGAGTCTACACCAGCAATTAGCCCACACGAGGTTCTGGAACTGAGGAATGCGCGCCGCGCGAGAGACTGTGACCCACGCTTACTAATCCATATGGCAAAAAGCTCACAGTACAACATTAAATGGGAAAAAAGTCTGCAAAACTGAGTGCACAGCATAACGTACCTCTATAAATACAGGTAGAGAACCCAGATGAGAGGCACCGGATCGTTAGCAGTGGTTAGTCTTGGCCACTTTCGTTTTTTTCCTTATGGATGAATCTATTTTCCAGACATTTAAAAATTATCCATTTCCTTTATAATTGTGAAAACAGTGAATAAGACAGACAAATACAAGGAAGGATGCAGAGCTTTTGCAATGAGTGACACTCTGAGGCAAGGTTCTGAGTGGTCACAGTAACCTAGGAAAGAGCCCCAACGAACCTGAACACCCTGCAGCTCTAGGGCAGCTCTCCCTTCCACACGGGCTCCGCACGACCGCCCTCCGTCTCCCTCGGGATGGGCTCCATTCCTTTCTTGTGGGAACCAGCAGGCTGAGTGCAGCTGAGATGATAGATAATGGTTTCAGGAAAGAACAGGGCAGAAACTTCTTTCTTTTTCTCAACAGAAAAATTCAGGGTAAACAAGTCTTTTTCCTTCTCCGTAGGTCATTGCGTTCACACAGTCTGGGTAGCGTCTTGGAAGTTCTAGGAGGCTGCTGTGGAGTCCTCGCGGCAGCACGCATTATCCTTTGCAGCAGCAGCTGCAAGGTCCTGGAGTGACAGCCGCCACACCAGAGCTCTGTCACTCAGGAGTACTGTGACATGGAGAGGAAATGGGGGGCCCCCTCTCATGGGGCTGGGGGAAGCAGCAGCTACCAGGATACAGATGGTTTCAAATCTTGATGTGGACTTGAGATTTCTTCTATGGCCTTCATCATTTAGTGCCGTGTTTTCCCCAGCTGTCCAACCAGAATATTGAGTCACCCACAGTATCGTGAAGTAGTAAGCGTCATAGCACTACCACTGGGGGTTACATCATGACGAAGATCTACAGGAGCTTGCCGAGGCCCATGTGTTAGAGCTTGGTCCCCGGTTCTGCACTACTGGGAGGCAGTGGAATCTGTAAGGGGGTGAGGCCCAGTGGAGGGAAGTTAGGTCATGTTGGGGTGACTACAAAAGGGATATGGGACCCCAGTGCCTTCCTGCCTTTCCTCACTTCTGGGAGTGAGCTGCCTGAGGTGGGCCAGTGGCCTGCCACACACTCCCACCATCATTCTTCTTGGTCTCCACTGGTCCCAAGCCACAGGACCAATGATCTCAGCTGGAATGGGAAGCCAGGAACCAAAATAACCCTTTTTTTAAAAAAGGTTGCTTATCCCAGGTATTTTTAATAGTGACAGAAAGCTGATGAACACAGGATATAGCCTCGTGCTTTTCTGCTTGCAGATGTCTCTCTCCCCTCTGTGCCGATCTCCCTCCCCACTTCCTCTCCCCCTCCTCGTCCCCTTCCCTTCCCCCCCCCCACTTTTGTGCAGCTCTCTCTTAAGCTGATCATCATATCAGGACCAGAGTAGAACTAGGAATATCCACCCTGAGAAACAACAAGAGGACAAGCTGGTAGATATAAAAATTGTCATTCGCCTAAAAGATTTGTTCCATGTGGCCTCCCAGGGAAGAACCCCGGCCACAGGCAGGACAGAGCCAGATACTTCCAACCATGCATCTGCTTTATCTAAAAAAAGAAACTTTGAAGGACAAAAAGTGACACAAAGGCTGTCTGCTAAGACAGAGTGGAGTCACTAGCCCTGAGATTGTTTCACGGTGCTAACTGGAAGGGGTAGCTGTCTTTTTTTGTTTGTTTCTTGCACTGTTGGGGATGGAGCCCAGAGCCCTGCACACATGGGGTCAGTCCCCTCCCACTGAGCGATGTCCCGCTACAGGGCTGCTTGGGTGGGGGTGGTGCTGTGACTCTTGTGTTAAACTGGAAACTGAGCTGAAAACTTTTAAATTCTTCCCAATTCCAGGAACTTGAGTTCCTGCCTCTCAGCTTTTCCACTTTTGGAATTGCCTGAACATTGTGTATAATTCGTCTTCAACGCTATTTTACTCAGGCCTGGTATCTTAGCCACTTTTCTAGTCAATGGGATAGAATGTGTGACACCTTTAACATAAAGGAAGGAAGGTTCATTCGCATGCTGTTTCAGCCCATGGTGAGCTGGCTCCCAGGAAGAGAGATCCTTGAAGAGGAGTTTGGTGGACGAAGGCTGCTCAAGAAGCGGAAGTGACGGGAGTAGACAGGAGGGAGAATCCTACTTCCACTAGGCTCCACCTCCTGACGCCAAGCAGCACCATTCGATCAACTCCTATAAGCCCCACTTCAGAGCACACAAAGCTTTGAGGGACGACCGGATGGAACCCAGAACACCTGGCCAGGGCTACAGTTGCCAGGGTGGGAGACTCCTTCCTGCTCAGCTGCACCATGGCTGTCTTCTTGCTTCTCATTCTGGGAAAAGCTCACAGTCAGATGCCTGCCTCCCTGGAGTAAAAGTCAGAACTCAAATTCCCAGGCTCCTTTACAAGAATGATGAGATCTGTGACCTCAGCCTATCGCAACCTACCCTTCACGTGCCCCTGTGCAGAACTTAAACATGGAAGTGAATAATCTAAAGATAAAGGGGAAGACCAGAGAGGCGTCTTCCTACTGCTCACATCAATAATACCTGCTCTGAGTGATGGCAGTGACACTGCCTTTCAGAAGTGGCAGTGGTCACTGTTTCCAGATATTGCAAGGTCAAGTTCTAGGACCAGAAGTTTCATTGGCGCTAGCAGAGGTGAAGGTGGCCACCAAGCAGCTTCCTGGCAGTTAGTGCCTACGTGGCGAAGGCTGGTAAGGGCTGTTCATGTTTTCTGTGCAGAGTTGCTCTTGAAAGTTTAGGTTGGATTCCCAACTACCGTCTGCCCATGGCTCTATGTGCTCCCTAACCTGGCCTAAGAGTATGCGCTCCCAAGCCAGCTTCTCGTGTCCTTCAGGACATGCACAGCCAGGCTGCCTTTCCCACTCCCTGGCTCCTAGGTGTGGCCATGCGACTGAGTTTGGACTCACAGCAGGTGGGGGATAGCAACAGACTTCTATATCTGGTTCTAAAGTCCCCAAGTGACCCTTCACATTCTCATCTCCTAGCAGGGTACAGAAGTCACAGTGAAGGACAACCAGATTTCTAGACCATAGTAGAACCACTAGGAGGAAACTGAGCCCTTGAATGTCAAGTGGACTTGAATCAGGACAACCAGATTTCTAGACCATAGTAGAACCACTAGGAGGAGACTGAGCCCTTGAATGTCAAGTGGACTTGAATCAGAAATAAACGTCTTTATTATTTTAAGCCACTCTGATCTTGCCACTGTTTTATAGTGGGCCAGTCCTGACTAGCACACCCTGAATCCATTTTCTGGTGACCTAGCCAAAGTGGATTCCATGGCTTAGGACTTGGGACTCTCCTCCATGTGTTACAGAGAACTCTGTGTGCCAATTTGGTGGTCACATCTACAGGCAGGCCCAGGGTCCCTCAGAACTGGGGACAGTGGGTCCAGCTTCTCTTTTCTTGTAATGTTATTGTCAAGGAAAGAGCTGGTGCTCTGAATGAGCAAACCCATTCCCCTTCAGGCAGGACACAGGTTTCTCTCAGGGACAGCTGGCTCTATTGCTTCTCTGCTCTTTGCTAGAGTGTGTGTGTGTGTGTGTGTGTGTGTGTGTGTGTGTGTGTGTGTGTGTGTTTGGATGGCTGGTTGGCTAGCTGGCTGGCTGGCTTCACTCCTGGCTCCTCCTAGAAGCTGAGGGAAATCAGACCTGGCTGCCTGGTGCTCCTGCCCTCTCCTCATGCTAAGGTCAACCCTATTCTGGGTCAGGAACCCAGGGAGCTCCTCTGAAGTCAACATTTTGTATCTTGTATCTCCTATCAATTGACTGGACCTTGGCTGAGCATATGACACAAACTGAGCCAATCAAAGATTTTGTGCCACAGAACTGAAAGTGCAGTTTTAGACCAGGCTCAGGTAGAGCTGACGAACCAATAAATCAGGTGAACTGATAAATGGTGCTAGGTCATCTTGTGTCCCACCATCTTACCGCGGGGACTGAGAAAAGGGGCCAGAGGAAGCCAGTATGCAAATAAAGGGAAGCAGCAGGAGAAGAGCAAAGATAGGGAGAGGCTGGCAGTGCCCTGGCCGTGAGTCCAGGAGCAAGCCCTCTATCCCTCAAATAGCTTTTCTTTAGTTTGCTTTAGCTCCTTTGTGAAGTGTAAAACACAAGGGCCTTGCCTGGTGAGGAAAGAGCCACTAGTTACCCTTCACCTTGGCGTGTCCAGGTCTCAGCACCTAAAACTATTCAAACACAGCTGAAGACTACAGTTTGGAAAGATCTCTGGATTTCTGTGGCCCAAAAGCCTCACATCACAGCAGAGAACCCAGAGATGCCCAGTGGCTTCCTCAGGACCCCACTCTGATCCCAGCCTCCACCTGCCTGGTTGAGCAAGGCCCAAGCCTAGAATTCCCTAGGAATTAGCCGCCCTTCCCCACACCACCTGAGCCTAGGGACTGGGCTGCGGTGAGGGGCTAAGTGAACACGTGTGGGCCGGCCAGTGTCCCAGGCACAGCGAGGAGCTGCAGCCCAAAGGGTGAAGATGGAGGCGCGGGTCCCCACGCTGGCTGCTGGCCGCCTGCCTGCCCTGGCCTAGGCTGGGGCCTCCGAGTTAGTAAGCCTCATGAATATGCATGCGTCGCCCGCTCCACCCAAGAGGCTGAGGAAAGCAAGGATCCCCCCCCCCCCAAAACGCCGCGGCCCGTGTCTCCCCAGCGATCGTGGGCGCCCGTGGGTCCTAAACGTCACAGTCACGTATCCGGACTGGGAACCGACTCTGGACCTTCCCTTTTCACGATGGTTTTCATTTCCTGTCATTTAGAGCTGGAAGCACTTATAGACTATCACATGGTTTTCGTTTACACAGGAAATCAGCTGCAGTTGAGAGAAGATACTTACTTTTGTTTTTCAAATCCTCCACCCCCACCCCTTAAAAAAAAAAAAAAACAACAACAAAAACACGACTAGCTCGCAACAACATTGGGCTTGAAGTCGTTTTCCTTTTTGATCCAGAAGTGGGCCGCAGTTTGGTCCTGACACGTGGTGACCACTTTTGCAGAGCACGATCCCCAGGGCGCGCGGGGGCGAGGCCGGTTTCGACCCAGGCGAACTGGGCCGGAGACTTCAGTGTTCGCGCTGCCCGCATCAACCACTTTAGTCCTTGTTTAAAACCCGAAAATTGCCACTGTGGCCAACTGCCCTGTATCAAGAACCAAGCTGTAAAATCTCTTAACGACCCCAGCCCATCTCCCCAGAAACCATAGCGGGACGGTGGAGCTCCTCGCAGAGCTTGAGAAAAACTGCTGAAGATTTTTACAACTCGTTTCTAATCAGAGCCCTCGGAGGGCCAGTGCTCAGAAGCATCCCACAAAGCTGGCTCTCTGCAGTTACCCCTTTCACAGGCCGGCCACTCCTTGGCCTCCACCCCCAGATCCTAGGGCAGCCGGCCCTCCCTAGGCAGTAGCTCCACCTTGTGGCCGGCATCCTGCTCCAGCACCTTCCCGTGTCCACCCGGGCGCAGGGAAGCTGCCTTCAAGGTTGGGTCGCCCAGTCTAAAGTCAGAGTGGCGTAGGAGACTGCGCGAAGACCTGGAATGGACCCCGCCACTCTTCTTGTTCCTGGACTGAGCTGAAAACGCAGCTCCTTTCATGTCTTCCACTAAACCAGTCCACAATTACAGATCCATCCCTTTGATTTAAGGCTTGGCTCTCAATTAAATGCAAGAACCGTTGGAAGGATACCCAGACAACGGATTCTATGGCGAACCTGCTTATTAGTTTTTTCCAAGAGAGAGTGGACTCATAAAAAGGGGAAAGAACAAAGAGATCGAGGTTACAGGAGAAGACCCTGGCCATCCTTCAGGGCCAGAGGTCCTCAGTGGGACTGGGAGGTGGCCAGGAGGTAGCCTTGGGAAAGATGGACAGGGAAAGAGTCCTGTGCACATTTTAGGGGTAAAAACCCCTCTGGGCCTGTCTAATCCCCACTGGGTCTCTCGAGCCTAGGTGTGTGCCAAGTGATAGCTGTGTGCCCAGGAACCCAGAGCCATTTCACTGTGCCACTCAGGCAGTGTGAGACTGTCTCCTTCCACCTCTGTCTCCTAGTTCTTGTGGGAACATGAGTCCCCGATTTTTATGGGTTGTCTACTGGCAGCTGTAGACAAGTGGGGGGCGTAAGAAAGCTCGTTGTGGGAGCCTTTCTAGTCTCCAAATATTAAATTGTGTAACACGACCATTCTCTGAAACCAAATATGCGCAAGGCAATCCAGCAAAACCTGGCCCCCAATTCTCCTCCATCAGGCAGGCTGGTCCGCTGTGCTGTGGAAAGCCCTCTGGTATTTTTCTCAGCTTCCAAAGGGTCCATTGGCACAGTGCACTGCAGTCTTGTAAGAGTCACACAAAGCCTAGTTGTCACCTGCAGGCCCCAATTGGAGGTCAGTCCGGTCTCACTGTGTACCTGAGCCCAGTGGAAGAACCCTGTGCCTTTCCATAGCCCACTCCAGTCTCTGTGAGGAAAACTGCAATGACCTCCTGGTGCTGATTACCTAATTGGTGAATTATTGGAGTCAGCCTGGGGCTACCATGAATCTTTGGCAGGCATGAGGAGGTTGTCTGTGGCCAGTGCAACCACATGATACAATCACTATTATTTTTTCTAGCATTCGAATTGAACCCAGAGCCTTCTCACTGAGCTATATCTCCAGCCTAACTTTATTTTTCTATGTTAAGACAGGGTATCCTTTAAATCACTAAATTGTAAAGCAACTTGGCCAGGCTTGAACTTTTGATTTTCTTGCTCTAACCTCCTAGAGGGCTAAGATCACAGCTGTGCTCTACCATGCTTAACCGAGTGGTACAGTGTTAAAGGATCACTGCTCTCTCTCCTTCTCCCAAGCAGCAGTCTCCATTTCCCCTCCCCCTCCTCTGTCTCGGGGAATGGAAATAAGGAGTTCGCTGGTCTGCACAATGATCAGAAAGTTAATTATTGGAAGATCCAGCCAGGGCCCTGTTTCGATTTGAGGGTGGTTCCCAGTGACTCATCGGCTGGACCATCTGGAAAATGGGAGGATTTCCTGCGGGAGGGGGAAGTTTTGTAAGGAAAATGAGATACTTGGCACCTGTCTGCCTCCCCAGCCCACAGGCAGAGAGCAGCCTGGGATCCTGCCAAGCGTGGGACTGTCCCCTCGGACCTAGGCAGCAGAGGCCCGGGCTGCACCTGGAATAGGCTTCCTGGAGAGATGGTCAGCCTGGGCCTCGTGTACCAGGCTTTACATCCTGGACTCAACTTCACATAAAGCAGCCTTTCAATATGTATTTATTCCTGTTGCATTAACAAAAGAGGGGGGGGGGAAGACTTGCTGGAAATATGCCAGAATGAGATATGTAACGATGTTGTTTAGCAGCAACTGTGTCATTCCGTGTTGTTGACAGTAAAATAAATTAACATAATAAACATAATTTGCTCCAAAAAAAAAAAAAAAAAAGGCTAAGGAAAAGCAGATGGTTAGCACATTCCGGCAGGACCTGTTGGTCCAAGTTTGCACGGATGTTTAGACGTTTGTACCGCTGCCGGTGACAGATGCTCACCCTGGTTCTGGGTGCTTCCACATGACGGGCACCCGCGGGTCCCAGGTTAACCCCCGGCCCCAGACTGCCGGTGGGGATCTCTGGAAGGTGGGCACAGGGCCTGAGCATCGCCATAGGTGCAGACCCAGCTGGGCAGGAGCGGGTGGGGCTGTCTTCCTGCTGTGCACAGCCAGCCAGGCCTCTGTGAGCTTGCCCGGGTCATTAGCATTCATGGCCCGTCCCTGCTCAGCGCCTGTCCTTTGTGAGCCTGAACAAGGGCGCTTTTTTCCGGGGAGGATGGCGCCGCAGCACTCTAGCTCCTGCCGGCAAGCATCCCGGCAGCTTGGGAGCCAGTGGTCTTTGTCTGGGCCCCAGTTCCTGCGCTCGCGGCACCGGAAGCAGCAGAAAAAACGTAATTTTGCCAATAGGCTCTGTGGTGCCTGGTGGGCTCCTTTTCCAACACAGTGGAGGGGCTGCATTCTGCGGGCCCCTGTCATATGAGTCCTGGGGACTTCTGGCTGTCTTAGAAACACAGCCCTGGCCATGGTGTACCAAGGAGGTGGCTAGCTGAGGTGAAGGTCAGGCCTCAGGAAAGCTGAACTGGAGCAGGGGTAGCAGAAAGAGGCTGCTAGAAACTTCTGGGAAACCCTATCAGCAGGAGAGGCCATATCCCTGCTGCCCAGCGCTGGGGATGTCAGACCCTATCACTGAAAGGGGAGCTCTTCCCAGCCCTGGCCCCGGCCCCAGGGAGTTTCTTTATTGGCTAGGCACTTCCGTACACAAAGCCCATCTGGTGGGTTCTGGAGAGTTCAGAGATGGGTGAGATGTGGTTGGTTCTTCACAGAGAACAGCTTAGAGGAGCCCCAGCTGGATACACAATAATGAGAACAAAGGTCGCCTGTTCTGTTACAGGATTAAGTCCAGGAGGGCAAGCCTGGCACCCTGCCAGGCATGCGCTACCTGCTCAGTATTTGGCAGCATTGTAACACAGACTGGGCACCCACACTGGTTGCAGAGGAAGGCAGTGTTAGAGGATAATAGGGACCTTGTGCAGGTGTCTAGTGTACCTGCAGAGCATAGCCAGGACTGGAGCTCTGTCCCCAGATGGGCTCCTTACTGAGTCCTCACTCTGTGTTGCCACCAGCTACCTTAATGTTCAGCCAAAACTCGAAGCCATCTCTGATGCTTTCTTGTACCAACTGCACATCAAATCCACGAGCAAGTTTTGTCAACTCCATATTTAGAAACCACTCCCAGTCCACCTACTGGTCATTGTGGCACCCCTCCTGCTATTAAGGTTCCAGCCACCTTTCCCTTGCCAGGCTCCTTCCTGCTCAGCTCCTGATGGCCTGATTTGCTTCACCCTACAGCCCTGAAATCAGAATGTGCCGCTTTTTTGCTTAACAGGCTCTGTCAGACCAGGTCCCGGGGAAGCTGAAGGTGAGATAGAGTCAGAAATGAAAGATGACAGGGGATGAAGGGATGGGGAACTTAAGGGGGAAGGAAGATATGTTGCCTGGGAAGGGAAGACAGAAGGAGAAGAGAGGGTGAAGAACAGCTCCAGGCATAGGGTGAGCTCCACTCTGGAGTGCTAGCTCTGGTACCCATGCAGTTCTCAGCCCCGGAGGAGAGTGTGTTTTACCTCAGGTTGGGTGCTAGGGATGGAGCTTGATGGCTGGAGGCAGCAGAAGGCTGACCTTGCTCCTACTGGGTCCTCTCCTAAGGGAAACAAGGCAGAGCACCCCCATGCTGCCGTACTCACCAATGGGCCTTTGTGCTTGGGCCACATGGTGTGGTTCAACAAGCTGTGTTTATTCTGCTGCCCTCAGTTCCTGCTGCTACAGTGCTGCAGGTCTGTACCCTCCATCAAGCCAAGCTTTTCCCAGTGATACAGCTTTGACAAGTGTTCAGAGCTCCTGCTGTCCCATCTCCCACTGGCCGGCCTTTGCTGCAACTTGGGTCTCAGCTCCAATGGCAGCTCCTGCTCAGAAGCAGCATCGCTTCCCCACTGTTCTTCCATAGCATCTTCCTTTGGTCTTGCCCATCCAATAGCTTTGTCTGACTTTTGTATATTTCCTCTTCCATTGATTTATTCACTTAGATATGAGGGACATTTTCTGACTTGCTGGCCACTGTGCTCCTAGCACAGGGCTGGGCATACAGTAAGTGCACTTATGCTCTGGGCAGAATGCAAAGCCTAGGAGAGCGGGGACTCCAGGGATTTAGTGGGCTAGTGGTCTAGACAAGGCTGTGCCACTCTTCACAGTGCCTAATGATTGTAGGCTGCAACTCTGCTTGTGGGCCCTTGAGAAGACTAATAGGAAACCCTACCAGGAAATGTGCTATAAAACTTGGGATGTCATACACTGAAAGTAATGATTGCTTGTCCATTCCATTCGGGGCTTGAGGCATAACAGCTATAGTCAAAGCCTGGAGTAATAGCACAAGGTGACTTAGAATCTCTTCCCTAAGCAGCTTTCAAAAATCCATCAGCAGAAAAGGACTATTTTTGATATTTGGCTGAAGACACAGACAGGCTCACCTATTGGTTATTTAGTTGTCAGCTGACTTGGTTCTAGAACATTCCACGATTGCTATGTTTGAAAGTTGGTGACCCTCCTGAATTCCTATGTTGGGAACTGTCAGCCCACTCAGGGGCCCAAGGGAGATTTTCAAGGATGAGGTCGTAAGGTTAAAGATCATGTGTTTACAAGACATCAGCAATAACAGCAGAGAGCAAAGCAGAGCAGAGTACAACAGCGAAGATCCACTTGTGCCTTCATTGTATAACTCTTATACAAGTTCTTACCTCACATTTACATTCTTGCATAGTGCTGTTACCAGAGCATGCATGTTCACCTGTGCTAAGTCATGGTTACATGACTTTATCCCGCTGTGGGCCTGTGCTACACAAGCAAGGTCACATCCTCAGGTGTCCTTAGGTGCCCCTGAACTTTGAAGCAGTCTGAGGGGTTCTCCACAGGAATACCCAGCGTAAGAGTATTAAGTGGTGAGGTGTTTTGGGAAGGGATTATGCCATAAGAACTGTTCATGACTGGGATTAGTGTCCCTATAAAAAGTTGGATGGAGCTGCCTGACCCTTCTGCATGCAGCGGTGGCAGAAAGACACCTTCTTTGAAGTGCAGAGCAAGCACGCTCCAGTCCCTGGATCTGTAGGTGCCTTGATCTTGGTATTCCTCCCTTCCACAACCTGAAGTCCTAGATCTAGCAGTGTGCTCTGTGGTATCAGACAAGTCATTGACTCTCTCTGAGTTTGATTCTGAAGCAATAAATTAAGGGGGTGTTAATTTCATTTTATTCTGTAGAACTGAGGAAGGGCCGTGGAAATGCTGTAGGAAGCTGCCTTTAGATATTCTTACACATGCACTTGCCTGCCTCATTGTCCCAGAGGCAGCTGCCAATCTGCCTCTGTGCCAAGCCTTCCACGACAGCTGCAGTGATGGTGGACACAAGGATGAGCGTGAACAGGGTTCTCAGTGCCCCACTTACAGAGTCATAGTGAGGCATGCTTTCAGAGAATAGTTTCTAGATTCATTCTTTGGTGATTGGAGGGCAGAGAGAAGGTGAATCTATGCAAATCTTTCTTCTCACACTTAGAAATGTTTCCAATTGATCCTTTCACAAGCAAAGCTGCCCTCCTGGAGCCACACCCAGCAACAGCCTTAAAACCCCTGAACTTTTGCATTATCCCAAAGCCTCTTGACTCACAGAACATGACCCTCTTAGAATTGCATGCACTGTGCAAGCGAGTCATCCTGAAACTATTACAAAAATCTCGGCTGGGGTCCAGCAGCTGCTGTACAGATGTTCCACATGACGGCTGGAGCATTGTTTAGTATCAATAAACACCAGCTCAGAGGCATAAAACGTGAGAGTAGAGCTGGAAATAGTGATAACAAGAGCCACGAAGACCATTTGCAGGGAAATGGAATGAGACCCAGGGCTGGGAGTGGGCCCTCCCTTCCTGAACTCAGTGCCGAAGTCCAGAGCACACTGTGCCCAGGTGCTGCTGGATGTTGTCAGGCTGGGCTTTGTATTTCTGTTCCAAATGGCCAGATTGCTCCAACAAATGGGTGTCCAGAGCTAGGTGTCCAGAGATGGGGGCTTAGCCCAAGCACCCCAGTTCTGGTTTCCAATCCCAGAGCACACTTTGGCATTTATCCACCCAATGGCTCTTAAAAAGTCACCTTTTCTCATGCCAGTTTCTGAGGCTTCTTGGACTGTGCTCAGCTCCAGGCATTGTGGGCTTCTCTTTCTCCAGTTTTAAATCAGTAACTCACAGCTAGATACCATTGCTCGATGGCACTCAGCGCCTCCTTGCTCTCACTGATGCCAGAGTAAAACACCATTTATAGTCCATTAACCGCTAGCTGGGCCTCAGACCTCACTAGCCATAGCTTGGAAACTGACTATGCAGTTCATGTATTCATCAGACAGGGCCCAGCATTGAAGCCGTGGCTGAGTATCAGAGTACCATTGGGCATGCTTGTGGACAGGACCTAAGGCATGGACTCCTCCCAGCCCTCATTTTGCAGATGTGAAGACGAGGACCAGCACAGTGACATGACTGTCCAGGGTCATGTGGTCAGGCATCCCGATTTTGGTGCCAACCTGCACTTCTCTTTAGTCCTTCTGTGGTTGTGCCTCACTTTTAAGCTATAAATTAGTATGGGGCACATAATTAAATAAAGAAAAAATTGTTAACCAATACCAGATCTTTAAAAACAAGCCAACAAAAGCAGTACATGGGCCCTAATGCCTTGAGTTAGAGGTCTTTCCCCAGCACACTGGTGTGTGGGAAGGACGTAGGAAGATGGCACAAGGTAAGGTGATAGACTGGCAAGCACCAAGGGCCTCTGTTCCTAGGAAATAGGACTTAGGGGCCTCTAACAATTCCAAAAGGTCTGAGATTCCACAGGGGCTTAAGGGCCAGATCTTTCTTAGATGGACTCTAGTTCATGCCAGGGAGATCCAGTTCATACCTGTATAAGTCGACAGAGTCTCATGTGTTGCTCTGAATGTTGGGGACAGGTCCAGGGCAGACACCTTCTAAGGACTAACCACCTGCACAAGGGTGATCTGAGTCAAGGTGACCTCCTCAGAACACCTGGGAAGGTTTTCCTTGTGCCTATTTCTAAGGAAACAGACACAACACATACTTTTGGATACCATCATTATGTCCCTTGAGCTCTAATATCATTGGAAAAATTGCCTCTAACCTTGACCCACCCTGTCCCTAGGGCTGTGTGAAAACCCATTTCCAAGGCTGTTGTCCCCCACTTAGCCATATTCTCAGGTTTATGAGACTAAAGGAGGCTGAATTATTAGGGAGATGAAGGGCAAAGGCTGGGCCTGAGGGGAGCCTGGGGCTTGGTGCTGGGCATGGATTGCTGGGGCCATAATCTTCCCCTCTGCATTTCTACTTACTAGCATGAGAAGACAGGTGGGTGCTGGAGCTCCTACCTAGGCCTGGGCCTCACCAGGGCTCCTCTGTACCTCTTGCTAGATGTCATGGACCATCCTTGGTCAAGGCCCACTCACTCAGCAGCGTGATTCCCAAGGCCAGCTGAAGGAGCATTCCCTAACTCAAACACTTGCCCAAGGCTTGTGGATTAATAAATGCCATTTAAAAAAATTAGAAGTGATTGTGAATTAATTTCAGAACTAGCCCTTGCCAAATAACTCATTAAATAGAATCTCCCCGGGTGTCAGCTCTGCTCAGCATCAGGCTTTCAGTCTCATGAAAAGTTGAGTTTAGTAGAAGTTTCCAGACTGACTCTTCGCCATCTTTGATGCTTTTCTCATGCCGCCATTATCGACTGTCCCCACAGAGACCTTTGTGGGCTGGGACAGGGAGGCGTCCTGCAGGAGAGTGGGCAGAGGCCAACCGTGTTCCCCTCTCAGGCTGCAGAAGCAGAGCTAAGAAATTCTCATTTCTAGGCTTATGTGCCCACTAATCTTTGTTCCCAGTGGCTGGGTAAAATGTGAGTGTGAAGCAAAGTCCAGGCAAGCTGGATACCTTTCCCATCCCCAGCGCCTTCGGTGTGGGCTCCCTGCCTCTGGAAGTTGATGGCAGACAGGAGTGGTCACAGGGAAGAGTCATACTGACAAGTGTCTGAGTGAGAGCAGAGCATGTGGACAGGGGCCAAGCACACCATGGAGGTCGGCAGAGCCAGAAAGGGGTGGCCTGGTGGGCTTCTGCTTTCTTCTCCGCTTTCCACTTTGGTCAGTGGTTGGCTCTACTCATGCCAGATGTGTGGCCTCTTAGGGCTGTGACAGAGGCCCCAAACCCATAACCCAGCCTCATCTTGGCAGCTCCTGGCCCAGTTGGAACAGAGGATGCATGTACGGATGTGGAGTATGAGGTCAGCGGAAGGGGTAATGACTCTGGTAAAAGCTTGAGGGAGAGAGGTGAAAGCCCTTACTTTTGACCCTGGAAGCCTTTGTCCTACTATCATGGAAGAACTTACAAGGGTGTGTGTGTGTGTGTGTGTGTGTGTGTGTGTGTGTGTGTGTGTGGTGGGACAGTGACGGACAGCACAGTATGGAGGAATGGAAAGAATAGAGCTGGGAGGTGTGTGAGGGCAAAATTGTGGAGGACCTGAAGGCTGGACTTCAATCTGACAGAAACTGCTTAGAAGTTTGATGAAATCAGAGTGTGGCCCCAGGCTCTCACAGTGGGAAGGCCAAGGGACCTTCTGCCAGCCCTGTGTGCAGTGGCAATGGAATGCAGGAAGGGCAGCAGAGGTGCAGAGCCCCATCTTCAATCAACCTGATTAGCTTTGGGCTCCAGTCCAGAGATTGGTGGTGTGCCCTTCTGGGTGTGTCTGGGTAGTTCCTGGAGGTGTAAACCTGAAGTTATTTCCTGCCCTGACCCCTTCCTCCCTGGCACTTTTCTATGCTGCTTCCTGGCTGCATGAATAGAACAGCTTTGCTCATCCAAGCCCTTCCACTATGACGTCTCTGCCCTGAAGTCAGCCAATCAACTTCTCCTCTAAGTTGCTGGTGTTTGGTCCCAGCAACTGGAAAGCTGACTGGCAACATGCCAGAGTACCAAGCCAGGGGGTAAAGCCAAGCAGGCACCTAGAGGTCAGCCCAGCTGCCATCTAAATAGCACCTGGAGTAGTAGTCACCTTGGCTGGGACAAAGTACCCAACATAGGCAACTTAAAGAGATGTTTATGTGGATCACACTTTCAGAGTTTCAGCCCAAGATCTGACTTTCAGGCAGAAACAGGATGGTAGAAAGACATGGCAGAGAGATCTGCTCCACTCCCTCTGGAAGCAGAGAAAAACCAAGAGAGCTGGAGAGGAAGGGGGTCAGTGAAAAGCACATGCCCTTCCCAGCCACTTCCCCTGAGGCCCACCTCTTCCAACCAGGCCTCCCCGCTGACAGCACATTCATTTGTGAGCATATCACCGGGTGGATCCCCTGATGCATGCAGTGCCCCATGATCCATCTGGTCACCTTCCCAAAGCTCCTCCTCCAAACACATAGGGGTGTTGCCGGAGGATATTTTTACCCAAATCATAGAATCAAATGGCCTCAGTGGAGGGCAAATATCGTATCACCCAGTTGAGCTCTGTCCAAGCTTCTGATCCAGAAAACTGCAAAACAATAAAAATGATTGTTACTTTAGACACTATGCTTAAGAATTTTCAACATAAAGTTCTGCAGCCTTAGGTCAGTAGAACAGAATGTGGAACTTGGAGGTAGGCTGCTGCCATAACAAGATCCTCACAGGTGGCCTTAGCTCTGGGATGAAACATTGGACCAAAGCTGGGGACCCTCAGGAAGATCAGTAATCAAAGCTAGAAGGAGCCCAAAGCTGCTGCTCATGGGAGCTTGGAAGACAGGAAGGAAAATGCTACAAGAGCCTACACTGAAATGTTGGCCACATTGTCACCTCTGGGAACATGGGGACTAGGAAGGCACTCAGCGAATACATGGGTCTGGCCACAGAGACTCCAGGCAGGAGAGAGAAGGTACCGCTGACTTCTTCCAGCTATCTGTGTGAGACTAGAACAAGAGAGGAACTCAGGGAACAGCTATTGGGGTGCAGAGGTAAGGGGGAAAGAGTCAGGACTCTGAGTGTGACAGTAAACGTCTTCCTCATTCCCACTCTTAGCAAAAGTGCTGCAGTCTGCAGAGGTTGATGTTGCCCACTGTCTTAGTTACTTTTCTCTCGTTGCTGGGACAAAATATTTGACACCCAAAATTAAGAAAGGAAAGGTTTCTTTAGCTCAGAGTTAGTGAGTTAGTGGAGGTTTCAGTCCATACTTAGCTGGCTCCAAGGAACATGGCAGAGGGGCAGTCCTTCCTGGTGGGGAAAACAGCAAAGAGCGAAGGGAGGAGCAGAGAGAGGAAGCCTCTCTCCCTTCCATATAGTACATCCAGGCTAGCTGCCCCAGGGTGGATATAGCAATCACATCCATAATCCTAGCACTGGATCATGAATTAATCACAACCTCTAAAAGTCCATCTCGTGACTGCATGAGGTTTAGGGGGACAACTAGACACAAACCATAACACCCACCTAGAATCCCAGCACACTGGCAGGCTAAGGGCAGGAGGATCACAAGTTTGAGCCCTGTCTCAAAATAAGAAGTGGGAAGGCCTGGGCTGTAGCTCAGTGTGAAAGCCCTGGGTTCCACTCCAGTGCTGGAGTTGGGGGATCACAGTGAGAAAGGGCTTCAGGGCGAGAATCAGATCTGGACAGCAGGGTCTCAGGGTGAAGACATCATGTGATTGGCTGAAAGACTTTCTTTAAGATCTCTGAAAGATTTAAGAGTCTTGACATGTGCCTTATAGACTTTCTCAGCTAGCTAATAGACTTCCAAGCATGTTAGGGGTACTGACGCCTGCAGCCTTGCCAGTTACCAAAAGTGGAGAAAGCTCTGACCCAAAAAGAAATGAGACTTTTGTCTGACAGAATGATCATTGATGGGGAAATACAAAATCCACACAATTGTGAAAGGAATTATATCAATTTTGACTGAAAAGATAAATTCAATACAAAATGGAAAGAGGTTCTTGGACCCTGACATTCTTGGTTCTTGGTGGGGAAGCAGTCAGAGAAGGTGCCTCAGTTGTGAATTGATCATTCCTTATGAAGAGACCCAGTCAGTCGAGTGGCACAGAGGGCAGGACTTCACTCCATCAGAGAACTGGAGATCCGTGATTGGCTGGATCTCCGCACCGTCATGTACCAATCACTGACTGGTTAACTCTAAGGTCTGTTCTCCACCTCCTTAGTCCTTTGCCTGGGATTACCATTACCATGTTGGTTGAGTGTGAGGGGCACACCATTCTCTCTCTGGTTCACAGGTCTTCAGCACAAGAGAAATCAGGCTCAATGTCTATCCAGTTGGACCAGACTTGTTCTTGGAGATGAGATCCCAGCCTTGGACCCGAGCCTACAGGTGTGACTGGAAAAGACTTCATTGGAAGGGTCTTTGCATTTATACTGGAACTGATGGAACTGTTGTATGACATAGGGTGAGCCATGGAGGAGTAAATTGGCCAAGTTTCTTCATACTGACCCACTGTGCTCCCAATGTAGATCATAATTAGCTGGTTTTGGGTTTTTTCCTTGAGGCTACTCTATAGCTCAGTTCAAATGCAGAACAAAGGCACAAAGTTATGCTAACACTTGTGGTTTATTGATAATTTTTATTTTTTATTTATTTATGTGTTTTGTACAGGGTCTCACTACACAGCTTAGACTATGCAGCTTGGACTCATAGTGAACCTCCTGTTTTCAGCCTCCCCAGCTCTGGGATTACAGGGGTGCACCACCATGCCTGCCAAGTTTGTCCTGCTTACTTGGGATTGAACCCCAGTCCCTGCACTTGCCTAAGAAGGTGCTTAGTCCACTGAACTATCTCACCAGCCCCTTACTGATAATCTTTTAGTACTTAAATTCTGGAAAAGCTAAGCTTGATTCTGAGGAATAAATCAGCAGGTCACTGTATGTCCACCTCTTCTCTCTCTACTTCCTCTTCTTTCCCTTCCTTTTTCTTTCCTCCCTTCCATCCTCTGGGGATGGAGCCCAAGGCCTCATGCACACTAGTCAAATACTCTTTCACTGAGCCACATCCTGAATTTTTCAGAGATACAGGGCCAGCCTCTCCATGGGGAAGGTCATGCAGGGCTTAAAACTTGCACACAGGCAGCAAGGAGCCTGTGGCTTGGGTGACTTCTGGGAGGGACTTTAGAGTGACATAGAAGACTGGGTTTTCCAACACCAGTGGGCTCCCCTCTGAGGCATTTTCCCTGGGGGCCACATGGACACAGGAGGACAAGGTGCCAAATGGGAGTCCAGAGCTACATGGGCCCTGTCACAACCCTCAGGGAATAGCGCCTGCAGCTCTCAGTGCTTTTCACATAGCTCTCTGGTTTTATTGGCTTGTCTCTGTTCACCTATTTTCTTCACAACTCAATGACCTCTGTCTCCCGGAAACAGTGCACAAATGATGATTAAACCCAGATCCCAAGGTCAGGGCCCAAAGGGCAGAATAGCCAGTGTGAGTAGGAAAGAGGCCTTGAAGACTGAGTCGCTCACTTTCCAGAAATTCCCTGCCTGGTGCTTCATCTGCCAGAAACTTGGTATTTGTTCTTTAAGCTCTTCCTGTGCGTGACAGAACCAAATGGATTATGTTGCACAATCGTAATTGCCTTGACTGAGACTATAAAAAAGAGTTTTCCTGCTCTGTGAAGTTTAGTTATTATAAAGAAAGTAAAGAAAAGTATTTAAGAGACCAAAACTAAGATTCCCTTT
>NW_004524717.1:4063633-4081723 GCF_000260255.1 Octodon degus | reverse complement strand
GCATTCATGTCCTGCTAATCAGCTCCAGGGCTGGGGACAGGAGAGCAAACAAGGTGGTCATGGCAGGGTACAGGTTACAGGGTGGACAGAAGTAGAGGGTCACTGCCTAGTCCCTGCTTCAGCTTTCTGTCCAGGGCACCTAGCAGATGTCTTCTGGGGACCTTGGACCCTGGTTCAGTTGAGCTTGGTTAAGTGTGGGGCTTCCTTGAACTGGCATCAGAAGTGAGCAGTTCACTTTGTCCAAAGCAGCACTAGTCTCATCCTGGGCCTGGGACTTACTATCTTGGGATGACAGGATGAGCCCTCCAGTCTCCAACCATGTCCTTCTAAAACCCCTACTAGACCCCACCTCTGGACCAATCAGTTCTTGAATATCTTCAGCATAGCTAAAGCTAAACTTTCAATGTTTCTATAATTATACATCATACATATTTTATAACATTTTTAATGAAAAGTGACTTTCCAGGTATGACTTAGAAGAAAAATTTATTGCTGGAAACTTAGGGAATCTTCAGATATTGAACACACACACACACACACACACACACACACACACCCATGAACTTTTACAATCAGATTAATAAAAGAAGTCTTTGGAGAGCTTTTAATGAGTCCCTTCCCATGATGTCCCTGGACTATAAGGCACGATTGTTAAGCATTACTGGGGAGCAGAGTTACGAGCTCAGGGGTTCAGGCACTCCCCTGCCATTTATGGACCTGGATCATACTCATATTAGCCCAGGGTTGGTGTTGATCGGCCTCAGTGGGGCTTGTTGAAACCCAGTAGTTGTATAACTCTCTGACTAGTAGACCCCCATTGAGATCTATATATTTAATTTCAAGACCTTAATTCATGAGAAAGTTTATTCAGTGAGGAACAGGAATGGAAGATTGAGCAGTATGCTGGGGTGGGGGGATGGTGACCAAGCCTGTTCCCCTTCTTCTGTCACTCACAGCTCTAGGCCTTGCAAAGGTGCATGGATTTGCCGGCGGTTGGTGTGTACGTCAGGGAACAGGGACCTCTGCTTTCACTCAGGTTGATTTATTTTTCTTTTCCTTGGTAATTGTTTAAAAACAAAGTAAAAGTTATTTGATTCAGCCAGCGTGAACTGTAGCTTCTTGTCTGAGGCGCTTCTGTCCTCCGAGAGCGGCGAGTCTTACTCCAGCAATGGCCTTCGCAAATCTGCGCAAAGTGCTCATCAGCGACAGCCTGGACCCCTGCTGCCGAAAGATCCTGCAAGATGGAGGGCTGCAGGTGGTGGAAAAGCAGAACCTGAGCAAAGAGGAGCTGATAGCCGAGCTGCAGGACTGTGAAGGGCTCATTGTCCGCTCGGCCACCAAGGTCACCGCTGATGTCATCAATGCAGCAGAAAAGCTCCTGGTGGTGGGCAGGGCTGGCACAGGCGTGGATAATGTGGATCTTGAGGCTGCTACAAGGAAAGGCATCCTGGTCATGAACACCCCCAATGGGAACAGCCTCAGTGCTGCAGAGCTCACCTGCGGGATGATCATGTGCCTGGCCAGGCAGATTCCCCAAGCCACGGCTTCGATGAAGGCCGGCAGATGGGAGCGGAAGAAGTTCATGGGAACAGAACTGAATGGAAAGACCCTGGGGATTCTCGGCCTGGGCAGGATCGGAAGAGAGGTGGCCATCCGGATGCAGTCCTTCGGGATGAAGACGATAGGGTATGACCCCATCATTTCTCCAGAAGTCTCGGCTTCCTTTGGGGTCCAGCAGCTGTCCCTGGAGGAGATCTGGCCTCTCTGTGATTTCATCACTGTGCACACGCCCCTTCTGCCCTCCACGACAGGTTTGCTGAATGACGGCACCTTCGCCCAGTGCAAGAAGGGCGTGCGTGTGGTGAACTGTGCCCGTGGAGGGATCGTGGACGAGGGTTCCCTCCTCCGGGCCCTGCAGTCGGGTCAGTGTGCTGGAGCCGCTCTGGATGTGTTTACGGAAGAGCCACCCCGAGATCAAGCCTTGGTGAACCATGAGAATGTCATCAGTTGTCCCCACCTGGGTGCCAGCACCAAGGAAGCCCAGAGCCGCTGTGGGGAAGAAATAGCCATCCAGTTTGTGGACATGGCGAAGGGGAAATCCTTGGCAGGGGTTGTGAATGCTCAGGCCCTTACCAGTGCCTTCTCTCCACACACCAAGCCTTGGATTGGACTGGCAGAAGCTCTGGGGACGCTGATGCAGGCCTGGGCTGGTTCCCCCAGAGGGACTGTCCAGGTGGTGACACAGGGACCATCTTTGAAGAATGCTGGGAACTGCCTAAGTCCTGCGGTCATTGTTGGGCTCCTGAAGGAAGCCTCCAAGCAGACGGATGTGAACTTGGTGAACGCCAAGCTGCTGGTGAAAGAGGCTGGCCTTAATGTGACCACCTCCCACACCCCTGCTGCTCCTGGGGAGCAGGACCCTGAGGAGTGCCTCCTCACCGTGGCCCTGGCAGGTGCCCCCTACCAGGCCGTGGGCTCAGTCCAGGGCACCACGCCTGTGCTGCAGGCACTCAATGGAGCAGTCTTCAGACCGGAAGTGCCTCTCCGCCAGGGCCAGCCCCTGCTCATGTTCCGAACTCGACACTCCAGCCCTGCAGTGCTGCCTACCACAATTGGTCTCCTGGCAGAGGCAGGCGTGCAGCTGCTGTCTTACCAGACCTCAGTGGTGTCAGATGGGGAGAACTGGCACATCATGGGCATCTCCTCCCTGCTCCCCAGCCTGGAAGTGTGGAAGAAGCAGGTGTCTGAGGCCTTCCAGTTTTGCTTCTAAGCTGAGAGTTTGCTGGCCCCAGCCTTGGGGGCTTCTCTGAGGAAACTTAACCACCATGATGAACAAGGAGAGGCGATCAACATTCCTGGGGCAGAATAGGGTCTATGGCGCTACTCTGCTGCAGTGCTTGACCCTGCAATGAGGTGGCAACCACCAAATAAAGAGCCTCTCCGAGACACACAAAAAATAAATAAATAAATAAATAAAATAAAAAAAATAAAAAATAAAAATAAAAATAAAAACAAAGTAAAACCTGTGAGCTTTTTGGAACTTCTGGAAAAGCCCTTCTGCTGAGGGTGGCTGAACAGGAGAGCTCTGCATTGAGCTAGAAAACACTTTTGTACCACCCTTGCTTTTCTGGAGTGTGTCTGGGTGGATCCCGGCTCCCCAGGATGCTCGAGCAACTGCAAGGCCGTGCTTAGGCAGCCAGCAAAATAAACCGAGCCAGATGTAGTTTGTGTTGGCAGGAGGCACCCAAGAGCCTTACCGCTGGTGTAGAGGGACAGCTATACCACACTGGGATGAAATTCTCTTCCTCACCTCTAATTACAAAGATGAAAAAGTCACTGAAAAAAAGTAAATGTTGAAATCATCTTAATAGAAGGTTCAGATATAAACCAAAGTCCCCACCTTAGGCTTTGAAGAGAAAGTGCTGAGGAGTCAGTTTCCAGGCATAGCCCCACTCCTGGGGGCGGGTGGGGAAGGTGAAGTGGTCACGGTGGGGCTGAGGGTGAAGATTCTGTTCTAGAAAAGATGGAGACTTGGGTGGGAGCTGGTGTGCTGGTGGGTGGGAGCCTCTGCAGGGCAGGGGAGACCTTTCACTGAGGTTGATTGAGGCAGGGTAGGAAAGCTGGCCCGCCCTCTGGGCTTTGGGTCTATCAGGCATTCTGCTGTTACTTCCCAGGTCATCCAGCCACCTCAGGGATTCCCACATCAATGCTGCTGCTGAGAGCTGGAGGGAGTGGGATCCAGTCTTCCCCTTCACTCTCTGGATCTGCTTGGGCCCAAACAGGCACAAGACAATGATGTGATGTGAGCAGGAGTTTGGACCCAAAATGTCTAAGCACTGGGCTCTGAGTGGCTTGTCAGGGCATGAAGACTTGGTATCTCTTCTGAATTCCTGTCTTTTGTTCTTCTACATTAATGCAGATGTGTAGCCCTTGGTGGGGTCTCAGAAACTAACAGCTAACTGAAGAGAACACACCCTTGTCAACCTTATGAGCTGGTGGGAGGACTTTGGTGTCAGTTAGGCCAGTCCTGCATTGGAATCAGCCACTAGGCAGGTAGGAGATCATTAAGCAGGTGCTGTGCAGGCACCTGCTTAATGATCTCCAAGATCTATGACATCATCTTCAACCCCACCTCCTGCACTTCCGGCTTTAGAAGGCCTGCCTCATTTGTTGTCATAACTACCTGCAAGAGTCTGGGCTATTGGGCCAGCCAGATAGCTCAGTGGATTAAAATACCTGCTTAAGCATACTCAGGGCCTGGGGTTCAATCCCTGGCATACCATGCTGGCCCCACCCCTGGGGCACACTGAGATGATGATAGAATCCTGGTATGGTGGCATGTGCCTATAATCCCAGTGCTTGGGAGGCTGAAAACAGGAGGATCCTATGAGTCCAATCTGTGTAGGGAGACCCTGTAGTTCCTGTACTAAATACATGAAAAAAAAAAAAAAAGAGTCTGGGCTATTATAACAAAACTGCCATAGATCATGCAGCCTGTAAACGATACACATGTATTCCTCACGGTGCTGGTGCCTGGGAAATCCTGATTAAGTGCTGCAGATTTAGTCCTGGGGAGGGCCCAAGCCCTGGGTCACAGCTGGTTGCAATCTTCTTGCTTTGTCTTCATGCAGTGGAAAAGATGAAGAAGTCCTCTGGGGTCCCTCACAAGGGCACTAATCTCTACTGTGTCAGTCAGCTGTCCCTTCCTGAAATAAATACCTAAGATAATCAACTTATAAACTTAGAAAATTTATAAGCTTATAGAAAGAAAAGTTTGCTTTTGGCCTTTATAGGCAATTTCTGTCTCCAAGGCTGGTCTTAAATTAGGTCACACGTTCTGTGGGTGCAAGTTTTAGTGCTATGTGCCCTTTAGTGGATAAATGTAGAACCAATGTTACCTCCTTCCAAGTATCATGCACTATAGGTAGTAAAAAGGGAAAAGGTGGGAAATGGTAGAAAAATATGTCTGTATAACCATGATTGGTTGGCCCAGTTTCATGGCAGGAGTGTGTGGTGGGACAAAAACCACTCTCTTTATGGGCAAGAAGAAAAGTGGAGGAAGAAGAAGTCTGGACTCCCAGTGACCTGCAGGCGAAGCCCCACCTCCTAAAGGCTCCCCTATCCTGATAGTGTATTCCTAGGGACCAAACCTTAGCACATCCATGAGCCTTTGGGGGGACATTCAAGAACCTAAGCACTCCTAAGTGCCCCGCCTCCCCATACTGCCACATTCAGAGTGAGAATTTCAACCTATGATTATTGAAGGGATATGAACATTCAGACTACAGAGGTACCCATGAAATATTTTTTTCATGGGACCTGATATTGTTTGAGGACTACACTGTACCTTTTTACAAGACCTGGTCATCTTTGTCATCTACCCAGCCATACTGGCCTCCCAACTGCCTAAAACCTCTACAGGTCTGTACCTGAAAGCAAATAGCAAATGTAAGTTAAATGATTTATTCTCTTTATTTATAGTACTTTCTTCTGGAAAGCAATTAAGCTAATTCATAAAATATATAAAATATGACTAGATTTGGTAGATTATTCTTGACTAGACAAATTCCTGTACCTTCCACATATGAAGATAAGGGTTGGTGCACAAGAGACCCTTCTACAAAACTGACCTTGGTTCATTTACATGGAAGAGGATGTGAGGATGTTCATGGAAATGTGTGAGGGATCTCACAGGATCTGTGAAAACTGTTAAGAACCAGGCTCAGGAAATGGACAGAAACAAGGAGCAGAGTCTGCCCACAGGACCTCGCTCCCATGACTGTGGCTGAGTCACCACCAGTCAGTCTGCTGTTGCTGCCCTTCGGTTAGTGACTGGCACCGACGCAGGCTTTTCTCAGCTGTCTCGGGGCCATTGTCCCTTGGCAGTTCAGCTCCAGGGTTTCAGTCCAGAGGAGCAGAGTTAGTGTGTTGAATTTATCCGTCTCTCAGGCACACTCTCCAGCCCCTTCATCACCACCCACATCATCTATAATCCTCAAATCCTCCTTGGCATGTATGCCACCTACAGCCAACCCAGCCTAATCCCTTGAGCCCTGCCCTCAATGAGCATTCACTGCAGATGAGCTCATGTAATAATTTAACTGCTTATTTCCCTGCTGCAGTTACAAATTCCACCTCTGAAGGATGGATTCTTTTCTTTAAACTCAGCCAGATAACAAATCTATTTATTCTGGAGTTGGTTAGTTATTGGAACCCACTCACAGCTAGAAATACCTCCCACAGCTAGACTGGGAATTCCATGGCAAGGAACTTAGTACTGTTCAGAACAGGGCCATTGGCTAGGCCATTGGCAGATGGGCATTAAATACTTGATAAATGTGTTGGAAAAACTGAATGAATAAATGATTTTAATAACACTCTGTATTGCAAAGCTATGCTTAGGAAATTATTTAGTGGAATTCTAAACTCCTCCAGAGACAGTCAAAATCAAGCATCAAAGTACACACACACACACACACACACACACACACACACACACATTTTTAAAATGTATTTAATATGGGGTCTACAAGGTCTACAGGGTCTCACTATCTAGATCAGACTCGCAGTGATTCTCTTGTTTTCAGTCTCCCAAACTCTGGGATTACAGGCATGTACCACCGTGTCCAGTCTCAATCACCAGCTCAGCGTGCCCTGCCGGTGGGGCTGGCACAGCACACCAGAGATTAAACCCTGGCCACTGCGCTCTGCCTAAGCAAGCACTTATCTGGCTGGCTCAACATATATGGTTTTTAAGGGAGCAAAGCAGGGAGGATCTTGGTTTCCTTAAAGGTCAGAGGAAACCCTGGTTATAATCCCCAAGCCCACCACTGTTTCAAACCAGTATCAGAAGTTGGGGGGGATTTGATTTCTGGATGATCCTTGCTAATTTAGGGGTAGGGATAACCAGACCAGAAGCTTCAGGGAAGGGGATTCAGAGAGGCCCAGGCCTGTATATGCATGGGAAACACCTAGAACTTCATGCTAAGTCACTGAGTGATTGAACTCTCCAAGAGATTCAAGTTTGCGAATATTTGTACTAACAACTGTCATCAGGCATTGCTTAGAAACTTCTATAAACAATAGATGTGAGTGTTTTGCTGAGTTTCTGCTGAGTGATTATAAGGCATTGCTTAGAAGTGATCCAAACAAAATTCCATCTGTCCCGAACACATATTTGTTTATCTACATACTACCAGCACAAATGTCGTATCCGCTGGTGTCCAAATCTTTCGTTTCTAGGGAAAGAGCAAATTGGGTACTATCGACAAGAAAGCTAGTATGTTTAATGCATGTATCTAGAAATCTACTTGCTGGTCTTCTAACGCTCTCTCTGTGCAGGGATCTCAGAGGCCTTCCACTACAACCTCCAGGGAAACTGAGGCCCAGGGAAAGGATGATGCTACTTAAAGGTCTACACTAGACTGGACATCAGATTCACCTCATCTTAGAACTTTGTTGGTTCTGGTTCTGGCCAAGAGGACTGAGAAATTTACGATGCAAACAACGTCTTTGAAGCCCAAAGTCTGGGCAGTTCTCAAGCACCTTTTAATGGTTTCATAGGTTCTTTTCTTTTGGCTTGGTGTTTGCCTTATGGATTGCTGTCTTCCACAACGTGCTTCACTTTGAGGAGCTCTGTGAAGTTCTGTGGACTGGGAAGAGCTTGCGGGGATGGGTGAGCAGTCGGACTTTCACATCTGGTCGCAACCCACCTGTTCTCATGCCTGTTTTAGGCATGCCCAGCACTGAGGAGGGGGCGCTGTCTCCGGCCAGCAGCTGCACAGCTGGAATCCATTCTGTGCAGGCCTGGGCGGGCAGGCTCAGCCATAAGTGGAAACTTGTTCTCTGTCAAAGCTCAAGCCAGCTCCATCCACCCTGCTCCTTCTTGACACGAAATGTTCTCTTGGCTTCTTGGGGAAGTAACTTTATACTGGTCATTGAAGCTGAGGCCCTTCGGGAAGCAGGAGCAAAATTAAACAGCTCTAGCTGCTGTCCTTCTCGCCACTACAACCCTGAGCACACACTGCCCAGCTGGATACGGGGCACACACTGGGGTGCACACACTCTGAAGGTTGGAATTTACACATAGACCCATCTTAGCCTGCCGGTTCCAGGGGCTGGGATTTCCTGAGCCCAAAGCACTAATTTTGGTGTACTTTTCATTCTTCCTTTCTGTCTTGAGCAAGCAAGGGAATGTGTGTGGGCAGAGAGGCCGATTTGGTTAACAGCAGATTGCTTCTCCATTTGTTTCATGCAGTGAATTTAGGAGCACTGAGAGAAAGGAAAATACAATTAGAGCAACCTACTTGTTTATTGTTCCTGGCAGGTATGTGAGGTTGCTGTGTTCCTGTCTAACTCACTACCTTTGCCTCCAGCCTTTGGAAAACAAAACCTTGAATAACACTGACCCTCATCAGCCTTCCCTGGACTGTGAAATAAACAAGGGAAGCTTGGCCTGGACAGATGAAATTCTCCATCTCCCAGGGCAGGGCTGGCGGATCTGGGAGAGTGACATCTCCCTGCTGTTCAGTCCAGCTCAGGCAGAGGCAGGATCCAAGCCCATGGCTTCTGCAAGCTGGGAGGGTCCCAAGAAGCCAGAGTTCCCCAGCAAAGCTCTTGGGCTCTTGGACTGTTGGTTCAATGTCTCTCATGTCTTCTCTCAGAGAGCTGCATGGACCCCTCCTCCCCCACCAGTGAGCCAATAGTGAGACTATAAAAAGAAACCAAACTACAGTGGGTAGGGAGGCAAATTCCCATCTTAACTAGCTCATGTGTTTCCACATCTGGGAAACAGCTCCAGCACCCTTAGCTCATGGGGCCCTGGGAAGGTTAAGTGTCAGAGTATACACGAAAACTCCTACCCCAGGCTGAGATCGGAGTACTTTGGGTCCAATCAATGATAGCTTCCACTGCCCCTTGTGAACTTCTGCACCTTAGCAGAAAAGCCCCACTGCGGGTCACAGTAAGCTGCACACATTTGGCCAGGGGTCCAGCGGGTGAGGCCACACCGCTGCTATTTTCCAGTGAGCGGGAATTGTTCAGGACTCAGGGAGCAAGGCCTTGTGAGTGTTCTGCCTTCTTTTACCTGCAGGGCCTCTTTTTCAGCACGGAGCTCTCTCTCTTTGGGCACGGGGCCCAAGCAAGAGCTCAGAGGCTGTTCTCTGTCATCCCAGTGAGACACTCTGAATATCCCTTTGGTGTTCAGTGGATAAGTAAGGGGCCCAGGATTTAGGCGCAGACTGTAGAAGACAGCGAGCGAGTAGTGCCACCGGGTTGGAGCAGGGAGGCCTCCAGGTGACATCCCCAAGGCTGTAAGAAAGGGATGCAGGAAGTGACCTGTGGCTCATTGCCACCCTGAATTCCAGATTATGCAGCAATGGTGGGCTCCACTTCTGGGGAGCACACATTTTTCAGTTGGGGATGCTGTCCAGGCCAGGGGTTTTGTGACCATTCTTTTTTAGGGACGGAGCCCTTGCCAAGCCAAGGGTGAGCAGAGTCAGAGAAAGAAGAGTCCTGCTTGCCTGGTGTAGCTCCTTCACAAGCCTGCCTGGGGGTCCCCAGAACACGTGGCAGATGGTCTACAAAGCCGAAAGGAGGACAACAGGCAGGAAGAGCTACCCCGCCTTAGCTCAGGCCTCGCCTTCACTGCCCACCAGCAGCCTCACCATGGCCCAGACGCACAGAGGGGGCAGGGCGGAAGTGACAGCCTGGCAGCCCCATTAAGGAGCTGGGAGAAGCGCGAGCCCCACACAGCTGCAGCAGACTGCCTCAGGCCCCAGGGACGAGATTCCTTTTCTGTGGGGATTTGGGGCAATAAAAGAGACCCCACTGGGACACCGAGGCCAACAAATTAAGCACTAGGTCCCCTTGTAAACACCAGGCTCAGTGTGCTGCCAACGCTGCTCCTGGATGTGCTCAGGCCTGCAACCGAAAGGACAGGGAGAGAGTACCGAGCTTCAGAGTAGGCTGCTGCCGCTGCGGCTGCTCACCAGCCCAGCTCCGATTCCTCATGGGCCACGGGTCATCCTACGACTAGTAAACAAGTGATTATTACTTATGTGATATCACACTGGCAAATGAGGCCCAGTCTGCAGTGGGCAGGGGATGAGACTTGCCCGGCACAGCATGATAGTGTGCCCCATGGTGGCTCTGGGGTTGCCCAGCAAACCAGACCTGGGGTGGATGTGAGCACAGCCAGCTAGGGCCTTGCTGGGTGGGCTGGCTTTGGATGTGGGCAGTAAGCACCAGAGCCACAAAACTGCACCGGTGGTTTTTCGTGGGCATCCTGGAGCTGCTCAGTCCATGATTTCTAACCCCCCACAGAGGGTGCAGGCCCCCAGCCTGTCTAGGAGGTGGGACCACAAATCCTTGGCTTGTTCCAAGGAATGGCCTATTTCTCCTGCCCTGCCAGGTTGTTCCCAGCAGGCACCCAGTCAGTCTAGATCCATAAGGGTCAGTGGCACGGTTTCGAGGGAGGAGGGTATAGAGTGATGAGGGGATGTTTTTCTGTTTGATAAATGGGTGGGTAGGCACCCTACTAATTGGTCATCTGTTACAGCATATTTTTGTCCTATTGTCCCTTGGGGCATTGTCACTAGACCCCAGGCTCCCCACTGGCACAGACCATGTTAGCTGGGTCCACAGAGGCAGGCAATCTCCTCAAGCTGTTACGCTGCAGCCACTGGAAAGATTTGTGACCAGGAGGAGACCTTGTCTTTGTCCTCATGGTCCGCTCTGGAGTGGCAAATAGCTCCAGTTTCTGACTTCCGGGATGGAGTCATCCATTAACCAGGAAGTCACTGCCCCCTGCTGGCTGCTCCTGGGGGCTCTGCACTGTTTTCCTCAAAGTATGAAGTCACCTTTAGAATTCTTAGTGTACACCCAGTACAAAGAGAAGGTCTAGCCTGGGCTCCCACAGGCCAGTGCGAACTCCACAGGCCTTGACACTGCCTGAGGTGTGGGCTCTAAGGACAAGCAGACTCCCTAGTCCCCAGCCTGTTCCCAGACTGCAGCCTTCTTCCTCTGGTTTTATAATCTCTGTTAATTGCTGGGCCTTTCCCACTGGCTGTGACTTCATCATTAGCCAGCAAGTAGCGGATGAGGCCAGTTTCCTGATAACTCTGTCCCCTTTGCTGGGCCTGTCTCCCTCCAACCTCCAACAGGTGGGTGGGTGTTTCCTAGCCCCTTGACCAAGCCTGAGGCCCCCTCTGCTGGTGGCTGTGTCTACAGAACACCTCAGAAGGCCTAGGCCAAAGAGGCCAGGGTAGAGAAGATGCAAATTTAGCCCATGAGTGGGCAGTTTTATTTGTTTCCTGGCACTCTAATATAAAGTACCTGGTGGTGGAAATGAAGACAGAGAATTTGTCCAGGTGGTCCTAGCTCACTTGGTAACTCTGTTTTTCTAAGTTGAACTATGGATGCTCCAGTGGCCTGGCTTTGGGGACCTCACCCTAGAACACAGTTCAGATGTCCCTGATGAGCAAGAAAAGGCCCTGCATCTGCTCTGCCCCATACTTCTAGACCCACTTCCCATGATGCCCTGGGACTCCATCATTTTAGAGCAATTTTCTTTCTTCATGTCTTCTACTCTTAGGTATTTCTGAGATCTTACCTGGCATAGAGAAGCTGACACACAAACAACCCAGTGAATGGTGTATAGCAGGAGAAAAGTCTGTTCTACTGAGATATTGAAAACCCCAAAGGTCTGTGACCTTACAATCCACAAGGACAATCACCAATTTTCCTCTGAAGTTGTCCAGCCTGGCGTTTCACGCACGGGCCACCTACAACCCAGGTCTGATCCCTGCTATGAGCCCTCTCAAGCTTGCCAGTTGGCAAGCATGGAACAGCTTACACACAGGGAGTATTGAAATTCTCACAGGTAGATAGTGGGACAGCCACATAAGCACAAGTCAGCTCCTGCAGACTAAAAATAGACCTGTGACTCCAACACTGCATTTTTTTTTCCGGGATTTTTGTTGTTGTTGTTGCCTTTGGGGTCGGATTTCCTGAGGTGTAGGAGTGTGGAAGCTGGAAGGTTTGTTGCTTGCCCCAGGAAATCCTGACTCCCCCTTGGTAGTCACAGCCTTCTCCTCTGCACAGCCTCCCACTCAGAGCCAGGAAGAGGCTGCCTCAAAGCCCTTTGCCTGTTTTCTTGGGGACGCTGGTGGTTGAAAACAATGACTTCTGCAGGGATCAGCTGACCTGCAGGGGGGCCATCCCCTAGCAAGACACAGGGCCTCTGAGCTAAGCCAGCTGCCCCTCAAGGCCCCCTCAATCCTCACTGAGTTTTGGGTCTGAAGCTCCTTTCTTTTGTGACCTGGCTTGCCGCTCCAGTAGCATACACAGCTAACTATCAGTACTTCCTGTGCTAGCTGGGCAGGGCATGGAAATGCACACCTGTGGGAACCCTGAGGGAGGAGGATCCCAAGTTCAAGTCCAGCCTGGGTAATTTAGGAACTTAGCGAAACCCTGTGTAAAAATAAAAAAAAGGTTGATGGTATAGTTCAGTGAAAAGGCCCTGGGTTTAATCTCCAGTACCAAAACAATAAAAGAAAAAGAAAAGAAAAAAAAGGGGGGGGGGTGAGTCTCATAACTGACTAGCTGCACATTCTTGCTAGATAGGCCTCTGTTGCCCTCTCAGGCCCTGGCTTAATCAGCTTCTCTGTCCTCTCCCTTACCACCCTTAGCCTCATCTCCCACCTCCCCGATGTGGACCCTTCTGTCCTTGTCCCACCCCATGAAGTTCCCTCTGGGGTTGACTGGGCTTCTTTCTGCTGCAGCACCCAGACGTTCACCTCTCACCAATCTTCCTGTTAGTCTTCAGCACAGGACACATTCCTTGCCTTCACTTGAGTGTCCGGAGCCAGCCCAAAGTTCATCACAAACATCCCCCTCTCTGACTTTCTACTGTGTATCAGGCACAACTTCCCAGGAGCTTTGCCTCTATGGATCTGTGACAGATCCTTTGAGGAGAGGTGTAGGGGTGATGAGGGATAAGCCACCTATGGCTGTGGGGCTCTGGGACTTGGTCTGGGTCCCTGTGTGCTTCATTACCCTGCGAACAAATTACCTCACCACAGTGGTTCTCAACTGGGGAACCATTTGCTCCTTAGAGGACAAACTGAAAATTTAGGGATTAGCACATCTGAGACAGTGCTCCTGACTCAAACCCAAGGATGTTGGCAACACCCCATGGTGGACAAGCCAACCCCAGCAAAACATTCTGGCCCCAAACATCAGTAGTGAGAACTAGACCCCTTGTGATTATTAATGGTGGTACATTGACTTTGTAAGAACCACCTAGCAGATTAGTAAAGCTCTGAGTGTGTCTTGGATGAGTGACACAAAGGCCAGCAAAATGAGGCGGGGAGCCCCTGCCCTGGGCACGGATGGTACCAACCAATAGTTTTGCAGCCTGGGTTGGATAAAAAGAGGAAGAAGGAGGAAATACTCCTTTTTGGAGGGGCTCTGGCCTTTGGATATTGGTTTCTACTTTTTTCAGCCCTCTATTGTGGACTTGTGTTGGCAACTACAGCAAACTTCCAGGTCTTCAGCTTTCAACTGTGATGGGATCCTCCGACTCTCAGGGCTCCACAGACAGCCGTTTTGGATTCTTTTCCCTCTGATCCACAGATTCCCATGGAACTCTTCCACTTCTGATCCTTTAAGCCTGCCTAGTAAATCCTGTGTATGATCATACATATATTTTATACCATTTCTGTTTCCCTGCAGAATACTCCTCCATCTGCCTGCTGCTTGAGCTTATCTCCTCACCTGTGAAGAAGGTTGTGAAGAAAACCTAGCCAAAATGAGACGTGTGAAAGCAGGTGAAAACGGCAAACACAGAACCCACCGCAGCTATTTATGTGACATCAGTGCTGCTTGCACCCTGCTGCCAGCGCTTTTTCATCAGCAAAGGATTGGTGTGAGGATAGCAGGGAAGGAAGAATGAAGGCTTGTGCATGTCTTTGATCTGCAGCAAAGCCCTCCGGCATCAGCATGAGCACAGGCCTGCTTTCCAAAAGAACAGTGCCCCGACCTTTGGGGGAAACCCTTCACGCACATGCTCAGCTGGTGGTGAGCAGGGGATGCTTTGAGTGCACTCAGATTGCTGCTTGCATCACCTGAGATGCTGCTGGTGAACGCATTTGTACACATGCAGTCCCATGTGTGGGGCCCCTCTGAAGTCATCTCGCCCTGCAACACAGTGCTGGGGATGCAGTGAAGACTGGGTAGATACCTGCAGATGAACTGCATGGGAGTTACTAGGTGGAGTCAGGAGAGAATGAACTAGTGCGGGCTTGTGTATGGCCTTCGAGCCGGCTCATCAGCATCGAATGCCTGGAACACACTAGAAGATGGGCAGAGTCTCTGGCTCCTGAGAAGGTCTCAAAAGGATAATGAGCACCTGTGGCCTGCTTGATGCCATTCTCAGAGGACACCTCCCCCGTGAGCTTTACCAGTATGCCGTGCACACAGCGTGCAGCTGGCAGAGGGAGTGAGAGCAACACTTTCTTCCTGATGCGCAAGCAGAGTGGACAGGCGACCATGCGCACACCTAAGTGGGGAACTGAGAGCCTGGAGATGTCCACTCACAGTTCTGACCTCTGCTGCAATGCCATGTGCTCCCCTGGGCTTATCTCCTTTCCTGGTGAGCTAGATAAGCCACTTGTTAACTTGATTGGCTTGGACGCTGCCTAAGGGATTGGTAAAGCAATTTCTGTGTGTGTCTGGGGGGCTCCTGAAGGTGTGGCCTTGGAGACCATCTGTGGTTCATGGCCTCTTCTTCTCTGATGTTGTACCCTGCTCTGCTTTCTGGCTACCCTGAAACAAGCAGCCCAAGGCGACCATGCCCTTCTATCGTAAGGGCCCTGCCTTGGAGCCGGCTGACCATGAAATGAGTCACCTGAAACAAGGAGCCAAATTAAACTTCCTCCTGTAAGTTGTAGGTGTCAGGCATTGTGTCCCAGGGATGTGAAAGCTGACTAACAGATCAACGGAGGAGGGCGTTCATCACTAGCTTGCCCAGTTTCGGCTGGGGATACAGAATCACAGCCCACCATTGTCTTCTATACAGGAGGGAAAGATGACATCATCCGGCCTTCATCTGATGACAATGATGTTATTCGTGACTGTTCACCATTTCTTCGTTTTTCCACTTGGGAGGTAAGAGATTAAATCACATCTGAAAAGAAAATACTTCCCCAGATTCTCCTCTGTTTTCTTTCTTTCTTTCTTTCTTTCTTTCTTTCTTTCTTTCTTTCTTTCTTTCTTTCTTTTGTATTTAGAACAGGGTCTCATTATGTAGGTGGACTCAATGATTCTCCTGATTTCAGCCTCCCAAGTGCTGGGATTACAGGCATACTACCATGCCCAGTCTCAATTTCAGTCTCAGCATGCCCTGGGAGCAGGGCCAGCATGACAGGCCTGGGTTTCGAACCCCCAGCCCCAGCATCTGCCTAAGCAGGCACTTTCATCCATTGAGCTATTTGGCCTTTGAAAATCATTCTGGAACTAGAAAATAGGATTCCTAGGACTTGGGGGCTAATGCCTTTAAGACTGAAAATATTGACACAATTCCCTGAGTGATGTGCAGGAGGCAACATAATCCCTCCGGTAGCAAAAACCTGGTAGGAAGAACATCAGCCCAATAAGAACATAACATATTGCCTGTTCCCCTGTAAATAAAACAGGCCGCATCAATTTCTCTCACCTAGGAGTGATGGCCGATTTATCAATAATACACTGAATAATGACTTTCCATGGGGACAGCAGCTCTTATGATAAAGTGTTACTGCTTCAGCTGCATTATTATAAACAACATCCAATTTATGGAGTTAGGAGGTAGAAGCATTTCTCAGTAATGTGTCACCATTATCTAGAACGAGTCATAAAATCTAGGCTGTCAGGTATTTTCTGGCTGCAAACTTCAAACAATTAATATTCCTACAAAGAGGTCCTGATCAAAAGCCCAGTTTTGGAATGAGTTGTTTAATATGCTGATTGAATTCCAGGGCTGGACCTTGCTATAGCCAAATGTGAATGGTCAAGTGTCACAAATCCAGTGCAACTTTTCAGACAGGAGGAAATATTGGAGACACTAGGGGATTTGGATGAATTTCAAATGAGGCCCCTCAACCTTAAAAGAGCGCCTTGATCTCAGCCAGCCATCCAGGAGAGGCTGAGTCACTGCTACTTTCCTGCACCCTATCCCACAGCTACTTCCCAAGCCCGAGTCAGCATTAGGGAGGAACAGACATGTGGTAGACGGACTCTTCACCTGGATGGTGGCAGAGTCAAAATCACTCTCCCTTGAAGGTCTTGGGTGGACAACTCCCCTTCCACTATACTTCAGGAAGCCACAGAGAGCTGAAAGCCTGCAGGATCCCCAAAAGAGAACAAGGAGTCTTGAGACTGTGGAAGAATAAAGTTGGGAGTAGTATTAAAAATCATGACCTCTATGGTACAGAGTTTATGCTACCATAAATTGCATGACTAGTGTTGGGAACATTGTCTGTGACTCACAGTCTATTTTAAGTGCACAAGGAGGACCACCCTGTGCATTTTATCCCATGATACATCAGAGAAGACAAAACCTAACTTGAGTATTCAGGTTGAACTCTGGGTATTGAGAGATGCCCATATTTTTTTGGTCACATTGGAAGTGTGACCCTCTGTGTATGTGTGGGTGCATCAGGAGGGGCAAGGATGATGAGAAAGAGTGTTTTGAACATGTACCATCATCTTACTTCAACTTAAAGTTGAAGAGCTGAGAGAGAAGGAACCACCACTTACCGATGCTAAATCTCTGGGGAGTTGGACACTTGAGCATACTCTCACGAAACCTCATGCTGTTAATAAAACCGAGTGCCTTGGTCTGTTCTCGGATGCCATGACAGAACATCACAGCCTGTGTGACATATGAACAACAGAAGTTTAATCTGGCTTGTGTTTCTGGAGGCTGGGATGCCCCAGAGCTTGGCACCAGAACCTGCTATGTGCCTCGGTGCTGCATCGTGATGAGGTAGAAAGTTAGGCAAGCACGTGAAAGTCGGGGTGCACTCAGCCACTTGACTGGAGTCCACTCCTGTGAGCAGTGGTCTGTGCCTGCAGTACAGGAATAAAGCTCTTCCCTTATGGCCTAAGTGCGCTCTTGAGGGCTCTAAGTCCTACTACTGTTAAGTAGCAATTACATTTCTTTCTTTCTTTCTTTCTTTCTTTCTTTCTTTCTTTCTTTCTTTCTTTTTCTTTTTCTTTCTTTTTTTTTTTTTTGGTGGAATTGGGGGTTGAATTCAAGCCCTTGCACTTGCCGGGGAAGCGCTTATCCCACTGAGCCATCTCCCCAGCCCCAGCAATTACATTTTGGCATGAGTTTCAGAGGGGGCATTCATGCTATCACATTCAGGAAAGACAATTTGGATGTAAATATTAAAACTCAGATCCAGTTCACATCCTGGAATTTATCCTAAGGAATTAAGCAGAATTTTTTGGGTCCTAAATCACTTGCATGATCAAAAATTTTACAGAAACAAAGGTTTGGGATAATGGGATGCACAGCCATAAAGCCACTTTATGGAGTGGGCTATGAGTCGTCCTCAATGCAAAAAGCCAGAGTAGAAGAAAAATGCATCACACACGCTCAGTGTTATACAATAAAGGATATATGGTCTATGCTTGGTGGTAAAGAATTACCCGGACATTAGCGATGACTCTCTGTATGGACAGACAGGCAGCGATATGCGCTGACGTTATGCTTTCTATCAGACAAAAGGAACCAAAGTGATTGCTGAAGAAAGATAGGCAGGGAGGTTAGTAGTGTTCTTATGAAGGTTCAGGATTCATGTGCTACACTGTATCGCGTTGCTCGGTTCCATAGGGAAGAGATGGTGGGTAGGCCGGCTTCTCAGCACTGTTCTCCTCCCTCCCTCTCCTCTCCCCTCCAGGCCCCCCCCCGCTAGTGTCAGAAGTGCCATGCGCTGTACATGGAGGTGCATCAGGCCTCCTCCAGCCCCCTCCCACCTCTCCTTTCTCTCCTCCCCTTCCTTTTTCTTATTCTTTTTCTCTTTTTCCCTCTTTTTTCTTCCTCTT
>NW_004524717.1:4019953-4063478 GCF_000260255.1 Octodon degus | reverse complement strand
TCTAAACCAGGGCCTTCTACCTGCAAGACAAGTGCTCTGCCTCTGAACTACATCTCTAGCCTTTCGTTATTTGTCCTTATGATTTGATGATCTTCAAGAAGCAAGGATAGGAAAACCACTCAGTTGAACACAGGGAATTTTCAAAACAAGCTAAGTTTGTTTTGAAGGTTTTAGTCCATGCTGAATTGGCCCTATTACTTTGGACCTATGCTGATGTAGTACATCATGGCAGTGTACTATGGCCCAGGAAGCTCATCTTCATGGCTTGGTCTAAAACAGAAAGGAAGAGGACGGGTCGGGGTCCCATTGTTGTGACTGGAATATCTCCCAGTAGGCCTCAGCTCTTAGACATTCTACCACCTCTGAATAGCACCGCCAGATAGAAGCCAAGCTTGAATATCTCCTCCCTTTGGGGGACACTTATCCACATCATAGCTTGGCTTATAGCTCTATGTCTTCCTGGACAGAAGGAGGGTGAGGAACCATCTTCACTCAAGAGATTCCATCAGTGACAGCTCCTTTGATAGCCATATCCAACCAAATGTGTGCACACTTGTCCATGACAGCCATGGTCCATCCATCCACGTGTGTTTGTGTGCACAGACATATGCATGCCCACCTCTGGGCTAAGAGGCCCTGCCCTGGCAGCATGGCTTGTGGAGCCAAGACAGGACCGCTGCCAGTATGACTGCATGGGTCTCTGGTCCTTAATAAACATCTTTTCCTCTTTCCACAGTGCTAAGTGCTTGGTTCCTTAGCCTCTTAGTAGTGTTTTAGGGACATGTGTAATTGCATCATGCTTTCCCCACTCAATTCTTAACAGAGGAAGGACGGGCGTTAGAGCACTATTGATCTCGGTAGTTAACTGAACTGGATTAAGAAATACCTGGAAAAAGGCCTGGATTGTGAGTGCACTAACCACATTAATGGTTTAACCCAATGATAAGTTCATAGCTGAATGGGCTATTTGAAAATAGAGCTTGGCTGGAGGACGTGGAGCCTCGGGATGTGACCTCAGGGATCTATCCTGCCTCTGGTCCTTCTGTATCTGAGAAGCCATAGCCACGCAGCTGTCCTCCACCACACCCTTTCTTCAGGATGTTTCTCCATTGGAGCCAGTCAACGATGGACTGGAATCTCTGAAAGGGTGAACCAAAAGCAAACCACCCCTCCTTGAAGTTACAGGTATCAGGTATTTTGTCCCAGCAATGGAAAGCTAATAGCAGCAGGAGCAATTTTTGCTGTATAGGATTACCTCAATATTAAAGCATTTTCAGTCTCCTCCAGCTTCCAAATGAACAACAGTAGCTCTTTCCCTAATGCTGTAGCAATAAAAAATGTCCCTCCCATGCTTCAGAGCCTCAGGCATCACGCTGAAATGAGAGGCTCAGTACCCACTCAAAATTGCATTGACTTCCACAACCTTTCTACCTAGCTTCCCTCTGAATTGGTGTCCTCTCCGTATGACACCATGGAGGCACTGAGTGTTCATGCATTTGTAGGAGTGTCCCTGTTCATTATCCCTAGTTTCACAACACTCCACCTCTTTGATCCCTCATCCCTGTAGAGATTTGAAATGTAGGAAATGTGTGGTTGTCTTGGTTCCTTTTCTCTTGTTGCTGAGACCAAACACCCAGCACTCCACATTAAGGAAGGAAAGGTTTATTTAGCTCAGAGTTTGTGAAGGTTTCAGTCACTAATCAGCTGGCTTCAAGGCAGGGTAGCATGGCACGGGGCAACAGTCCAAGGTGGCAGAAGGCAGCAAAAGCAACAAGAGTACGAATGGGAGAAAACAAGCCTCTTATCCTTCCTTATACTGCGAGCAGGCTACTAACCTCCAGGGCAGATATATGTGGCAATATCTCCATGCTCTCCTCTTAAACAGGCTCAGGATATTTACACAGTAAGGACCCTGGTTCCCAGCTGAGTTGCTTAGTTAAACTTTTAAACTACTAAACTTCTCAAGTTACATATCAATTATCACAATGTCTGTGATAGATTTTGTGATGTCATAAATTTTAGAATGTGGAAAGATTAGCCAAAGCCCCAGTATTTTACTTAATTAATTAATTCATACATGCGTGCATTTATTCATGATTTCCTTAAATCATTAAACATTTAAGATTTTTTTTTGTATTTTTTTAGGGAAGGGTCCACATCTACAGGGAGTTCAGAGTCTCATTACTAGATCGGACTTGTAGTGATCCACCTGTTTACAGTCTCCCAAGAGCTAGGGATTACAGGCATAAGCCACTGCGCTCAGTCTCATTAAACATTTAAGAAGACAATACAAATTAGGCTCTATGATGGATGCTGGGATACTATAAGGAACCTGTCATATTAATAACACATATTTGCAAGCCAAGATGCATGTTCTGGGGATGGAGAAGAATCGGTTAAAAGACAATATGTTGTAAAGGAGCCACCTAGACCAAGGAGTCAGAGAAGGCTTCTGGTTAAATGAGGCTTGAGTAGAAGTTCAAAAGCCAAGTGGGGTTAGCTAGGTGAAGGGGTGGTGGCAGCGGCCTCTGAACCAGACTTCCAGAGCAAGGTGACAAATCTAGAACTTTCAGTGATGCCAACGCACTGCCACAGCATGTGCGCCATAGGCTCAGCATCACTGATTTAGATGGAAGGAACTGATGGTCAAAGGCCTATTTGAGAGGGTGTGGGACAAATACAAGCCAAGGTGGCAGATCACAGAAAAGAAGGAGCATTTCAACAACAGCCTGAAAGAATTGGTATGTAAGGGAGTAGGAAGCCCTCAGAGGGCTTTAAGCGGAGGCATTAGAATTGCATGTGAATTTTGGAAATATCATCACAATCATGTGGGGTCAGATGGGAAAGGAATCCAGATGGATCCTGAGAGGGGGCCACCCCAGCATCCTGATGAGAGTCTGGACTGAGGAGGCAACAGTGGGTGGACTGAAGGGCTCTTTGGAAGGCAGTGTGCTTGGTGTCCAGAGATGGTGCTGAAGATACAGGAAATGAAAGATGATCCCAGTGGTGGACGCTGATGCTACTCACAGCGGAGCCTCAGAAGCACTCACTGGGCTGGCAGTGAGGGTTTGGGGAGCCCATGACTTTACTTCTGTACCACTGAAGTCTGAAGTGTCTTTGAGCTATATTGAGGAAAGACCAAACAGAGAATTGCTTTGGTGGGCAAGGGCTGGGAATGAGGAGGCAATCTGAGAACATACTGCGATATTGGGCCTGCAGGTCTCCATAAAGATTATGTTCCATCAGCTTTTCTTTTCCTGATTGTTATGCCAGATGCAGGCGTGTCAGTCCAGTGGGATAAGCAGAGAAAGAGGCCCTGAATCCTGTTGGCTATGAGGAAGGAACTAAAAATGTTCTTTAAAGGTATATTCAAAAATAAGGTTAGAAATAATTCTGCATTCTTTGGAAACCTGAAAAAACAGCACAAAATGTAACAAGCCCACACTCTTTTAAGGCAACAAACATATAAATGAATTAGGAATTGAAATTTAAGTTGAGTGTGATGGCATGCTAGCTACTCTGGAGGCAGAGGCAGGAGGACCACCTGAGCCTAGGATTGTGAGGATGGCACGAGCAACATAGTGAGACACTGTCAACAAACAAACACATTTTGAAAATTTTGGGGGAAAAAAGTTTGGTAGCTCCTAACACTAAGATTTCCTAAGGAGTTGATGTGAAAAGTAACTCTACCATCCCAGGCAAGGGCTGTGTAATCCTCAGGAAACTCAGAGCGCAGATCCCTGGATAAGCTTTAGCCCTTGCCTGGGGCTTCTCATGTCTCCCCCATTTCTTAGAGGCATGTGGTCAATTCAAAAGTTTAGATGACGGTGTTTTCCATCACTAACTACTGGCTCTCTGATTCTCTGGTCTTCAGCTCTGTGTTCATCACTGTCATCAGTCCTGGAACTGCCTGGAGTTAGCACAGATCCTGCAGATTTGATGACTTCCCCTCCCAAGACTGTACCCCTTCAGATGCCACCCAGAAATCCTAAGCCTCTTGGACTTCTGACCAACTGGTTATAAATAAGAGTTCTTGTGAGAGCCTGCTAGAATAACTCACAGAACCCAGGAATACACTTTACCAGTATATAAAAGCACACAACACTGGGACAAAGAAGGGGATGCTCAGCTAGGTGCTGAGCATGGGAACTGCTGTGCCAGTGGAGTTGAGATGTGCCACCCTGGGTGTGTTCGCCAATTGGAAGCACCCCTTCTGGAGGCCTCCAGGCTAATACTGGGGACAGAAGTTTGACCCCAGAGCTGCCTTCAGGGCTGGCCAGACCTGAACAATAGCCTGTGGACCTACTATAGCCCCAGAGATCCAGTTCTCAGCTTTCAGTGTAGACAAGTCAAGCCCTGATGCCTAGAGCACAAACACCTTCAACTGGAGCCCCCTTGGTCCCCAAGGAGAAGCCCACACCCAACTTTCTCCCCTACTTTCTTTCCATACTGCCCCGAAGGACACTTAACTCAAGTTTTTCTTTTTAGCAGAAGAGACCGGTGGGCAAGGGGAATACAAATGTTCCCACTGGGATAATTCTGTTCCCTTTATTCAAATCCACAAATGTTTCCACATTTATGAGGACATCTTCATCCCAGTAAAGCTTTCCTTAGCCTTCTACTCCACACTTCCTCTCTTCAGAAGTCCTCTTAGGACCCCTAGTGAGCTGGGCCTGGGGGTGCTTGCCTGGAATCCCAGTATTCAGGAAAGCTGAGGGAGAAGGATCCTACATTTGTACCTAGTCAGGGCAACTTAGTAAGAACTAGTCAAAGAAAGAAAGAAAGAAAACTCTCCAGTGTAAGTCGCTGCATTGTCTTTTCTAAAGCTACTTCATTAAACACCTTGTAAAACAAAAACAGAAACAAAAACAAAAACAAACAAACAAACAAACAAACAAAAAACAAAGATAAGCAGGTGTGCATTCATCTACTTCCAAGCCTCCAAGCTTTCTTTTGACCTCTGTGGAAGCCTTCACCTATATTTTTCATCTTAGGAAACATGTGGCCCTTGCCTTTTGGTGATCCCCTCCTAGAAACTCTTATCTCAGAGGCCCATTTCCATATAGGGCCACCAGCTGTGTGCCCGCCTTTGCTGCCACTCCACAGTGGCCTGGCAAATTAACAGCTCCAGTTTGCTTAGTCATTACAGGGTCCTGGGCGGCTGGGTTGCTTCCTGAACACTGGCATTATAAATAGTTCTGCTGCCTCCTCCTGGTCACTTTTGGATTTAATCACCTGCTGCTTAGCTGTTGAGCTGTTTCCTGGAGATGGTCCTGACTCATCAAAGGTAGGGATGTGATTGGAACATTTGTCTCATTCTCTGTCCACATGAGGGTTGAGCCCAAAAGCTTTGTAACAAAACCAGCTACAATTCGCTGAGCTCCTCTGTGTGCCTGTCATGGGGTATTAACCCACTTAACCTACAGAGCAACCTGCGCAGTGGGTGCCTCTATGAGTCTCCATTTATAGGAAGGGAAGCTGGAATTTATGGTGCATGGGTGATTGTTCCACAGGCAGAAGCAGTAAAATGTGGGTGCAATGCTGACCAGCCACAGAAGCACACCCTGCAGAGCCTGTCGCATGGAGTTGTGCTGGGCAGGGCAGGTGGAGCGGGGCTCCTGGCTTGTTCCAGGTTGATGCTGGGCAGCCATGGTTGACATGAGAAGGCTTCTTGCCAAGAGTCATGTGCCTGCCCTGCTAATTTCGGGTGGAAAGCCACCTCCGGGTGCCTGCACCTGTTTGCCCCTGCACCCTAGGGCTGCAGTGACAGCCTATCTGTCCCTCCAGGCTCTGAGTGGGCTCCGCATTCCAGATGGAAGGCTGAGAACAGAAGGAGCACTCTTCCTCTGGTGCATACCCAGCAAGGGCAGGAGGGAGCCAGGAAGGATGCGGAATTCCATTCTCCGGGCCCTGAGTGCTTTACAGATTTTCAAGGGAGAGAACTGCAGGTGTGCTCTCTGCCAATGTCAAATGGCCCTGTGGCGGACGAATGAGAGCTGGCAGGGTGACAGCGGGCAGGAAGAAAGGACAGAGCGGGGGAGGGGGGCCCTCTTTCCGAAACTCCCGCAGAGAGAGCTGGCTCCAGCACGCCTGGTGGGTCCTGCAGCTGCAGCTTCTGAATCAGTCCTCTGTCGTCACCTGCTCGGTGCCCTGCAGCGGAAACGCACTCAGCTCCCTCCCTCCCACTTCCCAGCCAGCCCTGACCTAACCGTGATTTCCGTGCTTAGACAAGAGGGGCGTCACAAAGGAGACTCAGAGACTGGCAGAACTGGAAAAGCCTTCCACAGAGCACCTGATCTGACCACCTGCAGGTTAGTTTCTCTCTTTCTGGCCAGGGAGGAGCAGAGAGGCCAAGCAGTGGGCTCTATGATGGCGCCAGGGCCGCACTGAGCTGAAGTTACTGACTGGGCACCCCACCCAACAGCCAGGGCTGGCTGGCTGTTGAGCCAGTCCTGCAGCAGCACCCACCAATGAAGTGTGTTTAAAATAGCATGAGTTTTCTTGCTGATTAGAAAAGTAGTACATTTCCATTTATACAGGAGAGGGCTGTAAGAAGACTAAAAAGGAAAATAAGAGCTGTCCCTTGTCTCCCACCTGGAGAGAAACCAGAGTCAATCTTCCTTATGCATACACTTTCTACATAATTAGAATCATTTGCATGAAATGCTGTGGTCCACTTTTCTCACCGAACACTGCAGGCATTTCCTCCAGTAATGAGTGCTCTTTGTAAATAAGCATTTGCATATGACTACATGCATTTTGGTGTCTATCACGCCAAATTTCTGTTAAGTATTTCCATAGCTGGTCATTTTAATTTTCTACTGTGGTAAATAATATTTTTTTATCTTTTATTTATTTATTTATTTATTTATTTATTGGTACAGGTTCTTGCTATGCAGCTTGGACTCAAAGTGATCCTATCTCAGCCTCCCCAGTGCTGGGATTACAGGTGTGCACCACCACACCCAGTTTCAGGGCCAGCATGGCATGAGGTACTGGGGATCAAACCCAGGTCCTTGTGCTTGCCAAACAGGTGCATAGAACACCGAGCTATCTCTCCAGCTTTGTTGCAAGTAATGCTGAAATTAACAGTAGGGGAAAGGCTTTTCACTTATTTTTGTAAACTTCCACAATATAGATTCCCTAGAAGTGGAATCAGGGGGACAAAGACGTGAGCATTTCAAAGGTTTGTGGGAAATAGTGTCCATTGCTCTTCAGAGGAATGGAACTCTGCTCTTGCCACTCTTCCCACCTGCTCTAGTTTGACCGCTGTCACCAAAGATATTAAAATACTTAATACAAAGATCAAACTCATCAAAGTCTTCAATTGGGGATTTTTTGTCTGGTTCCAGCTCTATTAATCACTTGATAAGTAATGACTGCTCATAGTTTGCTATGTGGCAGCCTGTATGCGTCCTGCATGTCTGTCCTTAATCTTCCCAGCACACCTGACTGGTATAATTGTCTTTGCTTTGTGCATAAGAAACCTAAGGTTCAGAAGTTAAGTGAATTGAATAAAACACACACCCAGTTAAGCAATGTGAACGCAAAGTCAAAGAGTCTAATGTTTGTATATTGGCTCCTCTACACCAGTCCTGGTAGCCTGGGTAGGCCTGGGCCACTCCTGGGCAGGATGTCTGCTCCTGTTTGGGAAAAGTACTCATGGGGAGCTTCCCACTCAGAAAAGACTCAGAGAAGTAAAGCCACTAGGGTCAGATCAATGAAACTCGCAGGCTGCCTTGCCTGGTACATTTTGCCCCAGGGACAATTGAGCTGTTGGTGGTGTGCCAAGCTCTTGGTGGGAGATTTAGATGGGAAAAACATCCCTTCCCTCAGCAGCTCATACACTCCTTCAGAGATGATGGTAAGCAAATAGATGGCTGTTTTACAAGACAGACCACAGTGGAGCCATGGGAGAGGTGAGATTGGAGGGCGTTGAGCATTTGGAGAAGAGAATGCCGACACTGAGGAAGTGACATTTAAATTTCCTAAAGGGTAAAAATTTTTGTTGCTAGTGATGACAGGAGGAGGTACTGACTCAAAGTAACTCAAAGGATGGAAGGGTACTGAGGACACTGGGGGGGCCTTCCACATGGAGACAAAGGAAGTTGATTTGAAGCGTAGTGATGTGCCAAGTTCAGGGGCCAGCAGGGCCAGAAGTATGACCATCATTCAGGGAGACCCTGACTAATGTCCATTGGGATGGCTGGAAGATCTTGAATTCGGGAGAGACACAAAGAAGTTTGAATCAGGGAGATGGGCATGGAAATGGAAAAAGAATGGAAGACTGAACAGGAATATAGAAATGGGATTTATAGACTGTGTGTAGTTGGTGGGTGTTGGATTCTTTTCTCTCTGCACATTAATCCAGCTGCCACACTGCTGCATCTCCTTCTCCTTCTACAAACAAACCCAAGGACACCAGGGCCTTCCTGCTCTGGCCGTTACCCCATCTGGGACCCCATCATGGCCTCCTGCTGTACTGCAGGCTCACTCCTTGGCCACCTTCACATCTCCTCCAGGAAGGAATCTTATGTTTTGTGGTCCAAACCAGGATACTTAAGAAAGGAGGCTTCACAAAGTACTCTAGGCAAAAGACATAAACCTGGACTGTGCAGAGAAAATTTGGACATCTGAACTCTATAGCTAGAGCAATTATTTGCAAATATAAGTGACATCACATGCTCTGCTAAGTGGCTTCCTGTTGCAGTAAGAATAAAGCTCTGGATGTCCTGGTGTCTGCAAACCTGTGTCGTAACTGCAGGCATATGTGGACAATGGCTCATAGGAGTTCAATAGCACTGTCATCTCTTTCTTGGCCTTGACATCCTTCAGGCAGCTGGCTGGAGGCTTTTGATGAGCAGGAGATAAACTGTGGTTGAGGGCCAGAGCAGTCAGCTTACCACATGTCCCTGCTGCCTGAGCACTACTTAGTCATCACCACCCCAGTTTGGGCCACCATCACTTCCTACCTAAATTACAACAGTTTCCTGACACACATGGCTGTTTTTCCTGACTATGGCTTTGGTTCCTTTCAGTTCATCCTCCATCCTTCAGCTAGCGTGATCCCTAACAACAAATCTACACATACCTGTTTTGGAGGATACAGTGTCCCAAGACCAGCCATGAACTGCTAAGCTCTAGTGCACTTCCCCAATTAGACTCCTGGGACAGCAGGTGCCTGTCACTGGGCCCAGCTTCATCCAGAGAAACACGGATCATATTATTTTCTCATTTGGGACACTTCATCTCTCCCTGTTATATCCAGCAGACAAATTCATATTCCTGGGCATGGCACTCATTGTGTTATGTAACCTGTTGCCTTTGCCGAGCTCCACACTTGCTCCAAGCCCTCGAGCTTGGCCCCTCTTGTCCCTCAGCAGCTTGAAGGTCGAGAGAGGTATCCTAGAAAGGCTCCAAGCAGCTCTTGCCCCTGCTGTGCTCTTCTGCTCCTGGTTAACCCTTCAGCTCAGGTGACACATCTTTTCCTAGGGCCTTTGTATCTCTATCCCCAAGACTGAATTAACTGCCCCGCTGTGGCTGACCTCTGTTGTTAACATCTGTCACACAACATTGTAACTGGCTATTGACCTGTCCCTGTCTCCTTAGCATGTCAGCCCCCAGAATTATTAATTATCCAAAATGAGGACATGGACATCACTCTTCTTCCTACCAGATCATCCTCTGCAATATCAGATTTCTGGGAATATCATTGTGTCTGGTTTATTATTTACTGTTGATTAAGCCTGGACCCTAAAGGTACATACACATTAACTCTAGAAAACAACTACAAGTGCTTTCCGTCTGGTAGAAAAGGACAGCTACCAATGCTGAGCTTTTATTACCTTGTAGGATGTTAGCCAGCTTCAAGTATGATTTTGAAATGTTATTCCATCATTCCTTTCCCCTTTATCTCTTCGTCTACATAGATGCATATGTATCTGTGTATTTGTGTGTTTTCTCTTTGCCTCTTCTGAACTAAGGCCAGCATGATGATTTCATCATTAGTAGCTTCATGGTTTCAATAGCTCATTGGACTGTGGCAGCTGTGGAAGGGTTGTTCAGCAGCCTTCATATAAGCGCCTATGTAGGGACTGTGGTCAGCCAGCAGCGTCTCGTTGTGGTGGCTTCTGGATGTACTATAGCTTTCAGCTCAAGGTCAGACCCTGCCAGTGATGGAGCCTAGCTGGGCACAGGGGCCTGGACATCTCTCCCCATCTTCTCTCAGGGGCACTTCCTGCTCTAGGGCTTCCCGAGGATGGCTGAGACCTTCCTAGAGGTGCTCTTTGGTCTGAGACTATTTCATTTCCATCCTTCCTCCTTCCCTCTCCTAAGAGTCAGACCTGCCTCATTTTCTGTAGCTTGTCCCTGACTCTTCCTGCTCTTTCTTTCTTTCCTGCAAATAATGTCTTGCATATCTACCCTTTGTCTCAGCACCTACTTTCTAGAGGACCCGAAAGAACATATGGGCTCCCTCTCTATCTTTATGATGCTTTTTTAAAAAATTTTTATTTATTTATGTGTGTGTGTGTGGCCAGCTCAGCCCACCAGGGGGAGGGGCTGGCTGGCATGTGGTGCTGGGGGATTGAACTGCAGTCCCTGTGCTTTGCTAAGCTTGTTCTAAGTAGGTGCTTTAGACCACTGAGCCATCTCACCAGCCCCTATATGATGCTTTTTAACTTCTTGAAAATTATGCTTAGCCAGTAATTCAAAGACAATCATTCTTACTTGTCTAACTAGCATATCCAGCATAGCATTTATATAAGGGCATGTGCTCAGTAGATATTTGCAGAATGAATGAATGAATGAAAACATCTCTGCTTCTAAAGGCTTGTGTGTACTAGCTAATACAGAGGTCTTGGTGGGGTTAGAACCGTGATATGAAGGTAGGGGCCATATTTGCTGACTGTGCTTCAAAGCAACTGGAAATGTCTCTAACTCACCATAAAACTTTAAGTTCACGGGTATCTTTCATGTGAAAGTATCTTCCTCTTGACCTAATTTCTTTTGTTGAATCCTTGCCAGAGCAGAAGGGGGAAGTCTCTATGAGCAACAGGAAGTGAGAATCCGGAACCCGAAGTGGACTTTGGTGAAAGAGTTGATGGGAACACCGTGGTTGAGATGTGTCCGGAGCTGGGAAGTGAGGTCTTGCTCGGGTCTTTCCTTTGGTGGGACTTTATGCTGCTGCTTCCAGCTGGGCTACTCCCCAGGCCAGATGTGAACATGGGGCGGGCAGTAGCTGTCGGAGCCCATGGGCTGAGTGGGAAGAAAGCCTGTTTATTCCTGCCTGTGGGCCACAGGAGAGAAACTGGAATGCTAATTAGGAAATTCATGGAGTCTTGACAGGTACAAAATCTATGAAAACCTGTATTTAAAATTATGTTTTCCGATCATTCCTTTTCCCATGCTTGGTTATTCAGCAAGTTGAATAGATGATTATGAATCATTCCCAAGTGTGGCTAATTAAATATTTGATAAATAGAATTTAGCACTTTTCATCTGCAGAAAGCTTGCCTGACATTAACTAATTGAGACAAACAAAGGTGTCACCTTCATTTTGCAGATGGCAAAACTGGAAAGGAGAAAATGTTTAAGAAGGCCCCTCCCCCCGCAAAAAATAAATAAGCATGTGTGCTTATGGGAGTACAGATTCGGGAGCGAGAAGAGCCTGGTCACAGGGCCTCAGTCCTGGACAGTGTCGTTTAATTGTGCGATTTATCACAGCTGCCGTCATGAAGCAACTGGCTTTCTTGGGTCTGTTTCTGGGGACATTCCTGGGAGTTTTGGTGTGGACAGACTGAAGGACAGGCAGCAAAGTCAACTCACGGTGGAATTCAAGTTTTCTGTGCTGGAAACAAATCACCAAGAGGTGCTGTGGTAGTTGCCTACAACTTGGAAGGTCTTAATCTCTCCTCACTGTCAATAAGTGAGACTTTTTGGGGACACTGGCTCTGGTAAGAAGTCTAGAGGCCATGCCTGGGCTTCTGAGGCTGAGCCACAGCGCCACCTGCTGGCTCTTCCTGTAAGCGCCGTTGACAGGGGCAAGAAACATACAAGCTAGTCTGCACCTGCTGGAGAGATGCAGCTGATAGGTTATTTGAGAACTACTATAAATCTGTTAGAAGGCCATTTCAATATAGTAGCAAATATCTCACACAAACATATCACCTATGGATTAAAATTAGTGTTGATGAGATTTAAGACTTGACTGAGTCGCCGTGGGGAGTGGGGTGACATATCACTGGAAGTTGAAAGATTTTGACGCTAGGAGGAAGTGGGGAGCCCTGTGTCCCAGGTGGGTGGTAGAAAATGAGTCGGAAGAGCAGGAGCTGAAGTCCTTCCTTAGGTAATATATGGTCTGGGGTGGATGGAAGAGAAGAGGCTGATGGTGACCCTGGATGGTCATAACTTGGCCTTGTGAAGACTCCTGTGAGGCACTTGGTTATCCTGTCATCTTTCCTATCCAGAAGGTGGTTGCTGGGGACACTGCATTCATTAGTTTTCCATTCCTGTGACAAAATACCTGAGACAGTGAATGTCAAAGGAGGAAAGGTGGACCCTGGTGTACGGCTTCAGAGGTTTCATTCCATGGCTTTGGTGATACTGGACATCATGGATGAGCACATGGGAGAGAAGGGCTGCTCACTTCATGTGTGCCAGGAAGAAAGCCAGGCGGAAAGGAGGAGGCCCTTCAAGGGCTTTCTCTAGTTACCCCACTTCCTAAACCAGACTCCTAAAGGTCCCATGACCTTTTGGTAGGGCTACAGGCTGAGGATCAAACCTCTACACCGCCTTTTAGGGGAACATTCAAGACCCAGACTATCAGGACAATATCATTATCTTGCAGGTCTGTTTACAGTTCTGAGGCCATTGTGGTGGACACAGTGTCCCACTAGGGAGGGCTGCCCTCCCCCACCAATGGGTGTTTGCCCTCTGCTTTACATACACCAACCCATTCTGAAGATGTAGTTGAGGCTATCAACTTTAGATTTCAATAAGGATCAGGACTAAGTCCCAAAAAGACCTGTGTTCACCATTCACTCATGCATAATACCAGGCCACCAGTTGAATTCCTATCCAGACCACTGTCTCATGCAATGATTCCTGCTGGTGGAGTGCTGGCCCTCAGCCCCAACCCTCAGGAAACCTCACGTGGCTGAGGTTGCAGAAGCATCCGTGGATTCCTCATCTCCTTTCATGTCATGGGCCACCACATAGCCTTGCTTCTGTGGGAAACACTTCCAAGAGTGTCCTTGTCCATTATTATTGAACTGCTGCTGTGTGCCAGCCTGGGCCTTTGCATACTTTGTCTCACTTTGCTGCCACATGTAGTGCAGGAAGTTACCATCAGTGTACTCTCTACATATGAATGAAGCACAGAGAGGTTGGGTAACTTGGTCAGGGGTAGATAACTCCAAGGCGCAGAGCAGGGCTTGGAACCTCTTTCCTTGGGAGACATATCTTCCCTGCTACTGTGTTTGTGAGGGCAAACTGTGGCTCTTCCAGATGTGCTGCCTCCAACACAAGTGACACAGAGAGGAACAGGAGATACAGGTTAACATTGGCCAGTCAGAGACCAAGAATTAGTGTCCGCTCTCTGTGTGGAGACAGGAGGGTAAGAAAGAGTTGGAGCATCTTCCCTTCCCCAGCATGAGGGAAGTGAACCTCTGAGAGCCTCATCTGTAAAATGGGGTGACAGCACCTCATAAGATCATGTCATCATCCATGCTGTGTTGCTATGATAGAATCCCTGACACTACTGCATTGGGGAAATAAGTTTATTAGATTCATGATTTTGAAAGTTGGAAGTCCAAAGAGCATGGTGCTGGTGGCTGCCAGGCCCCCTTTTCTGACCAAGCCTGGTCAAAGAGTGGAAAGAAATCTGGCCTTGTGTACAGGTGAGGAAGCGAGAGCCAGAGCCGTGGCTCACATGCTCTGTGGTGGGGACAAATCCACTTCCTGCCAGGCTTGTCCCAGTCTCAGAAGGCAGCACCCACCCATCCATGGGAGTGGAGCTGCATGACTTAATTACCTCCTGCTAGGCCAGGCCTCCTAAAGGTTCCACTACCTCAGCAATGTCACGCTGAGAATCCAGCGTCCAGTACATGAGCCTTTTGGGCACAAGAATATCTGCACCGTGATGGCCCGCTCATAAGGATTTGATGCAATCAAAGGTGGCACTGTACAGGGCTGGTTCTTTCCCTAGACCCCTCCCTAACAGGAAGAAGAGATGGCCATGGGCTGAGTTTGTCTGTAGTATGCAATCATAATAAAATTCAGATGGAGCAGAGGTAACCAAGGTGCCAGGCAACATGTCGGTCTGTCATCTTAGCTAAGTCCCTTTAGTCTTCTATGCCATGGAATATTCTTGATAGCACCCAATCACTTTCATAGGGTCCTTCAAAGGTGTTTTGAAAGAAGAATAAACATTATTTTTTAAATTGAAATTTATTGGGGGTGGCGATGTAGCTCAGCAGTAGAGTTGCTGACCTAGCAGGTATGAGCATTGAGTTCCATTCTAAGCACAGAAAAAAATTAGCTTCAGAGTAAAAAATATTAATCATTAAAAATACCAATAGATCAGAAATTCTCACTATTTTCAATGCAACAGAATAACTTATCTTTTGAGTAGCTTTTAAGACTAGAGCAAGGTTTAGTTGAGCTTCATCCTGGCTATGATACCTAGGAAAAATACTATTGTGTAGAGATTTCAGAACTGTGTTTTTGCAGTCTTTTTTTTTTTTTTTTTTTCTGGTGGAACCGGGGATTGAACTCAGGCCCTTGTGGTTGCCAGGGAAGTGCTTTTTCTACTGAGCCATCTCCCCGGGGCCGCAGTCATCTTTATGGACACTAGACCAGAAGAGAATGTAATGAATCTGAGTCCTTTTTGATTTGAGTATAAAGGCACAGGACAGAAGCACTAAAAAGGGGCTAAACACCTGATCGTGGAGAGGCTGCGGCACTGCCCACCTTCCCGATGAAGCCAGGGCAGGCACTGCCGGATTTTTCTTGCATGTGAAGCAGCCCGACCATTTCCAAGCCTTTCCTTCTATGCTCCTCTTCTCAGCCAGGAGGCTCTCACGGCCATGCCCTCATCCTAGCTGTGCTGCCCTGGTGACCTGGCCTGGCCTCCCCTCCCCCTCTGAGCCTTCCAAGTCTTCATCTGGGACTGATGCCGGACAGAAGCTCACTTGCAGTGAGAAATCCCACCAGCCCTTCCAGGCCTCTTCCACAAGACTTCTTCCAGGAAGCCATCCTGATTCCTTCCCCTCCCTCCTTCCTGCACTGGCAAGCCCCACCTGTCAAGGTCATTTTAGGGCCCTAGAGCTGCTTTACAGATGACTACAAACTATGTGGGAAGCAACAGGCCATCACCTCACCCTTCTGGAGGTCAGAAGTTTAACGTGCTGCTAGTGTTGGATTGTCTTGAGGCCTCTGCCTGCCTCACAGGTGGCTGCCTTTGCTATGTCTTCAAAAGGTCTTCCCTGTCCATGTGCTTGTCCCGGTGGTGTCCAGACTCCTTCTCCAGGTAAGGTCACCAGTCATCAGTTTAGGCCCACCCTACTGCCCTCATTTAATTTGGTTATCTAAAGATCTCCAAATGAGGTTGACTTGCAGTTAAGACAATTTTGGAAGGCAGCAGCACAATCTAACCCATTATAGAGTCCGACAGCATCATTATTTATACTTCTTGTTGAGCTATCATTATTTTTGCTTTCCCTGGAGTGCAGCCTCCTTGGGAGATCAGAGCCTAGGGAGGCCTCATCTCTGTATTCTCTTGAGCCTTATTGTTAGCCCATACGGAAGAAATACCTGCTCTTATTCTCTCTCTCTCTCTCTCTCTCTCTCTCTCTCTCTCTCTCTCTCTCATCTCTCCCTCTCCCTCTCCCATTTCCCTCTCCTCTATCATCCATCCATCCATCCATCCATCCATCTATCCACCTACCCACCTATGGGTCAACTGCCTATCTTCACTGGTTCTAATACACTTCCCATGTACATAAGAATCCAGGCGTTTTCCTGACCCTGTCACAGATGTCTACAGCCCTGTATCTGTTTTGTAGGATGCTCACAGGTTGCCCTATCCTCCCTAGAAACCTTTCTCCACTCCTCTTAGGACTCTACCCTGAGGGACATAGATGCTGTCCTCCCTCTACTTGATTTTATTTGATCTATAATCTTCAGGTGTATGATAGTATCCCTGAGTTTTCCTACTTCTGCTACCACCATGTTGATATGAACACCAGCAAGCCTCTTGCCTTTGATCCTTGCCAAAGATCCTGGAATGAAGGCCGGATCTCCTTTCTTAAGGACATCAAGGCAGGGAAGTTCAGCATCTTCCCAGTTTCACAAAATCACGTGATGCAGCCCGGAGCAGCCCACAGGCCCCGAACGTGCAGGCCTTGGAGGGATAGGGCATGTGAGCAAGTTATTACATTTAAGGTAAATATGTGCTTGTCAGACATGGCTGACTTAGATTTAAGGGAAGGCGCAGTGACCCTGTGAGCTCAAGGTCCATCCACAGAACCTTTTTCTTTCTTTGGGTGTACCTCACAGAGCCTCATGTGTGCTAGGCAAGCACTCTAGCATTGCGGTACAACCCCAGCACTGGATTTGGCATTTTTAAGACTGTATGTGTGTGTGAGGAGTTTTCTAACCATTTTGAGTTTTCTAGATGCCTCTTATGTCCATGTTTTAAAGCCACTGATCCTGAAATGTCAATATAGTTGTAGAGTTGAGCTTCTGATAAACTGTGGTATACAGAAGTACCTCCATTGCAGAATTTAGAACTAATGTTATGGGTCCAGTATCTGCCTATTTTATCCTATATTTCTATATAAAATCTAGGCCTAAATATAGAGCATTAATTTTTTTGTTTTCCTTTTTATTCCTTAAAATTTTTATTCGCGCACTTAATATTAAATGACAAGATATTGGTGTTCTGTTGATAAGTACAAATACATTTTTCCCGCAAAGCAACATGCTTAAGACTTCAATGCGAAGCAGTCAATTCATTGTTGTGATTATTCTGAAGTTTTTATTTTGGAGTCTGAGGTCACAAAATGACGTGTAATGTTTACAACTGGCTTTACAAATTGAGATGTTTTTATTTCTACTATTTGAGAACAAAACTGTAGGCAGTGTTCTGTACCAGCATCAAAAACCCAGAGCAAACTTTTCTGTATATAAACTGTACATAAAAACAAGGCACTATACATTTTAGGGGAGATATTAAGGTAGAAAGGTGGATTCACATAGATTCTTCGGAGTCCACGCCAGTAAGTACAAATTCTTTGTTCATTTTAGCACCGGAAGCAGCACTCAGAACCAGTCAGGCCTAACTCAGAAGGACGCTTCTGACCTGTGTGGACCTACGGCTGGGTGGCAGACCTAATCCAACAGAAGCCACTGCCACTATTGGGTAACAACCTTTTGACATCAAAAAGCAAAAATTGAAAAGTGAATACAGATTGCTTTGTTAAATACATATTTGATTTATATGGTGTTTATATAAATATATATATATATATATTTTAGAATCTACAAACTATCAAAATAACACTTTATAAAGAGAACTGCTTCAAAAAAAGAAAAATACAAAGGCAACGCCTAGTGGGAACAGAAGGGCAGGCTATAGTGGCTGCTGAGGAGTCACTGTGGAGGTCTACACGACAGACACTTTTATTGACATCACCAGCAGAATTGTGGAGAGCAAGTTTCCGAAGAGTTCTCTTAAACATTTACAAAATACACCACTCTGGGACAAGTGGTGGTGTTAATAAAGTCAGGTTTGGAAAAAAACTCCGATTTAAGAATATTTTAAAAAAGTTTCCCAAAACATCGGTTTTTCTGTGCAGTGGTACTGGGTACTGAAGGTGCCTGCTGAGGGGCCCTGGGTCTGTCCGGCTCAGAAGAGGCCTTTTGCTTTCTTGAGGTTCACTTGCTTCCAGGCAGGCAGCGCGCTGTACTCGTTTCGGGTCATGTCTAGTGCAAACTGAGGAAGCACAGGGGACACCAGGTGGCCCAGTGAGGGGATGCTTGGGTTGCTGGGGCGGCTGCCTTGAAATCCCACCCCCAGCACACCGCTTACCTCGAAGTCTTCGTCAGTGAGATAAATCTCAAGCTTTAGAGGGTCAACGCCTTCTGGCAGTGGCCTGGCGAGGAGATCAGCCAGTGGGTAGATGGTCTTACAAAGCTTGGCTAAGACGTCTTCCACCAGGGTGATCTGATTGGATACCTCTGTGTCCTGTGGGGGGAACAGAGAGAAGAGCTTTGTGTGGTCCTCCCCGGAACACATTTCACCGAGGGCTTGCCTTATGGCTGTTACCTAAAACGTTCCACAAAAGGCTCTTGGTGCTGAAGGCCTGGTTGCCAGCTGCTGGGCTCTGTGGAAGTGACTGGAAGGTGAGGGCTTTAATTTCATCTCTGGATTAACCCACTGATGAGACCAGAGTGCAGCGGGTTCACTGGAAGGTGGGGCCCAGTTGGATGATGCAGGTCCCTGGGACTGTGCTTTTGAAGAGTGTACTTCATCTCCAGCCCCTTTCTCCCTGAGGGCTTTCTTCTCCCTCTGCTTTGGGGTCACTGTGGGGCGAGCAGCTCTGTTGTTCTATGCGCACCTCACGTGCCACAAGCCCCGAGGCAATGGAGCCAGACAACCATGGACTGAGGCCTCTAACAGGTGAGCCAAAGCAAACCTTTCTTCCTTAAGTTGCTTCTTTCAGGTATTTTGTCACAGTGACGGAAAGCTGACTAAGATAACCTGTAAATATGCAGTTCTGTTCCCTCTGTACCATTCCTGTTCTAGAGCTTTCCTTCACTGGGGAGGGAACAGGGCTCTGAATACAAAGGAACTGATTAAAGGCTTATGGTTCTCTTGACTTTTCTCAACCTACCATGATGATTCTAGTAAGTCCTGTCTCAGTGCTTCCTTGTGAGTAAATTAAGGGAGAAGATTCTTGGCTTTGAAGTGTTTATAGATAGTTCACATACAGAATGTGTTTATAGATATTTCAAGGTAACCTTAATAGCAGTCCCACTCCAGGGCCGGTGAGATAACTCAGTGGACTAAGTGCTTGCTTAGGCAAGTGCAGGGACTGGGGTTTGATCCCCTATACCACAGGTTGCACCAGCCCTGCCCCTGAGTGTGCTGAGCTGGCCATTGAGACCAGATGTGGTGGCACAAGCCTGTAATCCCAGGGATGGGGAGGCTGAAAACAGGAGGATCATTGTGAGTCGAAGCTGTACAATGAAACCCCATATCAAATACATTAAAAAGGGGGGGGGGAAGCAAGCAAGCAAACAATCCCATCCTATTACCTTTTCCCCTGGCCTCATCTTTTAGTCCATAATAGGAAATTAAAGGTATGAATGTGGCTCAGTGTGGACTACTACCTAGCAGGCCTGGGGTCCTGTGTTTGATCCCAGCACCAGAAACAAAATGCACCTAGAATATTCTGGGGATAACCAAGAGCTGTCCCCAACAGACACGACAGACCAGGGGCCAAGAGGCGGGTTTGGGAAAGGCTGGCCTGCGCTTGCATATGGTTCCTCCACTCGCTGACTCTTGAGATGCAGGGCAAGTGACTGAAGCAGCTTGGCTCTTATGCTAGGAAGATGGGATAACACTAAGATGCATCATGGAGGCTTACCCTTCTGATTAAATGGGAACATAAAAGCAAAGCATCTGTGGCAGTGCCTCACACAGAGTACGCACTTGGTGGCTCTTAGTTAGCGGCGCAACTTGCTGAGGGCGGAAACTGGAGTTTTCACGGGCTGGAATCCCGCAGACCTGCACAGCACTGCATAACCTGCTGCTGGCCCCACAGCCCACAGTGAATGCACACACAGGATCGTGGCTTATGAGTTTGCACTCAGACTGCATGGGGCAGCCATGCTGCCTACAATGCCTGCAGCTTTTGGGTTTTGGGATCCCATATTTATTGTAAATAGAACTGTTTTGCTCTAAGTACAGCTTCCTGGAGCAGGTCAAATCCACTTGCTTACAGTAAGACAGATTAGAAGGGCTGGGGTGTAGCTCAGTGGTAAGGCACTTGCCCAGTACGTGCCAGACCTTAGATTTGGTTCCCAGCCCCCAGCCCCAGGGAAACAGGTTAGGTTAAGCAGCAACAGTTGCACCATTACAGAAGCTCCTTCTGTTGCTACACAGGAGTAGACCTTTGGTTTGTTTACAATTACTTAGGTTTCCTCCAAAACATACTTACATCATTTCACCCAGAAAAGCATGTTTCTCTTGCAGTGACAAAATCAAAGGGAAAACACACATCTCCCACCAAACCAAAGAAACCCTTGGCATTGCCAGTACTGGTGAAGTTAACTCACACAATTCTATACAGGTACAAGACAAGCTTCTTGTCTATGTGGTTGGAAAGTAAAACATTTCTGGATACTAACTCATATTGGTAGGCAGAAGCCATGACTGCTTCATGTAATACCAGGTGGTCAATAAAAGGCCAAAGGAGACGTAAGCAGTAACTTCTCACAAGTGAGTTGGGATATATCACACGTCCAGTTAATGAAATACATTCGTTCACCATAGGCTTATTCTGTGTCTCTTCTTGCAAGGTTAACATCTGAAACCTGAAGACTTCGGTGTGTATTATGTGAGAAGCAATCCTGCTTAGCTAACAAGATGAATAGAAAGTAGCTTCTATTTATAGTCTTCAAAGTAAGTAAATTCACCTATGGGAGAATTTAAACTCTGACAGCTACATATCCAAAAGTGCCCACATTGTTCAGTTGACTTCCTATTAGGCCTCTGTTCATTCTAGGCTAATTCTATATAGACCTGTTGCAAAGGAAAATCAAACCCATCCCATAGTGAAAAGCAGCTGGATGCTTCTCCCCCAGGGGGAGTCTGCAGTGGCCCAACAGGAAGGGGGTCACAGGGCAGGCCATGTGCTCACCATTTCTGTGATCTCAGCAATGTCCTCTCTGTGCTCCCAGCTGGGAAACATGTTGGTGAAGGTCAGGGGCTCCAGACCAGCATGGATTAGGTAAGACTTGGGGGGTGGCTTCTTGAGGTTCTTCCCTGAAGAGCAGCGGAATGCAAAGTTAGCTGACCCAGTGACCCAGTGTTCTCTGCGTCTCTGTTCAGACTTCATGCTTAACATGTGGGCTCTGAGTGGTTCATACCAATGCATGGGTGATGGTTACCTAAAATGCCACCTTCACTCCTATGCCTATCACAGTGGTGGTCTGAGTCTACTTCCTGGTCCCCAGCAAGACACTTTCAGGTCCTTGGAAGGGCTCAGGAGGCCTCTCGCTGGAGGCCTTGGGGGGTCTTTAACATCCTTCTCGTTCACCTCGAGAGGTTTTCTGATGGCCAAATCTATAGTGCACTTTAGTGGCACCAGACAGCAAAGGACAGCATTTCCTTTAATGCTGTAGCATTAACATTGGGTGTAAAGTTATAGAACATGTTATGAGATAGCTTTTCAAGAAGAGAATGAACTGTACATACTCACATATTAGGTTCATCAAAAAAATCAGAAACTTTAATTACTGTCATCTTCATTCACATAAAAGACCATGTATTTTGGGTAAATGGTATAGTAAACTCCCACGAATTAACTATGAGTTTTTTTTATGAATAGTATTATGAATATGATGTAGTAGTATTCTAAAAGATACTAAATGATGAAAGAGTTGGCATTGGCTTTTCAGCCAGTTTGGAGATTTCTGCTCTCTGATGGTGAGGTCGCTGAAGAAGGTGGTGGTCTACCTATCTCTTACCATGAGTAATCTCAAGCAGACCAGGGTTGGCGACCTGGGTGTTGTGCAGCATGCCTCAAGGGTAACAAGGTAGATGGCCTCATAAAATGAAAGAGAAAAACTTGTTCTCCTTCATTCTGGCAGCCAAGAATGTACAAATTGCAGAATTATCAAGCCTCAAAATGTCAAAGGGGGCATCTGGTTCCATCATGGTTGGTGGCCCTTCTCAGGAGTGGGAGTGTGCAGCAGGAAGGGGGGCTACCGCTCCGGGCCCTGGCCCTCACCTCTGCAGTACTGGAGCACGGTCTCCATGGCACTTTTCCGGTCTGAGGCCCAGCGGATGCGGGCGGAGCCGGTGATCTTGTTCTCAATGGGCCACCAGCCTTGCCACAGGTACACCTCGTGGTGATTGTCAACGAGAAAGAGTGCTGTGGGGAGCGAGGACAGAGCCCATCAGGAGCGCCTGCGTGGAGGCTGCCAGCTCATTGTGGCCCAAACATGAGGGATGCACCCCTCTGCTTTGTCAGAGGTGACATCTCCAAGCTCATGGGCAAAGGGGCAAACAGAGCTCCCCCCCATATCTCAGCCCTTGGAGCAGGCCCTAGGTAGAGAAGAGGCAGTAACAATGTGGCCTCTTTCTTTCCCTTGCCTCTGGGGTCTCAGTCTTTATCTCTGCTTGACCTCAGGCTGCCTATGGCTATTTGGGGGAGGTGTGGAGTGGTGGCGGGTCATGGAGGAGCTATTGCCACTGCAGGTCTCCAAAGAACATAATACAAACTGAAGCCTGCCCTCTGGTCTTTAGCATTCACGTGCATCCTAGTGCTTAGCAATGATGTGGGTCCATGGTTTTCTCCAAGAGAAATGGGCTTCAAAAAGCAAAGAAGTTCTGCTTCTCCCTCTTCATTTTCTGCCCTGCGTGCCCTCCGTCTGACTCTTACTCCACATGGCATGGAGCTCTCCCATTCACTGGCTCAGCAAACCCTGGCCTTTCCTGGCACATATTTCAGGGTTCTGGGAAAGCCACACCCTTTAAAAAGTACAAATCCATCCTGAGCTCCAGCAGGAAGAAGGTCAGGGAGCAGCGGCTCCTCTGCGACAGCTGCTAATGTCTCCAGCAGCGCGGCAAGCGCACCAGTCCAAGGCAAGGCTTTCTGGGAGAGGCCTGGGCCAACACAGCAAGGAGAGACACCTGGCTGCAGGCTCTTGTATCACAAGCTCAGGGCTGGCTGGCCGTGGACTCAATGGCAGGAGGGTAGGTGGCTTCCCCACCAGAGGAGGGCAGAGAGGCTGCTGGCTGGAGGTGGTAGCGACCTGGTAGAGACAGCCTTGACCTTGGAATCAGAATAGCCAAACTGGAGTATTTCTCTTCAGTGAGCCACACACTGTTCATGAGATAACTCAACAGGTGCCTCAACCTCCTGGCCTTAGCCACTTGCTTTCCCATGGTCCCTTGCAGCTGGGGTGTCCATGTGACATACGGCCAATGGGATGTGAGCAGAAGTTGACTGGGGGCACCTGGGAAGGTAGTTTGCTTTATTTCATGAAAGAGTGAAACACAGCTTATACTGCCCTTTCCCCCATGCCCTGCTTTTCTGTTTGAAGGCAAACATGATGGTGGGAGCAAGGACAGTACACTAAGGACCATGAAGCAACAAGTCTGAAAGGAAGGCCTGGAGAGGAGCAGGACTACCACAGATCTTGCTGTGGTCAGTGTATCCCTGAGGCCTCCAGGCCCTAGGCCTTGCCACAGGCAAACCTCCCTATGATTAACTGTCAAGGCGAAAAAGTGCTGTGGGAGTGTAAGTTCTACACGGTCGCATGCAGTTGATTTCCTTCCCTTTCCTTTGGGTGTAGGTGTGAGGATTAAGTGAGACAGCCCCGCAGTGAAGGTCTCCGCAGTGTACTTGGCAAACAGAAATCGCACAACACAGTGCCTACTATCAGGAAGGCGTGGGTGGTACCTGGCTGTGGGGCGCTGTACAGGTCCTCCTGTAAGAACGGCATGGAGTTGACCACAGAGGGTGCTCGGGCAGGGTACACAAACTCGGTGGCTGAGAAGTCCCCAGAGGAGCTGCTGAGGATGAAGAGGCGTGGTGCGAAGTTAAAACTTCCAGGATCTTTGAGAGAAAAGAGAGTAGAGCTGAAGACCACATGTACCCAACTCCAGATGACTGATGACAAAACATGGAACAATTCAAAGAATCAACAGACCTGAGAGAGCGTTTACCAGGGCTTGGAGATGGGAAAGCCTGTGTGTGTGTGTGTGTGTGTGTGTGTGTGTGTGTGTGTGTGTGTTGCCCAGGGCCTCCTGCATACTAGGTAAGCACCAGACCTGGAGGTACAGTCCCAGCCCAGGGAAGACACTATCAGTTGCAACAGTGAAAGAAGCAGTTGAAGGGGAGAGACTTACGCATTGATTATATAAAATAAAAAAATAAAATAAAATAAATTACAGTACAAAAGTTTTAATAACATTTGTAATGCAGCAGTTTCCTTATACATGAAGGCACATAAATAAGGAAAAGACAAGCAGTTAAATAAAATGTGCACAAATAAAACATTGACCAAAGTAGGCACAAATTAAACATTCACCAAAGTAGAAAAACATATAGCTAAAAATGTATCTTGTGAACCCATATGTTGTCACTGTGCGCGTGTGTAGGCATGTGTATGGCAAACAGAAACCGCGCTATGCCCACACACACAAACACACAGAGACAGACATATGCTAAGTGTGTCAGTCTTCTGGTAAACAAGTTAAATTAAAGCACTGATTAGTGTGGTGCTACCATTGGTTGTCAACCTGACTGGATTAGGAGACACTCAGGAAATTAGCAAAGCACACGTCCAGGTGTGTCCATGAGGGTATCTCCAGAGGTGCTTGGCATGTGGGACAGCACACTGAGGGGTAGCCCCACCCCGAATGTGGGGGGACCATCCATAGATGGAACAAAGGGAGGAGAAGGAAACTGTCAGCACAGGCTCTCTGCCTGCCCTCTGTCACGGTTGGCATGACATGAATGGCTCTTCTCGGCCATGTCCGTCTACTGTGATATTTCTGCTTTGCCACAGGCCTGGAGACCATGGAGCTAGCTAATGGTAGAAACACTGATGCATCTGGAACCATGACCCAAACTAACCCTTTTTAGCTTTAAGTTGACTGGTCAGGGACTTTGTCACAACACTCAAAAGCTGACTGAGCTATCTGGTCCAATTTATCTGGCAAAGAGGAAAACCAAGTAATGTGTTATGTTTACAACTGTGTTGGGAAATGTACACTTTTGTCCATCGCTGGTAAGAGTGGAACTTGGCATTAACGTTGTAGTGGACACGTGTTGATACAAGTGCCATAGTTAGGAATTCACTCTAAATAGGAATGAACACACATACTTATTTTTAAAGTTTTCTAAAGTGATTATATAATTCAGCAAACAATGGAAATATCTCCCGAGCTACAGAAATATCTTGAGTAGAGTGTGGAATCAATTCACGGAATTCTCTGAATCTACGAAGCCTAAAAGAGTAACAACTTAGGAACTTAGTCATAAGAAAGGGAAAAAGGGGTTTATGGCATAGAAAAATATGAATCCTAGGTGCATCTGAGAGACATTACCCAGGATTACTTCTTCATCAGCCTAATTCTAACAATTTCTGTCACTGGTAGGCATTATCTATAAAAGGTTGTGTCAACATTTATGAAACTAGAGAGGCAGCAACGAACAGAATGGTTGTGTAGACGAAACATCACTGTCCAACCCTCCCCAGGTGATTCACTTCTCTCTGCCCATTTCCTTATTTGTAAAAATAGGAGAGGGTTGGTTGGGGTGGGCTAGTGTAAAAAATATGTAGCATAAAAATGGTCCCTCAGATGTCAGAACTGCTTGATAAAGATTTGCTTTATTTATGCTAATAAGTAAACCCTTGCATGCCTGCACTGCATCCTGGAAGACCAAGACAGCTACGCTGTATAGCAGTAATCACCATCTTTCCAAACCGGACCAGTGACTTGATGGGCTAAAGGGGATAAGAAGGGTCTACTTCTTCCTCACACTTGCACCCCAACTCCCAGAACACTGCTGTTTTCTCAGAAGGCCGCCATTAGGTTAGCAGCTAGTTCCTAAGACACGAGGGTGCTGTGAATTGAATCCCAGTGGGAGCCTAAGTGTCAGTGCTCTGCTGTCCCCTAGGGAGAGAAACTGGCCTATCAGCTGGATGCCACACTCACCAGGCTGAATTCCAGCTATACTGAAGAACTAAGATAAAGGACCAAGAAAATTAGGTAGGATTTAAACATCTTTAGTGTAAGAAAAGCCCAGATCAACAAACTCAGAAAACAATGAATGGAGTATGGTTGGGTAGCCCAGGCCCCATGGGCCGCCGACATTTGTCACCTTTGGTGACAGCAAGATTATTCACAGGCCCAATTCATAACATTCAGCATACAACTGGGCATGAAGAAGACAACAACAAAGATGTCATCCCCTTGCTAGGCTGCATTTCCCTTGTGTGCTTAATCCCTACTCTTCGTGGACTTCCTTTAATCAACCAGTTCTATACTTCAGTCCTTTTCTCAGCTGAATTCTTCTGCTCTGTCCAAAACTGGCACCAAGAACAGGTAACACATTCAGTCATCTAGTTCCTAAAAGTGTTCCTTTGTCTCTGACATTCCTACTATACATTGAGCAGTCCTAAGTCAAAATAGTCAAAAATCCAAAGCTTTCTAAGTAGAGAAATGATACCACAAGTAGAAAAATCTCATAACTGACCTAGAATGATAGGTCCCAGTCGAAATATAGGAGCACTAAAATACTGTCTAAATCACCTTCACTATTCAAGGTATGAGACATAAATCAATCTTATATTTAGACTGGAGTGCCATCCCGAAGTATCTCATTATGCGTATGCAAATATTCCAAAGTCTGAAAAAAAAAATTTGAAATCAGAAACGCTTCTGGTTCCAAGCATTTCAGATAGAAGATTCATAGCCTGTGCTGTGTTTTCCTTCTTGCTGTCAAATGATAAAGTAAAACTGGAAACACCTCCCTAGCTGTGGAAGACTGTCGGGCAGAAGTTTCTCTGACAGCTCACTGGCTTCCACTCACCTCCTCACCAGCCATACGGATCTCCCGCAGGCTGGCTGGCCCTGGTTGGTGATCAGCCGCTTGCCTGCGGTCCCATGGATGTTTCTTTGTTGTCCTAGTGCCATCAATGGAGTTGCCTGAGCCTTCTCAATATCCACAACCTTGCTCACCTACTTTTCATGTGTTCCATCACCACCCTTTATATGGGGAGTTCTGGCTGGTGGCCACGAATGTGTAATCTCTGAATCTTACCCAACCTCAGACTCAGATATTTTACTCTTCCCTTTTCAGAGGGCTGTGTCCCTTGTTCTCACAGAGATATGTCAATCCCTGAAGGGACAAGAACCTAGGGTTTGATCACAGCTTCCTCCTCCTGCCTGCCCCAGTGGCCAGCTCATGTCATGTCACCTAGTCATCACCTCTCCAACCTGAGTTTCAGGCTTCAAGTTCACAGGCTGCTGCCAATTTTCCTGTTCACTGACTCATCAAACATCTCCTAGGTATGCATGGAGCACTGGTCCTTGCCCTCCAATCCTCCCTTTCCAGCAGTGACTCTGATGAAGGGCTCAGGGTTTCCAGCCTCCCATCAAGATCCTGTGATGTGGCCCTTTCTCACTGGCCTTCCCGCTACTTCCCAGAACCTGGCTTCTGGGCCAACTGGACAGAGTCCTGTTCCATAGGTTACACGGTGTTGTGGCTCACTGAGCCTCTTCGAATTTTCCTTTCTCCACATTACACCAGCCTCCAGGGGCCTGTGCATTGCCATCTTTCCATAAAGCTGTGTGGGAGTCTTCTGCTCAGCTTCCCTCCACTGTACCTCTTCTATGACACATAGCAACTTGTAGTTTGGATTGTAATCACTTGCATACAGCCTATTACTTACCCTCTCCATGGGGTGGTAGGCTTGGGAGGACATGCCCTAGGTTAAGCTCATTGTGTGTTGTATGTACTGCATATTGAATAAATACGTACTGAATAAACTAAAGAGAGTGAATTAAAAAATGATGGAAGGCAATGGGTGGCAACGTTACCTTGAAGCATGCAGTCGTAGGCTTTCCTGTCTCTCCTTCCTAATGCATCCCAGAATCCCAGGGGCTCAGATCCTTCATCACATTCATGTATCGTCACATTGCTGCTACTATGCAGTCCAGCTTCCAATGGGCATCTGCACGGGACAAACTCCAGTGGGTTCTTGGACACCCGGAAAGAGCCAGCAGCACAAAACTACTGAGGACTAAATCAATGGATCAGCTCACTCAGTTGTATTTTCTAACTAAAAACAATTCTTACTAAGAGTGAAAATATAATCTCTAGCGTATGAGTGTGTGTTGGAAGAGGAAGTGCTGACTTGCCCCTAGAGAGGACTATAGAATTACACAGGATAGGCAATGACAATAATCCACATTTTAACATATAACACAACACTTTTTCTATCGCTTGTCCTTTCCTGAGAGAACATACAGGTCGTGAGGAAAAACACTTGGCTTTATTCACTGGCAGGTCTTGGTCCTTCAATCTATGCTTTGCACCGAAGAGCTCACTACATATTTGCTGAATACAAAGTAAATGAGTGAATGGGTTCTTCCCTGTTTTGCTTTTTTTTCGTCCAGGTAAGAACAGTGATGGGGCCTGTGTGCCCATGGACAGCTTGCTGAGCACCACTGTGTCTCCCTTCCTGCTCCACAGCCCATAGAGCGATGCTTGAGACTGCTCTCCTGTCCTACAGCCAGAAGCTCACACGTGTTCCTTCCTCTCTCTGCCCTTGCTGTGCAGAGCTCATTCTTCCAGGGGTCACAAGGAAAGCAGGCCTTGCTAAACAGTGTTGTGCCAGGAGAGTGGGCTGTGCCACATTGTGCTTTGGTAGTGCGTGTGGCTACACAGGCAAGTTACTGAGGTCTTCCCAGGAGGTTCCTCTGGCTGCCTGTGATACCCATCTGTGTGGTGCTAGAACAGATCACAGGGCCGCCCACTTGGTCAGGTGATGGGTGGGGGTAGAGGCTGGGGGATGGGGTGGGAGTAGGGGTGACAGAGCCTTCTCAGTTCTCCATTACAAGGCTCTGGTGCACCCTCTCCCCAGGTCCTTGCTCAGTAGTGTGCCTCCTGGGAGAAGGAGAAGACTTACACTGGGGTGTTATGCCCAAGGAATTCCTGCAAGCGACCTGGCCTGTGAAGGGGCACAGTGCTGTTTTCTAATGGAAAATCTCACAGCCTTCCCAAGTGCTTCTTTAGCTTTTCCCACTCTTCTGTTTTGACAAAGCTAAGATTTAGAATTTTTGCAAGAAATTTAGAATTTGCTCTTTAAATATCACAGGATTCCAGGCTTATAACTTGACAGCTGAACTGCACCTACGAGGATGAAGCTAGTGCGTCTGTTGGGGTCATCTCCTTGGTGCTCAGCAATGCCTGTTTCTTCTTGTTGTTTTTCGAGATGGGGCTTTGCTATGTTACAGACTGGTCTCAAAACCTGGGCTCACGCCACATGCCCACCTCAGCCTCCTATGTAGCTGGGGCTCCCAGCATGCACCACCACCCCTGTTCATTGCTGCCATTTACTGAGGCAGAAGACTCCTCAGAAAGCTGCAGACACCTCACCTCAGAGGTCCTGGCTGATCTTTGGTCCCACCTACTTGGAATATCACATTCCACCCAGCTGTCCCTTGTTGATGTCATCTTGATGTGCAATAGGTGTCCATGGGTGTCCAACCCCTCCTGGCCTGCTCTCACACCTCTGGGAGACCCCTTCTGAGGACAGCTCCTCCCAGGCCCAGGATACTCACTGTTCCTTGATTTTGTTTGCTGCGGTCTTTCCCACTTCCTTGGTGTGAGCCTGCGCCTTGCATCCATGCCACAAGTAAATCAGGGCCTTGTTCACGTTGAGGACCACCATGGAGGTCCTGGACCTCAGGCTGCTGCAGTGACAGGCCACCTCTAGCAAGTTCCCTTCCACTGGCACTTCTCCTCGCACACAGTACAGTCTCCACTCACCTGCAGGGGGCACCAGCAGCACAGTTAGGACCTGAGCCAGGGACCTGAAGTGCTGCCCTAGCTGTGTCCTCAGGCAGCCACCACACACAGGGCAGGGGCTCTAGGGAGCAGGGCAGACTGGGGATCCTGCAACCTGAATTCAGCCAAACAAGGAGTGCACCTGGGCTTCCGGAAAGCCAATCATTTTGGAGTTAGTTAGAAACAGGTTACCAAAAGCTTGTGATGCAGAAAAACCTTTTCTTCAGAATTTACCCAGTAAGTCACGAAGTTCTAAAGCTCAGATTTTTTTTTTTTTTTTTTTGGAGAAAGGGTGGCCAACAAAAGATTCTAACTTATAGTAAATGAGCCATTCATTATTCTACTCTCCTCAAAAGCATGCTCTGATATCTTAATTCAAGGCAAAGTGATCTTCCAGCCTCTTCCATGCAAAGGTGGGTCCCGAGGGAAATTCCACCGTGCACTTGTGTAGTGCTGGGGGGATGAAAAGCTCATTTATCAGGCAAACACCAGGAGGTTTCCACTGGCAAAGCCATAGCTAGATGAAGACAGACTCCTTTTATACCTCCTTACCCTTAAAAATGCCCTCTGGGAGGAGAAAATCCTACGAATTCCAACCATAAAGGTGACTCACTCTGCGTGTTCTCCTCTTCCTCCTCTCGGCGCCCGGAGTGCACCACCATCCCCCCCTGGAAACACTGCAGGAAGCAGGGCGGCTCCTTCCCCTGCAGGACCTGGACCTTTGAAGTTAAACACAGCGGGTCAGAGTGCAGGGCTGGGCTTTAAAGGTCACAAGACAGTGCCTGCCTGCTGTAGGAAATCTGGAAACTACAAGGATTTCATGCACAAAAGCCAGTGATAGTACCGTTAAGCAAAAATAAAAACTGTTGCTTTCATGCTTAGGTGCATCCTTTCAAAGCATTTTTTTCAGGTCTATATTATGTCCTAAATAAAAATCAGGGTATTAGTTTGTCTTATACTCATTTTTATCATTCATTATTTTTCTTTTGTTGAATATTGTTCTGAAACATGAATAATGGCATTTTAATGCTTTTCTGTGACATGGATGTGATGCAATTAATTTAATACACTTTGAACAAAGCCCACCTCACAGCCACAAGTATGACTAATGACTTTCTTGGTTATTCTGGGGGTGGGAATGTATCCTTGGTAACCACCTGCAATGGATCGGATATTAAATGCCCCAAGCCCATGAATCAGAGGCTTGATCCCTTATGTGGCCTTACTGAAAGGAGGTGGGACCTTTAAGAGGTGGGGCCTAGTGGGAGCCTTTAAGTCATGGAGGCGTGGCCCTGAAGGGGACTGTGGGACCTCAGCCTCTTGTTTCACTTCCTGGACATGAGTGGTTTTGTTCCTCCAAGATAGGCTACCTCATCAGGGGCTGAAAAGTGAAGCTGGCCACAAACCACAATAAACCTTTTCTATTTTGAAGTCCATTATCTCAGGTATTTGTTAAGGTACTGGAAAGCTACTACACTGTCCCAGAAGTCTGCTCATGCACAGAGGGTTCTCACAGAACCTCCTTCTTCCTGTTTACATGCTCTCTCTCCCCTCTTCCTGCTCGCAGTTCTCTCCCTCCCCTCTTCCTGTTCGCACATTCCCTCTCACTTGGGGTCAGCTGTTCACAACCGATGCTAGCTGTAAGTAGACTGGCTCTCACTTTGGTAGGGCATGTCCCCTTAAAGAGGAAATGTTTTGTTGAGCTGGCAGTCGGTGCGATGGACAATAGAAAGCATTCTTTGCCAAGAATCGATCTTGGTCTGTTTTACACAAAGGCCAACCAAGTGCCATCCTGTGACAGTGTTTTATACCAAGTGTCCACAGCGTTGTTTTCAGTGGGTAGACTTCTAAACAAATAAAATGCTCAGTGTAGACAGATTAAGACTCAAAATTCTACAAATGCTTTTAAGGCATTATGAAAACATTATCCACCCATGGCCTTTACAGAAAAAAAGTGGTTGGGTTTAGCTACTCTGAGTACGTTAAAATGCAACGCTTGCTAACAACTATTTCTAAAATATGTTCCATAGTACAAAATTTGTATTACAATGTTTTCTTAGGGAAGATGATCAGTTCTGAGGACTGTAAAAGGCTGACTGCATGTGGCTCAGGGAACATTTGTCTGGTCTGTTCCCTCATGCTAGTCTTAGTCATTCATCCACTCTGAGGAAAATATTTGTATATGGTGTCATGTTTTCTCAAAACCTTAAAGTCAGCTCTTAATTACTGGTACCAAAGGATGAGATACAAGGCGTAGATCATCCAAAACCTAAAAGGAAATATCTCCATAACACTAAAGTCGGGCAGGGGAACCTGTCAGGCATTCTTTGGGGCCTGGTCATACAGAACCAGCTCTGACTGGGTCTCATTCCTGCTCTTGGGGGAAGATGGCTAATAAGTAAGTCCATACCATGACTATGTGGTTTCAGGGGGTAGAAAATACTCTAAGGAGATGAAGCACAGAAAAGGGATGGGAGAGTAAGGAGGTGTGGGAAGGGATCTGAGTAACATGGTGGGGTGGGGGACTAACTGCTTCCTGCATCCTAAGAGGCTGGGTGCTATGCTTTAAGAAATTCTTAGTTTCCAGGTACATCTGTGTGTAGGGAAGTGGCCCAGAGGGTACAAGGTCTGAGGAGAGTGTGAAAAGGTGTGTCTCAGATCATCAAACAGGCTGGAGCAGCCTGGGCAGAGGAGGAAGGGGAGGGGGAGGGGGGAGGGGGAGAGGGAGGGGGAGGAGGAGGAAGCTGGGAGATGTGTAAGGAAGGGACACCAGGAAGGGTTGGAAATGATTGAGAGTTCACTTAAATCCATGAGACAGTCCAATGTGCTCTGAAAAAAATAAGCTGGGTTGATTTTTCACCCAGTGGGAATATTCCATGTTCCATGCAGATCTCTGATACTTTCCTCAGGCAGACTGGTGTAAGTGGTGCGACTAAGTGTTCAAGGTCTCGACCCCACAGTGATCTGCAGGATGGTTCTCTTGAGTGGAACTTCCTGAGAGAAGCATCACAGGGGCCTGTGGTACCTAGTACCTGGAAAATCTCTACCAATTTTAGAAATGGGTAATGAATCTCCTTGTTGATTTATAATTCTTCAGGTATCAGTTAGGTAGAAACCTTTGGAAATACCCACTGGCCACTGGCCCTGGCTTTGTGGACTGGCCACTTGTAGATACAACATTGGCTGTGGAGGACAAGACATGTGCAGAGGCAGGTGCAGGCTGGGCAGTGCCCCTTGGAGTCGCTGAGCAGGACCTTACCTGGGCACCCCTCTCCTCATCCAGCTCCACTGTCATCAGGGCAGAGGTTCCCTTCTCACTCACAGTTGAGTGCCGACCTTGCCAAAAGAAATAGACGCATTTCTCCTTGCCGGCCACTCGGATTGAATGCTCTCCCCTCTGTCTGCTTCCCACTGCAAACACAGAAGGACAGAGGGTGAGGAGGCAGTTGAGAAACCAAAGGGACAGCAAACACTTTGTCTCACGACATGGGGCTGAGAGAGATGTGCGATTTGAGGGCAGGTAAATCACATCTCAGAAGAGGGAAGCCACCCTCTACCCATGAGCCAGATCCCCCAACTCAAGAAAAATGCTCAACAGGCCCTCCTGATCCCCAAAGGCACATGTGTGTCAACCCACAGGAAGGTGGTAGGTCCCTCCAAGTGTGTGACAAGGAGAAACTGATCCCAGAGCTGGACTGAGGGCTCACACAGGCACACGCACGTTTTCCACATTACGCCATGCTTTGGCAAAGGATTAGCTGGTGGAGGAACAAGACTGAAAACAACAGCTGGACTGGCTTTAAGTGCGAAGGAAAAAATGCAGACTATTCTGGTTTCAACAAAAAAGATGATGACAGCCTTGAAGTTTCCAAGTTTTGTCAGAAATGGAAGAGATACATTGCTGACCTATCATTACATAATCAGGGACTTCCTGCCTGTCCCCCAGGGTAGCCAGGCAGAGATGCTGGGTGTCCCTCCTGTCTGGCACCCTATGAGCACTCAACAGACATGGGCAGCAGAGGAGGCAGATGTAAGCATGGCTCTGAAGGCCATCACAGTTATCTGGCTAAATGGTCAAGCTGTGTAACACTGCAGGCTGTTCATTCCAATAAACACATAGACCAGGAAGACAGTTTCAGATAGTGATAAGTGTTATGCACAGAGTGAACGGCACCATGACACCTGGCTAGGTAAGGGTAGACAAGATTGTGTTCAGGCAACATCATTCGGAGAAGGTAGGTAAGTGGAGGCTGGTGGGAGGTCTTCTAGATCTTGGGGGCACAGCTTGAAGGTGAGAGTGGGACCCCACCTCTTCTTTTCTCTCACTTTTTCATATCCAGGCAATGACATGAACTTTCATCTCTCACCTTCCCTCTGCCATGATGTGCTGTCTTTGCCACAGGCCCAGAGTAATGCCATAGACTAGAACGTCTAAAACCATGAGCCCAAATTAACTTTTTTTATTTAAAGGTTTGTAATATCAGGTACTTTGTTATAGTAACAGGAACCTGATGAGCAAGGGGTCCACAAGAGTAAAATGTAGTTGGTGTTAACACTCATACAAATTAAAAATTAATGATAACAACAACATTCTCTGGACCTGCATGACTTTGATCTTTTTTTGTTTCAACACCACTTATGAAACTTGAGTTGTTTGGTGGAGTTTCTAAGAGGTCAGGGGCCATACTATTTGATTTTTTATCCTTTTCATAGTAAAGTACTCTTTAATAGTTTTCACAAATGAATCTCTAAATTCCTAAAGCATTTTGATAAGCAGAGTTATCTAGGAACTTGACTGTACACATCACTGCTTGAGATAGCATGAGCTCAAATCAATGAGCTCTTCCGGCTGGGCTTTCTGCCCCTGCAGAGACACACAGCTGCACCCTGACGGCCCTGGGGCAGGCCAGATGGTGACCCACATGGGCTGTCAGCACCCTCTAAGAGGAGCCTGCTCCCTCTACAGCAGCCGTTTTTCGCTCACCCTGACCAAGACGAGAGCCCCAAGCTCTGAGTTCTGTCTCATTCCTGGGTGCACTCTGATGGGGGATGAGTGCTGGGCAGCCGGACTGGCAGGCACCAAGGACCAGGGCCTCTCAGATGGTCACAGAGTGACTGCAGACGCTGGGTTGGCTGCTCTGCTTCTGCATGGACGTGCTGGCGCCTGAACACTCGTGCTCTAACTTCATTCTCTGCAGCTGGAGTCTTTCAAAGCTGTAACTTTGCTCATAAAGATACTGCTGGAGCTGGCTGTGAGATGTACAGTGTGTTTATTGGGAAGAAATTTAAAAGGGACTGCCTGGGTCATATCTTTATTTCCTAGGAGCCTCCAAGTGTGTAGTCAATGAAAATCTTGGAAACCTTAACTTCAATACACCTTTAGCCATTTATTCACTTATGGCTTCCGTTTCATTACAGCAGAGACAAGAGTGACCACGTATCAACTTATGCTGTCCCTTTGTCTTGTTTTAGCAAACATGTCTTTCCCTTTCTGCATCTTGGGAAATGCAAGTGCCTCTAAAGCCTTCCACTCCAAGCTCCTCAGTGCACAACTCCACAGCCTTGTAGACGCCGCCCCGGGCGTGCTGGATTCCCTACTATTGTCTTCATCACCACCAGCAGTGTAGATTATCACGTCTGCTTGCTGTTTGCGTCACACCAGGGAGCTGAGGTCTGGGATTTGTGTTACTCTGGCTAGGCTCACATGATCCTGGCTTCTGGCTAAAGACGGCGATTAGGCCACTGGGCGAGGAAGATCCCCCTGGACACATATCAGGCACGGCACTAAGGTCACACACTCCAGATGACATGTGACTAGGGAGAAGGCAAAGCCAGGCAGGTTGTGCTCCTTCGGCCAACACGCACAGCTTGTGAGCAAGGCCCCGGCCTCTGACTCTTCAGCCTGATGCTCTGGAACCCATGGCTTCTCCTACAGGGGAGTGGTCTCCTTGGGGAAGGGTCAGGTGCAGTTCTGATTGTGTGAAGGAAAGAGATAGATGGATAATGCCCCTCCACCTGTTCTGTCCTATACCCTACTCCTGCCTGGAAGCAGAGGTCCTCTAAGACCTTGTTTTTGCTCAGCGCTATTTAGGAAGTTTGCTGTGCTCGGTGGCTCAGCCCTGCACCTGGCTTCACTGTGACCTGGTGCCTGGCCAATGTCTATCACCCTAAATCCTGTGCTGGGGCTCAGATTCTGCCTCCCTCCTGCAGCATGAACAGCACTGCAGGGTCCCAACACACTTGGCTTTGGAAAGGAGCCAGCTTGGGCTTTAGTGGCCAACTCTGCCCCCTACTGGCAGATTTCAGACAGGTGATTCATTCTTTGTGTTCTGCTGCTCATCTGAGAAATTAGTGTAATGGGAGTCACCACGTCACACCTCACGGCCAGTGGGATGACCCAAGCTGCAGCCCAGCGCTCTCACCACACCAGCCCACCCTGCTGGTGATGCCTGTCTAGTGGCTTCCCAGTGGGGCCTCCACACTGCTGGCAGAGCCCACGTCAAGGGACTCGCTCTCCTCATTCCCATGGTGAATCTTCCCTCTCCTAGGCTTGCTTCATTGTCCTTACACTACACACCACCTGGAGGCAGGGTCTGACCTCTTCAGTCCCTCCCAGAGGGTGTCCCAGGGTCAGTGCTCAGTGAATGATGTCCACTGGCTAACACACTTATCTCTGATAAATCAGGAAAAAGAAATCAAAGGGTTCTCTATTGCAAACACTGGTGCTTCCTGAGGCTCCAGGATGGCACTGCAAGGTCAGTAAGCTTTTTAGTGAGGTGAGTCCCAAAGTCATAGCATTGTGATGGGAGCGTTCTCCTCCCTCGTGGGGAGCACTGTGGACCATGGCTACCACTCGATACAGAAGTGGACCCAGGCTGCAAAGTGCACAGGGCCCACCTTCTCTTCCAGGCCTCCAGTGTGAAACAGCGAACTAGAATACCTCAGAATATCCCACCTACAGGAACTATGAGGAGTCTGACCCACAAAATGTGGCCAGTGCTCCCATAGCCACAGGAAACAGATCCTTATTTTTGTTCTACAGTGCTGGGGATTGTTTTAGGCCAGTGCTCTGCCACTGAGCCACTGCTCCAGACCTCTCACGTTGAAAAACATACACAAATCAACCTCTTAGTGTATTTACTAAAATGTAACATCACCATTTTGGTCCCCCTTTAAGTCATCAAGATGTAGTCTATTCAGTGACTTCTTGGAGAAGCACACAGCTAAGTGATCACTTGGAGGCAGACTGCCACCTTCCTGGAAAACCTGTGGGGACTGGACAGGGGACTCAGTGAGGGCCTTGGAAAAACCTACAGTATCAGGTTTGCTTTCTGTCAGTGAGAACCAGAGACCTGAGACATGGTGACCTTAGGAAGGGAGGTTCCTGCCTCACTGCCTGTCTGTGGAGCTTGTTAGGTGGGCCTGAGTGGTATATAGCTAGCTCACCACCCGGCATGCGTGCCATGGGGGCCCCAGGACACAGTGAGTCCTGCTCCCCAGCCCTGCTCTGCACAGAGAGACAGAAGTGTCACTGACCTGCGGTGCTCACCATGTACTTCCACTTGACCACATAGGCATCGCCCTCATGGAACTGCCCAATGCTCTGCTTCGGAAGTCGGCTGTAGTCAAACTCCAGGATGTGCCAGACATCTACGGAGACGCTAGCAATCTCAAACTGCCTCCTGTCATCGCCTTCCACCAGGCCATAGCCACGGCCAACGTTTACCCCATCCAAGATGGTGCCGGCTATCACCTGGGGCAACTGCGCCATCCTTGTCACATCGTAGGGCTTGACGTCGGCCCTGGGATCTTCCTGCAGGGGAACATACGAATGTGTGTTCAGTGGTCTCTCACTCTAGTGTGCTTAGCTACATGCCCGACCTTTCTCCCTTCCTTTCGTTTTCTTTTATTCTCTCCCTTCCTTTCCCTCCTCTCCCTCTGGGGGCCTCACCCATACCACCTACTAGGCAAGCATGCTGCCCCCAAGGCAGAACCCCAACAGCTCTGTTTTTACTGTCATGGGGAAGAGTGGAGAGGGCAGCTTTTACACTCTGCCTTGGGGTTGCTGACTGCATTTAGAGGGAGGCCTGAATAACACTGCGACAGCAGTGGGTTTTAGGATGTAATTGGAAGTCCCTTTGCTCTTTTAGTGGTGCATGGTGAGAAGCCTCTGACCACCCTGGCACATTCTGCTGGGACCCACACCGAGCTCTAAGCACTGGAATACCTTCTGTTGAGTAAGTTCACTGCTGTTCTTCTCAGTAGGTCGCTTCAGTTCAGTCCAATCAAGAAATTTCTCTTTGAACAAAATAGTCTCGTTGTGTTCTGTAAGTCTCCCAAATATTGCCCAATCAGGCCGCCCTTGTCCTTTTCTGTGGAGCAGAAGGAGACATGAAAAGAACACAGTGCAGTCATTCTACATGAAGACAAAGTGTTTAAAACATGGTAGCTGGGTGTGGTGGTGCACACCTGTAATCCCGGCTGTCCAGGAGGCTGGATAGAAGGATCAAAAGTTGGAGCCCAACCTTTGACAGTATGGGGATGCAGCTTAGTGTGAAGGTCATGGGTTCAATTCCTACTATTGCCCTACCTACCAAAAACCCAACAACAATGACAATGTGTAGTTATTGAAAAATATGAAAATATTGTATGAGTGGTATATAGAATGAATGACTTATTTTCACTTATTTTACCAATTAAGTGACATTGTATTGTTTTAGCCAGGAGCTTTGCAAGGCTTTGTGTCAGTGTAGTTGGTGTGTGACATGAACCATGTTGGGCCTAAGCGTCACTTGCATCCTAGAAAATTCTTATTTTTCAGATTTTCTGGGCTGGCAAATGTTTATCCTACTTGCTTACTATGCCTACCCTAGTCACCTGCAAGTGTCACCAGGGGTCCTCTGGTTAATCAACAGAGAGAAGGGTGCTTGCCCCAAATCCTGTATGCTTTTTTGTTCTATTGCAACAGAGCTCTCCAGGACAGGCAGAGTCTCCTGTTACACAATGGACACACTATGCTTTCATCTTGTGTAAAGAGATTTTTCACACACTTGTATCAGGCAGGGAAGGCTCCATAATACAGGAGGTCTGATATAGTCCCAGGATTATAGGATTGGACACTGCACCAAAAACATCATTTAGAAAACAGTCTACCTGAGAAAATGCTTGCTGCAGAGGGCACAGCCCACAGCATGACAGGCAGGTCCTTCTCCTCCAGATCAGTCCTTGTGCTGTGAACTGGGACTGCAGTGCCGCTGTCCCAGCTGACCAAGCTGTGCTTCTCACAGCTCCACCAGGCCCACACTATAGTCTCCACCTATGTGTTCAACACCACATTTTCCAACATCGCATTAAGAAGGCATCCTGTTTCTAAGGGAACTGAGCCAATAAAGCACAGAATGCAAATACTTCTACCCTGCTGTAGGGAGAGCAGGGAGACGACTGCGTGGGCTGTCATGGAGACACGGCTGCCTTTGGTGTAAGGGTCTGTCCAGCTCTGTCCACACTGCACTTTGGCCCAGGGCTGCAGGATTACAGCTGGCGGCTGCCGCCTCCTCCTGTCAGGAAGGGCTGGGTGTATAGTTTTGGCTGCCCCTAGAAGTCCTTGGGGAGCTTGTAGGACACACTGACACTGAGTGACACTAGGGCTGGGCCTCGCATGTGCGTTTCATTTTTTAAGTTCCTCTATGGAATCTGTTGCAGAAATGCTGGTGACAGTGAGTGAGGTGGCCACTCACCCACGCGCAGATCTGTAATCATGTCACCCTCAAATATAAGTTAACCATCATATTGATTCTACTCTCCAGTGTCATTTTACTATAGTAAATAAAATAATCTAGCTTTCCTTCCTTACAACCCTGGTTGTTACTTCTAATGTTAAATGGGCATTTGCTTATGAAGGATTTGAAATTTTTATCACACTGACATAATTTTCACTTTTAATCATTCTGGAAATAAAATGATAAGAAATCAGTAATTTAAATTTATTTATTTATATGTATTTAGTACAGGGTCTCATTACATAGATAAGACTCATAGTGATCCTCCTGTTTTCAGCCTCCCAAGCACTGGGATTACAGGTGTGTGCCACCACACCCATTCTCAATCGCCATCTCAGTGTGTCCCGGGGCTGGGGCCGGTATGGCACACCAGGGATTGAACCCTGGCTGCTGTGCTCTGCCTAAGCAGGCACTTTAGTCCACCGAGCTATCTGGCCAGCCCTAGTAATTTAGTTTTAAAGCAAGAACCTAGGTAGGAAAGTTGAAATTTGAATACAATTCTATGCTGTATAGAGGTACAACTATTCTAATTTATTATATGGTACAAATAGAAATCATTTTTTGAGGGGTCTAGTGGTTAAAAAAGCAATACTTCTTTGGAGGTAATAATTCTTTTTGTCCCCATGAACATATTTCTTACAGTCTGTATACATTCTACTGATTTGCCAATACAATTTTTTTTTTTTTTTTTTCAGTCTGTCCTGGGGGTGGAGCTGGTGTGGCATGTGGTGCTAGAGATGAAACCACGGTCCCTGTGCTTGCCTAAGCTTGCCTAAGCCGGCGCTTTAGACTGCTGCACTATCTCGCCAGCCCTGCCAATACAAATTTTAAAAGCCCAGTCAGCTATAGAGAATACTAAAAACGTAGTCATTATTTCAAAAGCATTTCCTCCTCCTCTGTTCCACCTCAAGAAGCATAAACAGCATCCCCTGGCAAAAGAATCCTGAGACACTACGTGGTAGAGGAATGAAATTAGAAGGAAACAGGCCACTTCTGCACCTTCAGATCAACTGGCAGAATTCCAGATCCTAGGAAGCTTTTCAGGGTGTAATTTGTTTAAACAGTTGCTGCTTGTTTGCTGCAGCAGCACCTGGAATGTGGCAAGGGGCATCTGCCATTCGCTTCAAAAAATTAAGTGTGACACAAACAGCTTCCTGCAGACTACAACACATCTGCATTTGATTGGTAGAAGTGAAAGAAATGCTCCTTTTGTGACTATTCATGGCCCATACCGTGGAATCTTTTATGACACTAAAACCTTTACATAAAGAGCAATAAGTAGACTGTGTGGGAAGAACCAGGCTTGTAAGCCAAGCCTGCTCGCTCTGCCATATGCTGCCCAGGCTGCAGGCGTACCTGGGAATAAGCTGGTTGCATTCTCCAGGGTCCAGCGGGTTGATGTCACAGTTCTCATAGTCAAAGGTTCCATTCCATAAGTGTTTTGCCAGCTGAAATGCTATTTTTCGTTGGGCCAAGGTGACTTCTTTCCCATGCCACACGTAAACTTCACTACCAAAATCAAACACAAGGACCTGGGAAAATGGAACAAGAATTTGTTAGCTTTAAGGACCTGCCCCTGGTGGATGGGTCTGCGAGGCCAGTGAGGGAGATGGGTCATGGTAATACGGTTCCTAGACAGACAGTCACTACAGAAAGGTCACACAATCTAAGCTGTGCCACGGCCTTGTGGGGTGATTTCCTCCTCACTGTCCTAATGCTCAAGTAAACTGCTCCTCCTCTGAACTCATAATCACTTATTATGGTTTAATTCTAAAGGGTTCCTGTTTGAAGCACCGATTGGGGTCTGGTTGGCAGCTTCGGGGCTTTCGCCAAGTGCTCAGATCACGAGGATCCTAAGTTAATCAGTGCCTTGCACGGCATCCTTGGCAGGCAATGGAAACTCAGGAGATGAGGCCTAGCCAGAGGGCATGGGTGATCTTGGGGATTTCTCCCTTGTCCTTAGCCCCTTCCTCTCAGTCTCCAAAGTCATGGAGCCAGCTGACCATAAGCTGAAACCTCTGCAGCCATATGCCAAATAAACCTTTCCTCCAGTAAGTGGTTATTCTCAGGTATTCTGTCACAAGGACAGAAACCTGGCTAACACACCCATTATCTTTTTACCTTCTTTCCTCCCTTGCCCCCGCTTTTCCCTCCATATTAGTTCTTTTATTCATTTAACATGAATGATATAGGTCACTTCATAAATGCCAGGTACCGATACATGTCAGAAATCATTATCCTCCTCTGAACAATTCCAAGAGCCTCAAGGGCAGGAATCATAACATACTTCTACTTCTTCTAGGGGTTTGCTGAATGAATATATGGACATAATATTATCACGTCTGTGCTTTATTGGACTTTTTCTTCTTAAAATAATTTTTTATTTCAGCAATCCTAATTCTACTTAATTCTAAACTAGGCTCAATGCCACTTTCTTTTAAAAATTAGTCCTCACTACTTCATTGTCTGTGATTTTATTCCATCTAAATGTCTTCCATAGAAGACAGTAGAAAAGAATCACATTACTTGGAATATCCGTATTATACATACACCCATTTATCTTTGCTGAATGTTGCGAACTAAAAATATTTTACTTACAAAATTCAAGAGATAGGGCTAAATAACACATTTTGCCTAAAATATGTCTTCCATGATCTATGCCATCCCTGGACAACATTCTGATGTCGCGCGCGCGCACGCGCGCGCGTGTGTGTGTGTATGTGTGTGTGTGTGTAGGGTCTCACTATGCAGCTTGGACTCAGTGATCCTCCTGATTTCTGCCTCCATAGTACTGGGATTCTAGGCATGTGTCACCATGCTCAGACTCCACTGCTGGCTCAGCGTGCTCAGGGTCAGAACTGGTGCAGCATGCAGGGCCAGGGATCGAACCCTGGCCCCTGTATTTACCTAAGCAAGTGCTTAGTCCGCTGAGCTATACCACTGGCCCTAACATTCTGATTTCTGCATTAGTATCTCAAATGGAAGTAATGGGAGCTTCAGTGTCTGACTAACCCTTCTCTGTACACTTCCTATCCATTTTATTGGATACCTCTAGGCAGAATGCTCTAAGTGTGTTGTCCTATTCAAGCACTGTGATGGTTAATCTTGACTGTCAATTTGGCTGGTTTGAGATGTGCCTGGGAGACTGTAAATCATGCTGTGGGTGTGTCTGAGGGCCCAGGGGGCATGACCCTGGGGACCATTTCTGTTCTCTGGCCCCTTTCTCTCTGGTTTTTCCTTGCTTACTCAGCCTTCCAGTGACCATGAGGTGAGCAGCTCCCTCTGCCAGGCTCTTCAATTCTGATGTTTCTGCCTCAGAGCCAGGTGGCCATGGATTGCAACCCCTGAACCCATGAGTCCAAACGAATTCTTCCTCTGGGAAGTTGCCTATGTCAGGTGTGTTTGCCTGGCAACAAGAAAGCTGGCCACTCCAAGCATCGTACCTCTTTTGGGTGCAAAAGGGAGCACTTGGGAATTCTACCCCAGTAATCATTGTCGGGGACGAGCTTGTCATCCATCAAACGGTAAACACAGTTTGTCTCTATGATGGCCGCCTCGTACAGCTCGTCTTCCTTTGGGTCGCCAGCAGCTTTGGGGCCAAAACAATAAGAAAGCATCACATTGTATGTCAGAAAGCAGCTGGTTTAGAAGAATGTACCAAGGGACAGAAAAAGGACATTCAAGGCGTCTCAGTCTCTTAAACACAGAACTCTTACATTGGTAACTGGTTTGGCCACCCAGGAGCTTCCAGAAGTCTTTGGCTACATGAGTGTGTGTATTAATTCCTTCTTCAATGGTTTGTATATAAGTCGCTCTACAACCAAGTTCCCTTTTTGTCTGAATTAAAGTTGCAAGTTCTGAGGCCTAAATAAGAGAGAGAGAGAGAGAGACAGAGAGACAGAGAGAGAGAGAGAGAGAGAGAGAGAG
>NW_004524717.1:4009263-4019853 GCF_000260255.1 Octodon degus | reverse complement strand
TCTGAGGCCTAAATAAGAGAGAGAGAGAGAGAGAGAGAGAGAGAGAGAGAGAGAGAGAGAGAAACATAATCATTAGTTAGAAAAGCCATGGCTGAATAGAGTAGCATATGTCTCAGTAAGAAGAGAAGCCATGTGCGTCTGCCCTTATCCCATAGGGGCAGGAGGACACTGACTTTTGGGCATGTTCAACAGTCAAGAAAATGTAATTGAAGGAACAAGGGTCAACAATTCTTTTTTTTTTTAAAAATAGCACTGGGGATTGAATCTGGGGCTTCACATACATGAGGCAAGCATGCTACCACTGAGTTCTACCCTCAGTACTTTTAATTTTTATTTTAGTCTTGCTAAACAGCCCAGGCTGCCCTCAAACTTCTGAATCTCTTATCTCAGCCTGCCAAACAAACTGGGATTAGGTGTGTGCATGATGATGCCCAACTAACTTCTTTAGAGCAATGGCTCTCAGTCTTCAATCTGAAACACAAAATATGTAAAGCTCTTGCCCCATTTTCGGGGCTTCACCTCCCGAGACTCTTCCAAAAGCTGTGTATCTGGGAGAGGGAACTTCGAGGTGGGGCTGGTTCTCTTTTCTACACAGGAGTAGGAATAAACCCTGCACTTCAGGACTAGAGGTGCAGCCCAGAATCCTTCTAAAATTCCCTCCTTTTGCACCCTATGAAGACTCCTTTGAGTGATACTCAGGAAAAAGACTGCTGCCTGTCCCTTCTCAAGTGAAGGAAGCCTCAGGCTTCTGGAAAGCTTTGCAAGATCTAGAGCTGGTAGAACATTCTACCTGTGTGCAGAAGCGGCGTCAGTGGAAGCATCTGAGGTCCTGATACCCACCTTTGCCTTTTCAATGACATTTGCGAACTCTCCCACCCACAGGAAGCAGTGCTGGGGTGACAGCAGGAGGAAGCAGTCCCCGCTGTTGAGGGATGAGGCACGGGGCTCCACAAGCCTCGTCTGCACATGTCTTCTCCCTGAAGATGAGGCCCAAGGTTACCGTTTTCCTAGACAGGAACAGGACCAGGAGGCACCCAGAGCTGAATGTCCCTGCCATGGACTTCTCTGCCCCAATGACTCTGGGCTGCTCTATCAGTTCCTGTGGTGCAGGGTGGCATGGGACGGTGAGAGGGCTGCACGGCAGCATTAGCGATCACTTCCCTCGGTGGTGTTTGTCCAAATGCCACCATGCTGCTTAGGACTGCGCTATGTCCGTGTCTGGTGACAGTGTGCACACTGGTGCACTATGCTTCCCCCTCCAGGGACACTGCCAAGCAGGCCCTTCCACTTAACATCTCTGGCCGTGCTGCGGGGAAAGGCAAGGCTTCTCTCGGATCCCATCTCCTTCTCCAAGATTTCCCGCTATACCTCATGGGCCATCTAAACAGGAATCAGCTCAGAGGGAAACTGCTTTGTGTCTCATTCAACTTTCTGATAAACGATGCATCAGTTTTGAGCTTCCACAGTACACACGTAGGGTCAGCTCTGCTTTAGTCCACAGCAACGTGTCACTAGTTGCTAGTCTTCGATACACTAAAAAGGGCAGTGGATTTAGCCCAGAGGGAGGATGTTTCCTCCACCCCTGTCTCCAGTGTACCTAGAGTGGCCACTAGGTGGCACAGAAGCCCTCTTCGCTCCACTCAGACGTCTGCTTTTCTTAGTCCCCTCTCTGCCAGGGAGAGAAAGGCATAGTATTTTCTGCTTCTTTGGCTCCAGAGTTCCTGTAACTCCTTCCCCAGGAATGTGCCCTCCTCCCCTGGCACGCATGGACCCTTGGCTGGTCTCAGCAGGGAGAGCTGAGATCCATCCTGAGCCCGTATGGTGCATCTGGTAGCTGTATACAGCACTAGCGTTACGGACCACTAAGCCAGGGGATCAGGGTGGAGGAGCGGAGGCTGAGATGCTGACTGAGGGGACACCTCCAGCTCTGGCTGCTCCTCAGCAGCTGCTGTGACCATGTTAGCAACTTCCCACAGCCTCAGTGCGTAGGATGCTTCCTGCCTGACGGGTTTCTGTGGGGCTCAGGTGTGAGGAGCTAGCACTATGCTGCATGCGTGGCAGGCTCCCAGGAAGCACGCGCACCCTCACTGGCAATAAGGGGAACATTCAGGACTCCTGAGACCAGACAGAAAGCACCTGTCAGAGCGCAATTCCTCCATGCTACTGGGAAATACCTTTAACCTGTAACAACATCAGCTTCTTGTAGGGCACCGCGCTGTTGTTGGAATTCTGCTCGGTCAGGTTGACGCTCCGCAGGCTGACATTGCTGAAGTTCTCCTTACTGGCTAAGCCTGCCAGAGTGACTTCCGAGAAGTTGGAGTTGGAGGACACTGGGCAGGTTGAAGAAGGAAAGCCGAGTAGGGGAAGTAAGATGTTTAGTGAAATGGCACGGTTCGCAGTCAGAAATGATTCCTAACTGATCTAACTTCTACAGTCAGGCTGAGGGCTCCTCCCCGTCCCCTGAGCACCTGGGGTTCCCTGCTACTCACTCTTTTCCACTTTCATCCGCTTCGACTCCATGAAGGCGATGTTCAGCCTCTGCTCTGTGTATTCCTGAAGGAGGTCCTCTCTCGCAGCCAGCATCTTGAGCGGGTTTTTGGAAGCCTGCACCCGGCGCTTGGGCCTAACGGCTCGCTTGTGCTCTGCCACAGAGGACGTCAACCTGCCAGTAGAGCACAGCCAGTCTCAGTTTGGTTAGCAGCTATAGCAGCCAGGTCTGGTTAATGGGTGGGTTGGGACCCAGGGCAATGGGCTCCAACCTTTTACTTCCTGATTTCATTGCAAGTCACCCTGGTACCTTTGCACTGAGCCTGGTTTTAGCTTTTCTATTTTCTAAGTAGCTGAACTGCCCAGACTGGGCTGGAGCCCAGGAATTTGCCTGCCTCAGCTGTAGTCATTATAAAGCTTACCGCTCGTCCTACCATCTCTCCTGAGGTGGGGTCACGGGGTCCAGGTGGGGAAGGGAGCGCTAGGTGCACTGTCTTGAGGGTCCCCACAACACCCATAAGCCTCCCTGTGCTCAGCCTGGAGGCCCATCAGTGCCACTGCAAGACGGCTCATAAGATTAGGGGGCCCCATCTGTCCGTCTCGTTCCTACGCCTCTGTCTCTCTGGGTGCAGCTCTCTCTCTCTGGAATAGCACAGCCATGGCCCTGGAGAATTCACGATCCACCACTGCCTCTCCACCCAAGCCAGCTTAATCATTCTCCTCACAAAACAGCTTTTCAGTTCCCTATGTCAATCTACCATGAGCTTCCGCTCCCCCTAGGAGCCCTGTACCACAGGCCTGCCAAGCCACGGGAAACCCTGGAACTGTGTGGTGTCTGTGGGCAGAAGAGAAGCACGGAGAGGTGGCGGGGACAGCTACACAAGCTCTTGGGGGGACAGCTGTCACCATGCGCAGCTTCCAGGGGTGCATGGCTCTGTGCCTGAGAGTCTGTATATATATGACACTGGTGTGTGCGTACTAGTGAAAATACACGCAGACTCATACAATTAAAGTGTCTGCTGGATGTTTAGCAAATTTATTACAGGAAAGGACACAAATGCCATTAGCCTCTCTCAAAATTGTCCCCCTGACTTTGAACACACTTATCCCTTTGTCCTTGTTACTTAGGAAGTCCTCTGTCATGGGCGTCTTTAGAGGGAATGATCATAAATATAGTGAATGCTACCACTGAGTGCCATTCAACAGAAAGCAGGCTTGTAAAACTATCATGGGGTGTCCTTATTGACCTTAAAATGGGATCTCAGAGAATTCTGGCTCTTCTGCAGGGCACTTCTGAAAAGTCAAAATAACTATGAAAACTAAACATTTTGAATGGATTCAGGGCGGGAAGACAGCCATGACAGCGTGAGTAAAGACACTCATGTAAGAGGACTTCCACGACTGCTTGAGGAAGTGCAAGAACAGTCTACATAGGAAGGACACTGTGGCTCATACCTAGATGTCTCCCCAAAGCCTCAGGAGCTTCTGGAGGGATCGGGATCTAGGATGAGTGACTCTGGGATCAAGGATGCGATGCTGGGATTGATTTGTGGTGCGAAGCTGGGGTTAAGGGTGTGAGTGCTACCTGCCTAAGGATGGGTAGCCTGGGAAGATATAAGGGACAGGGAAAGGGCGGTTGCTGGTTGCTTGCTGTTGCTGCTTGTTTTTTTTTTTTTTTTTTTTTCTTTTCAAAGTTTTATTGATAAACATATAGCAATGAGACAGTTTCAAATCAAATCGAAAGTAGTTTCAACAAATAATACACTGCGTATATTCTTCTTAGTGGTTAATTGCTGTACAAGATGCAGACTTGTGATCCTACTTACAAACACCATTAGAAAAAATCATTCTATTCATTAAGAGAATGCAACTATATATCTATCCCAACCACTTTGAATACACAGATACAAAATGGACATTCATAGTTATATCCCAATTTTTTTAAGTTCCGTTGTTGAATATTATAGGTGTGTAAACTCAGCAAAATATTCTAAAAGAGTCCAGTAGCCCATAATAGCATTGGGTCTTCTGTTTAACTGGCAATGTCAGAAATTACTGACTTGAGTCCCCCACAGCTCAACATAACAACACGGCTTTACTTCCTATATTTCGTCTTCATACTTTTCTACTGGATGGTTAAGACCAAGGTAAAGCAGGACCTGTGCAACAAGAGTTGTAGCTTTTGGGTCTGAGAAGGTCAGTGAAATGCCCTCAGGATTTATCCTGAGATCCTGTACCTCAGATTGTAGAACCTTTGTCAGCGGCAGCCATGTGGATGAGTCACGGCCAATGCTTGGCCAATTGCTGCTTGTCTTTGGCTGCCTCTTGCCCACTCTGCCCTCTCCCTCTGCCAAGCCACTCTACCTTGGAGCCAACTGATCATGGACGGAACCCTCCACAAACTGTGAGCTAAATAAGCCTTTACTTCCTTAACTTTGGGTGTTGAATAATTTGTCTCAGTAATGAGAAAAAAGTAACTAAGATGAAGGAAGATCTTAAGGGACATTAATGGCCATGTGTCTTTTATTGTAATCAATTTTTAAAAATTTAAACATTAAAAAAAATTAAACATTAAGTGTGTGTGTTCAAATTGTATATGCTTATACTATGTAACAATATAAACAATAACATTTAAGTAGGGACAAGATTGAGAAATGGTTAAATTATGTACACAAGCATTCCAAATATTATGTTAAGGTTGAGATGGCAAATTGTTCATTTTTTAAAGGTAAGAAATGAAAGCATGCCAGTTAAAACAAATTGAACAAACTGGACTATGCACAAACTGTGTTAGGAGCAGCTAATGAAAAATTCTGTAAGAGATGGTGCCCCGAATTTCTGTAGGAAGATAGAGATGTATGTTGGCTGCTGGGGGTGTAGCCTGCCTAGCACGTGGATTCCTGCTTCTGGTGATAGCATCTCAGCTTCCCTTTGGAGAAAGCGATTACCCTCCTTCTGTCCCTTACATCTTCATTCTACCCCCTTTGTGGCTCTGGGGAGGATCTAGACCCAGGCTCTAACTTGTCTCGTCCTCTTCCTTAGGATGGGATGGATGTGTTCAGGAGGAAGTTAGAATTCAAGAGCAATGATGAACACACTGGGAATTCCTGCTGGAGCAAATGTGAAGAGAAGCTGCAGGTACTAAGCCAAGGAGGTGGCCTGTAAAACCACAGCTGGGGGTGGCCACTGTCCATGGGTATTGCCCCCAACCCTGAAAGAAGCCAACCGCTCTGAAAATGGCCACAGAGAGACCATATTCCAGTGAACCCCTGGAACCTGAGGTCACACCTGCAATTCTCAGTCCATGAATCCATAAATCCTTTCACAACTTTCTTTTGCTGAAATCAGTGTGACTTAGGTGTTTTTGTGGCACTCAGCAACTGACAGAATCCTGGTATCATAATGACGTTACTTAGGTAGTTTTGTGACATTCTCATGTAAAGAGAACTCTTTGGCCATCACTGAAAAGACCTGCAGATCTACTGATTTTATATATTATGATGCTAAGTCACATTCCTCTTTGCTTTTCTAGTTACTTGTAGAAATTTGAGCTCATGTCCAAATGGGTTTCCATTATAAGAACTCAACAGGTCAAATGGAACAGATGTAAGAATCTCTGCTAAGTGATGTTAAAGCAAAAAAGTGCACAGCAATACTTGAATGATGTGAAATATTTAGTGACACTAGTTTTATGGAATAAGGCAAACATCTGTTGCACACACATGTTGCCTATATGTACATCTAGTCTGTAGCAGGTATGCTTTACGGGACCCACAGTACCATGCAGCTAGCTCTACAGTAAAAATGTAGCTGTAAGGGTTTTGTGGCATAGAAAGTAACACAGCGATAGAAGTTCACTGTTACAGGACTACGTGGGGACAGTGAAGGAAGCCTGTCATTGTGGAAGAAAGATGGAGACCAAAATAACTCACTTAGGTGCATAAGGATCAAAAATAACATCGAAATCCTCATCCAGCTCCACAGGACTTCTTGGTATGTTATAGTCGGTGCTGCGGTAAAATTTGGCAAAGGTCTCATCATCATCTAACTTCATCACCTCCTTCACAGATTGACCAGTGACAGTGAGTACTGTTTCCCCGACTGCCAATAGAGAGAAGCCAGTGAACAAGAGAAGAATTCTATGAACAACAATCCATGACTACATCTTGCAATACATTAAAATTATACCCTCTCAAAGTTCCCAGAGTGAGGGCTGGCCAGATAGCTCAGCAGATTAAAGTGCCTGCATAGGCAGACGCAGGGACTGGGGTTCGATCCCTGGCATGCCAGGCTGATCCCGCCCCCGGGATGCACTGAGACCGTGATTGAGACTGGGCATGGGGTGCGCACCTGTAATCCCAGCACTTGGGAGGCAGAAAATGGGAGGATCACTATCAGTCTGATCTGTGTAGTGAGACTCTGTACTAAATACAAAAAAAAAAAAAAAAAAATTCCCAGAGAGGAGAAAACACTGCAGCAGTGCATAGGGTCATGTGGCTGCTTGCTGGCCCTTACTTGACTTCTGGGAGAATACTGCACCAAGCCAACCACACCCAGTACAAGGGTAGGAGGGAGTAAGGCTGACCTTGCTGCCCACAATTCCACTGAGCCTTTATTTATTTTTTTGCCATAATTTTATTGATAAACAAATAGCAATGAGACAGTTTCAAATCAAATCGGTAGGACAGTTTCAATAATTAACGAACTGCATACATTCTTCTTAGTGGTTAATTGCTGTACAAGATGTGGACTTGAGATCCTATTTACAAACACCATTAGAACAAATCCCTCTATTCATTAAGAGAATGTAACTATATATCTATCCTAACCACTTTGAATACACAGATACAAAATGGACATTCATCTGTATCCCCTTTTTTTCTAAGTTCTGTTATTTGAATATTATAGGTGTGTAAACTCAGCAAAATATTCTAAAAGAGTCCAGTAGCCCTTAATAGCATTGGGTCTTCTGTTTAACTGGCAATGTCAGAAATTATTGACCTGAGTCCCCCACAACTCAACATAACAGCATGGCTTTACTTCCTATATTTCATCTTCATACTTTTCTACTGGTACCTCAATTTTTATGTACTAAAATTTTCTCTTAGAAATACTTTGTGATTTACTATGAGTCTGAGCTGTGCAGTAAGACCCTATAACAACCAAAAACATCTTTAAAGAAAGAATTTGTGATCACAAGAAAGAATATCAGCTTTCACCATCTGAGAAATTGATACACATGACTGGAAGTTTATCCAAGATCATGTTGATATTTGCATATTTCTAATTGTTTTCAGAGGTAAAAACACAATCACTGAGTTCATAATTCTGATCTGATGACTCTCCAAAGGTTTTATTTTATTATTATTATATATATATTTTGTATTTTAGGGAAGGTTCTACAGGATGTATAGGGTCTCACTACTAGATCAGACTCCTAGTGATCTGTCTGTTTACAGCCTCCCAAGAGCTGGGATTACAGGTGTGCGCCACCATACCCAGTCTTAATTGCCCTTTCAGTGCACTCTGGGGATGAGGCTGGCATGGCAGGCCCAGGGACTGAACACATCCAGGCCCCTGCACCTGCTTGCAGGTGCTTTAATCCCCTGAGCTATTTGGCTGGCCCTCCAAGGGTTTTAGATTTAGGAATAAAATGTTATTGGGAAGCTGGGAAATCAGGAAGGCATTTAAGCTGCTGAGCTCTCTCCCTGGCCAGCAGCTGGGGAATCAGAGTCTGACTCTTTTCACCAGGCTTAACCCAAATCTCATATTTTTTTAAAAAAAATGTATTTAGTACAGGGTCTTCAGGGTCTCACTACACAGACTGGACTTCTACTGATCCTCCTGTTTTCAGCCTTCCAAGCACGGAGATTACAGGTGCTTTAATCTGCTGAGCTATCTGGCTGGCCCTCCAAATCCGATTTGTTAAAAGATAACAACAAAGATAATGCTTATATTATTAATTAATAAACCTATAATAGAAGGAAGACAACTTAGCTGAGGAGAAAAAGCAATCAGATAGAACTTAGGGATTCTAAGAGAAGAGCAGGACTGTTTTGGTTTTTGTATCTACTCATTGAAAATACAAATGCTGCTGCACTAAAAGAACCTAAGCTAACGCGCCCCTTCTGGCCTCTGATATGTACCTTTGTTATTCAGCCTTCTTAGAAAGGTTTCTAGCCTGTCCAGCTTCAGGTCTGATTCCAGCTGCATATCCGGTCTGGCTTCAATATCTGAACAAGTACAAACCACCAGTGAGAGAAGGTCTTTGAAGACTCATTCAATTAGAAACTGAGACCCGATGGACATCTTTGCGACTCACCTTCCAGGGGTTTGGAAACTGGTGTAGTGCCCCTCGATTTGCTGCCCAGAGGAGAAGCTACTGGGGTTATGGCTGTGGGTGACGCCAAACCTGCAGAACAGAAAATGGAGCAAAGACTCAGTATCTTAAAATCACTTCTAGACATTGCCAGGACCCTGATCATCCCTGCAAGTCCCAGTGTAGACTATAATTTGTAAGAACTTAAGCCAGAACCTGGCATGCACGTATGTGGCTATTCGGCAGATACCACAACTGTGAGGTGACTGCCACTATACACAAGATTTAAAAATTCCTAATGACTAAGAGCCTGGCAAGCTGATACTCCAAAACTGAATGAGAGAGAATGAGAAAGCATCAGTGCTGAGTCAACTGAGTACAAGAGTGTGCGAGACCATCAGAATACACCCAAGAAAGGGAGCTACCAGTTCTGAAGGGTGGGAGGGGCCGCTGAGCAGGGAGCGCACTTGTACCGTCTCTCCCGGAGGAAGTAAAGTATAAACTGTGGCATGCGGGACCACCCATGGTGGTCCCTCGCACTGGAGGTTAAGGACAAGCTGGCCTTGCGCTGTTACACAAGACAAAGACCCAAAGAGCGTTGGCTGTTCAGAAACATAGCAGCCCCATTAAAAAGAAAAAAAAAAAAAAAAAAAAAAAGCAAAATCTGACAAGTTGAGTAACACTTCTTCCACTAAAGACAACAGGAACTGACTCTGAAGTAAAGGCGTTCGATAGGAATAGTCCACACAATGTGTCATGAAAATATTCACGTGACATCACTACTATGACAGGGAAGGGGAAGTAAAAAGGATCAAGATGCTTCGTGCACAAGCACCAGTGCCCCACCGTGGGTATCGTCATCGTGCACTTGAAACTTACACTCGTAGGAAAACATTTTTAAAAAATGTATTTACTTACTTATTTACTACAGGGTCTCGCTACACAGCTGACTTGTAGGGGTTCTCCTGTCTCAGCCTCCCCAGTGCTGGGATTACAGGTGCGTGCCACTATGCCCAGTCTCTATGGCTGGCTCAGCATGGAGCCAGAATAGCAGGCGGTCCCAGGATTTGAACCCGGGTCCTTGTACTTGCCAGGCTGATGCTTAAGACCACTAAGCTATCTCCCTGACCCCAACAGTTGCCTTATTTGTTTTTTGCCTGTTTTGGGTGATTTTTATATTTTTTTGATTGAAGTCATTATTTTTTAAATATTTTAATTATTAATTGGTGCAGGGTCTTGTTAGGCAGCTTGGACTCGCAGTGATCCTCCTGCCTTACCCTTCCCAGCGCTGGGATCACAGGTGCACAGCACCATGCCCAGTTTTGGTGACCGGCTTGGCACGGCATACAGTACTGGGGATCGAACCCAGGTTCTTGTACTTGCCAGGCAGATGCTCAGGCTGCCATCTATCTCCCCAGCCCTAAGAAGATTCTTAAAAAGATTTTGAAAGCCCATAGCCTGTTTCCAGAATGGTCACCTGGTAAGTGTGCGTGCATACACACATGCACTTACACACACGTGTGCATGGCTCTCACCTTTCTTTACCATTCTGCCAGCCACTGTGAACTGGGTGGAGTCGTTGGCAGCGCCTCTGCCTTTAGTTTTCCAGGCCTCTTCCCTCACGGTAATGAGTTGCTTCCGCTCCTCGATTGTCATCTGACTTTCTCGACTTTCTGTGACCCGCTGTTTGTGAAATTTATAAAAGAGAAAATGAGAGAGAGAGAGAGAGAGAGAGAGAGAGAGAGAGAGAGAAAGAGAGAGAGAGAGAGAGAGAGACAGAGAGA
>NW_004524717.1:4005090-4009163 GCF_000260255.1 Octodon degus | reverse complement strand
AGAGAGAGAGAGAGAGAGAGAGAGAGAGAGAGAGAGAGGTGAACTTTTGCCTGTAGCATTTCCTGAGTGAAAAAACAGGCACACAACTAATGAGTTAAGTAAAAGTTGCTGTTTCACCCATCTAAGTGAACTTGGGTTAATGAGGAGACTTTACACAGAACATGGTCAACCTCGATGCCCTTCTCTGTATCAGCTCATGAGGAGCAGGCAGTGACACATGGCCCTGGGGGAAGGCTGACCAGCAGGAGCGCATCCTACAGGCGCCTAGGGCTGAAGAGGCATTTTCCCTTTCCCTCCCGCAGGGATGTCAGGAGGCAGGGACAGTTAGGCACCCAGGTCACCCGTGGGAGTGGAAGTTCTTGAAGCCACCACATGGCTAACACTGAGTCCCCACTGTGGCTAACATGGTGCTGCAGACATGACATATCTACAGAGCTTTTCCACTTAAAAATGCTGGGAGGAAGAAGGGAGGAGAGAGGAAGCCTGTGGGTGATGGGAGCCTCCATTGGAGGGAGAAGTCCTCAGATGTTGTCAGGATAGTGTGCTGCTGCGCCCTGCCTGCGCTTAGCAGGGTGGAGGGTGAGACAAGAAGAGGGAGGCGGGGAGCGTGGTGCAGCCCATGCCTCTGAGGAGTGAGAAGATGTCCTGCCAAGAACCAGGAGAGATTCCCTGGCCAGCACCTGCACTCACTGCTAGGACAAGAAGCTGGTGAGGGGCTCCTGGGTCTGTCCTATGTCTCTCACCTCAGCATCTTCTTAGACCTGAGTGATGCCTTTCGTGCTGGAGGGTTCACTACTGGACTCTCACTGGGCTCTCCTCAAAGTCTTCTGCCAATCTCCCCAGCAAAGTAAAACAAAGTGATCCTGCAGCTTCCCCTGACAGTGAGGAGCAGGAGTGTGTCCACAACTTCCCACCCCACTGTGGCAAAGGATCTGCTGTCCCTTAATGGACCAAAGGGAAACAACGTCCGGACACATGCAGGACAGGATGAGAGAGAAGACTGGCACAGTTCATTTTCTGGCTGCCTCGGGATGATGAGCATGACAGAAGGATCCTGGTCCCCTCTCTAGGAGCACAAACTAGGTTGGCACTTTGCAACAGTTGCTCTCAGACACGAATATGGGTTTCCCACCCTCTAATTTATGAATTTTCCTTTTACAGTATTCTTTCAGAGGCCATCATAGCCAGAAGTATTCTTGAGACTATCGTGTTAGTTTAAGATGATTTCTTTATTTCTTAAAGAAATAAGACAACACAGTACATGATCCTGCCTTAGTTGCTAAGTGTTATGGAGCTAAAAAGGAGCTTGTAGGGGGCAAATTGTTATAATGTGAACTTGGATGTGGAGTAAATTAATTATATCAATTTTAAGTCCTTTATATTGTCCACTGTATCATTGTACTGTGTTTATGGGGAGAAATATTTGAAAGCACACACTGAAGTATTGAAAGAAGCATGTATATGGGTGAGGGTGTAGGTAAGGTTGAACACACATGCAAGCATGTGCACATATGTACACATCTGCCTTTATGAGGTGGGGATGGGAAGCCAGGGGAGAGGTAGGCAAAGAAGGGCCGGGCGATTAGGCAGAGAACAGGAATCGGGGAGGAAACCAAGGTCAAGAGTTGGGGAATCTGGAGAGGATATAGGAGAGCGCCCTGACTATCATGGAAACTTTTCTGAAAGTTTTAAATTTTACCTATATTGAATAAACTCCCCCCTCGCCTTTTCCTTTCCTTTCTTGCTCACAGCTGACTTGAAGACTAATTCTAAGGAACACTGTGAATCACACATCTGCACTAAGTAAACCACAAGGCTGATTTGACAGGAAGGCCTCATAAAATTCAAGGAAGATTAAGTTTTCTTTGAAAATACAGTTTTGGGAGTGAAGCTGAATCAGATCAATATAATACTTGGCTAGAATATTTCAAAAACACACACAAAATGCCAAGAACACTGGCTCCTTTCAAGGTCCAGACCCGCTAGTTCTGCAGTGAGCGACGACACATCTCCAGAGTCCAAGGAGGGGCGCTTGGGTGCGGCTGATGACTAAGGAAAGATATCCCTAGAGCACCAGCCCATTCCCCACAGACCCTGGACACCCCTGGACTCTGGTGTGGACGTGGTAGGCATGAGCCAGAGAAGACTTGACCACCACAGAATTTCAAGTTTCCATTCTTTTGAAAGATCTGGGTCAAGAAGAAATATTTTTTACTCCCCTCTTAAAGATAATATTAAACACAGAAGTTTTCATTTCCACAGAAGTTTCTACTTAACTTGGCAACTTAGAGGGTAATTCCTTTCATCTGACTTTCCATGACTCTATAATAGGGTAAGGAATACACAGCTTGTATAGTCTTGGAATAATCTAATAAAATTTATCATAAATGACTGTCACATTTTAGAGCTCAAAATGTGAGAATAAGGTGGATCTCTTTACCCATTGTTTTAAATCTTAAAACATCACTACTTAGTTTTTCTAAATTTTTCTTTCCTTGTATAATAGAGGAAAATATAATAAGCATAACAGCAAGTACTGTAGTATGTCATCTCCCAGGGTCAGCTGGGAGATATTTAGGATGGCCCAGGATAGTAAGAGACAGCTGAGGCAGAAGGGCCCATCTGTAATTCAGCCTGTCAAATATAGATCCCAGTAACTTCGGGACGAAATGGAGAGAGAGGGGTAGGGCGTGTGTGTGTGTGTGTGTGCGCGTGCGTGCATGTGTGTGTGTGCACGCACGCGCATGCAAAGCAGACAGAGAAATAGTTGGGAAGGAAGAAATAGCCAGCTACTTGGTAGGACACAGACTGAGACTGTCTGAAGGATCAATGAGTAATAATGTTTTCCAGTGGTTACATAGTTGCTGAAGGGTTTCCTTCTCCTTTTACACCTACTCGGAAATCATGGCAGATCTCATTTCACATCCTGTACACAGGGGCATGATATAACCACAGAGTGGAGCTAACCTGCACTGCTAGGATTAGAGCTGACTTAAGGGCAAAGCTCTTCCGCAACTGGAAAGTGTCAGAAAAAGAAAATGTGATTTGACTCTTAGGCTTTTTCTCTTACATCCCTTTAAACTCAGCTATAGCATAATGGTCCCAGACATGAACAACAGAAATAAGGAAAGTGACAAAATGGAGGGCGAAGTGACAAAATGCTAGGCACTGTTAAAGAAATTTGGCTTTGCCTCCTCAAGAGAGAGTCCAGTCCGTCACTGCTGCACAAAACCCTAGGTGGCCTGAACAAAAAAAAAAAAAAAAAAAAAAGGTAGCATGAAGTCACAAGCGTAGCTCAGACCTCAACATGACCACTGACCTACCTACCTACCAACTCTTAAAAGGACGACAAGAAATCAAAAACCTTTGGTGCAGCCTTGATGGCTATAAGAAAGGGCAGAATCAATACTGATGCTTGCTACAGAGATCTTCCAGGTGAAGTCTGTGCAGTGTTCAATACTCTATTTTCTTCTCTCTTAAATTTAAGGGATTTAAAATTAAGGGACAGGGTGGCTGGAGAAAAGAAAATGGGTGATCTGATTCTGGAGGATAGTAGTGATCAATCATGGCCGAACTGGTATAAAAACCTTTGTATTTATCTGGAAAAATTGCTAAGTAAATGTACAGAATTAAAGTATGAAAAATATAAATCATAAAATATAGGTTGCCTTTGGTAAATGTTATTTTTCTTTAAACTTAAAAATACATGGAGAGATACTTCATGTTCTTGGATAGGAAAACTGTTTTGTTGAGATGTCAGTTCTTCCCAACTTGATCTATAAACTCTGCAATTCCTACCAAAATTGCAGCACTATGTGTTTTACATATTGACAAACTTATGAAGGCTATCTGGTGAGGAAAAAGACTCAAAATAGCCAATGGAAAACTAAAGGAGGGGCTGGTGAGATGGCTCAGTGGTCTAAAGCACCTACTTAGAACAAGCTTAGCAAAGCACATGGACCACGGTTCAATCCCCCAGCACCACATGCCAGCCCCGCCCCCTGGTGGGCTGAGCTGGCCACACACACACACACACACACACACACACACACACACACACATATAAATAAACT
>NW_004524717.1:3966499-4004719 GCF_000260255.1 Octodon degus | reverse complement strand
TTGGATACTATCTTGCCCCTAAATCTGCAGAATGATCTTATATCAACTCAAAATGGATCACAGACCTAAACGTAAAATGCAAAACTAAAGCTATAATCCTCCTAGAAAGTATTATAAGTGTGACTCTTGGTGGACTTGGATTTAGGGATCACTTTCTAGATAAAATACCAAAGGCACAGTTCATGAAAGAAAATTGATAAGATGGGCTTCCATGAAATTAATAATTTTTCCTCAGTGGAAGACACTGTCAGAGTAAGACAAACCACAGGATGGGAGCAAATATTTTTTAAACCCTAGCTGATAAATGACTATTATCCAAAAATATACAAAAGAGTACTAAAATTCAGCAATAAGAAAATAAACAAGCAGATCAATGAACGAAGAATCTGGACAGATATTTGACCCATGAATATAGCAGACACAGGCGAAGCATAAGCCAATATGCTCACCATCATGTCATCAGGGATTTATAAACTGGAATAATGAGACACAGATATGCACTTATTAGAATGATGAAAATCCTGAGCACTGACAGCACCAAGTTCCAGCAAAGACATGGAACAGGAGCATTCACTGCTGGTGCCACTGCAAAATGGTACAGCCACTCAGGAAGAGAGTTCAGAGCTTTCTTAAAACAGTAAGCACACCCTTGCCCTGGGACTCAGCAATCATGCTCCTTCGTGTCAGATGAGTTAAAAGCTTACACGCGAACAAAATCCTGAAGATGGGTGTTTCCATCAGCTTTCTCCATATTCACCAAAACATGGAAGCAACCAAAATGTTCGTTAGTGGGTGAACAGCTAAATAAATGGTGGTAAAGCCAAACAACTGAGTAATAACAGCCGGAAATAAAACCATGATCTATCTGTCAAGCCCAGAAGAGACAGAAGGATCTGAAATGCTTATTATGAAGTACAAGAGGGAAGACTGCAAAGTTACCTACTGTCATCTGAATGCTATGACATTCTAGAAAAGGCAAACCCATGGAGACAGTAAAAAGACAGTAGCTGACAAAAATTACAGGCCTGAGAGTGATGAACAGGCATAGCACAGGGGTTTCAAGACACTGGAACTATTCTGTATGATACCACAACGGCAGACACATGCCACTGTATATGTATCAAAACCAAGAGAACGTGCACCCATAAGGCCTAGTGTACACTATGGACTCTAGGTGATGTGTTAGCATAGGTTTATCAATTGTAACAAGTATGTCACTGTTGTGTGAGGCATGCTAGTGGGGAAGGCTGTGTGTAGGAGGGCCGGGGTCAGAAACCCTGTTCAATTTAGCTGTGATTTTGAACCCCAAGCAACACTAAAGCTAGTGCTCTGTCTGTCTGTCCGTCCATCTGTCTGTCTGTATATGTGATATATAGAACTTTCAAGTACTCTATAAATACATGCATATACTTAATGACTCCAATAACAGAGCTTTCCTGTTCAAGTGAAATACTGATTCACTTATTAGTGATGAAAGCACAGTTTGCTCCAGATTTCAGCCCCTTTCATGGATGAGCATTGACTGGACAGCTGCGGCCTGGCTCTCACAGGAGCACAAGGGCAAAACAGCTGCCTCAGGAAGAAGTGAGGAGTTGCTGTCTGTGACAGGGCAAGACGAAGACAGAAGGGCCCACTGACACCTCTCTTGTCCACCTTACATGTGCCACCCTGAGCCCCTTGCTCCACCATTGCTGGGTCTGAACAACCAGTGCTACTAGGATGCTGCTACTGAGTTCCAACCTGAGAGATGGAAAACCTCAGTCTTGAGGTAGACACTGAAGTTTTAGGGAGGGGGGCTGGGGCTAGTCCCATGGGCAGATGTTCATTATGGTTTGAATCTGAAATGTCTCCCAAAGGCCCATGTGTGCCCAATTTCGTCACCAACTTGTGGTAGTGGAAGGCCCAGGGACCTTTAGAAGGTGGGACCTAGTGAGAGAAAGTTAGGTCATAGGGGGTGTGGCCTTGAAGAGGACATGGGGACCCTGCCCCTGCCTGTCTCTCTTTGCTTCCTACCCAACATGAGGTGAGCAGGTTTGCTTTGCCACGCATTCCCACCATGATGTTCTGCCTCACCACGGCCCAAAGTGACCACAGACTGTACCCTCTGAACAGTGAGCCAAATCAATGAACTGCCAACCTCCTGATGAACAGATGTGCTCAGGGATTTCTGCACAGGGATGGGAAGGGGCGAGGGTCTGTGGCTGCACCTTAAATAGGACCACTGAGACCTGACCATACCAGATGGCTGCTTTCTCGCCCTGTATCCTTCGCTGTCCCTTCCACATTCAAACTCTTCTACCATATCTGTACACTCTGTGAAGCTAAGCAAGATAGCATCCTTACTGAGCTGGGACAGTGGACACTCTGGTGTACTTGGTGGGCTTCTGACAGGATTTAAAGTTTGGCCACCAAAACAGGAAACTTTCCCTTAAACCAGTTGCATGGCTGTGAATTCATAACACTGGATCTCCCTAAAAATCCAAACCAGGGTTGTAATGAATGTTGACTGGCCCCAAACATATGAGCTGATTAAATATATACTATTCCAGACTTACAAACACAGAAACATAGTTATACATATATAATACGGTACCACAGACTCAATCATATTCTCTCTCTCTCCCCCATCTGTCTATCTCTATCTCCCCAACCTTACACACACACACACGTGCACACGTGCACACACATGCACAGGAGGGAGCTACTTTCCCAAATGAAACCCCAAACACTCCTTCCCTACTGCTCAAAATTGCAATGAGGCTTGACATGTGTAGGCTTTTCCTCACCTGGTTAATAGATACAAAAGACAGGTATTTATGGGCAGCAGGTATAGCAGGAGAATAAGTAGAAGCATATACAGGTTCCTATAGAGCAAAGCAAGAGGATTAGAGGTAAAAAGAGAAGATTTATCCAAGCAGGGCAGGGAGGTGGGGCTGGTTGGGAGAGACAAAAACAATGACTTTTCTAACAGAAAGTTAATGTACTTCATTGCAATTTCAGGTTTCTTTTCAGGAAGGCCCCGAGGTGATGCTACTACCAGCAGAATCAATGCACACAAGCATAGTTTGTGCACCTGGGTCAGTTTTGTGCAGTAACTGAATGAGTTCAGATGAGTACTGCAACTTATATAAGACGGTTACAGAGACAGGAACCAAGACTACCACTGACAGTTTTCACGTGAACATAAAGCCTCACCTTCTTTAAAGTATTTTCATTACAAGGTTAAAATATAATTAAGGTCAGAGGATTAGCTCTGCAGGCAGGACAGAGGCTTTGTCCTGCCTAGGCTATGAAAACCAGACAGGAAGGCACCGGGGGAGCCTCTGTGATCCGAGTTAGACCCAGCGCAGTAAAGGCGTGCTGACTGATGGGCTGGTACTTTCAGGGATAATCATTTTTTTCTTGTGGGGGACAAGCTCTTGTCCCTTTATATGACCTCCAAAGTTTTATTTTTCTTCCAGAACAAGCCTTTCAGAGAAACAAGAAACAAGCCAAAATCTCTGAGTCAGTCTGACTCATTCTTGGTAGGTGACTCAAATTTGGCTCATTATAGTCAATTCTCTGCCTGGGAGGGGCATTCTGTCTCCCACATTTTCAAGCATGAGACATGTGACCTTGACTGAGCATGCTCAGTAATGTGCCTGCATCTATGCAGGATGAGGCGTCCTTCCCATATGAACACAGACGGGGTTCCACGGCCACAGCCCCTTCTTTGCTTGTTGTGGGAGACACTGCTTTGTGAATTCTCTCTAGGGAGAGAATTCCTGCAAGTAGTAAACTTTCCTTCACCCTTTTCTCTCCTGGGCTTGCTTGTGGGCTCTGCACTCATCCGGGGGAGCGCCCTGCACTCAGTTACAGGAGGACTTCTGTGCTCCAGTCAGGCTTACCCAAAGCAGATTAGACATGGCATTATCATCTGTAAATCCTCCTTCTTCCTACAGGTTAAAACAAATGGAGACATTGCAGAGGGTTGCAGGAGAAGAGTCTGGTTAGGGTAGCCCGTCATTTCCAAGTGCTCATGCCTGGTTCATCCAGCAGCATGCAGGTGTTCCCAACCCAGTGTTCACAGCAAGAACCCCAAGGAAACTCATTCCCAGAGGCAAGATGGTGACCTTGCCTTTGGAGGTCATCACACCAGCCTTGCACTCCTGCCTGCCCACCCTTGCCCTCTGAGCTTCATTCCCCTCAATTAAGACTTGGAATTCCAGTGACAGAAGGGAACATGAATGGCAGATTTGCCTTCCTTGAATTTCAAGGAACTTGTTGGGAGATGTTTTAGATTTTAACTGCATTCACTGACTGGATCAGGACTGAAGCATGGTGGGATATCCAGTTTTCATCTGGGATTCAGGAACAAGCTGGGTAGAGTAGCCCATTCCTGTAGTGCCAACACTTTGGGAGGCTGAGGCAGGAAGATTGTAAGTTTGAGCCCAGCCCGCAGAACTTTGCAGCTTAGTGAGATCTTGTCTCAAAATAAACAACTCAAAGCGCTGAAGATGTAGCTCTTTGAAAGGCACTGAGCTCAGGCACCAGTACTGATGATAAAACCAAAACAAGTGCAAGAGTTTTAATGTTTCCTGGTAATGTCAGCCACACCGCTTCACTGAATAATTACCTCTTTTCTTTTTTTCTTTTTAGCTACTCAGGATTGAATCCAAGACCTCATATATGTCAGTAAGCATTCTACCACTGAGCTACATCCCCAGACCTTTTTTTTTTAATCTGGGCATTAGTGACTTGCCCAGGCTGGCCTAAAACTTGGCTCCTCCTGCCTCAGTCTGAGTAAATAGGACATAGGCTTGTACTACCCTTCCTTCCTTGCTTAGATCAGACCCCTCACCTCCAACCTGCAGTTCGGACCCAGGGCCTCATTAATGCTGGGCAAGTGCTCGACCATCAGTCTACACGCTCAGGCCCTGGATATTTAGGGGAGAGTCACCACGGATGCCACAATGTCAAACAGGCTGAACTGTTGGAATTTAAGATAACTTTTTGGTGAAAACAAAACCTGCAATTTGGTTGTAACAAAGAGGCTCTGGGAAACCTTCTCTAAGATTCTGTCATTTCATTTTTTCCTCTCTCCAGTAGAATGAGTTAACTGGAGGAAACAACACACAAATCATGCTCAGGAGCAGGCGTCCCATGCAGTGTGGACCAGGCCAAATCTACAAGCTACATGGCGCTGGTGCCTTTGGCACTAGCTGCCTGTACTGCAGAAGCAAAACCATTTAAGTCAGATGAGCACTGGCCTGGCCTGGAGCAAACCAAGCACGGGAGAAAGATAAGAAGGGCGACAGTAGGGGGAGGGAAAGAAAGAAGCTAAGTGACTTTTCATAGCAAGTGACAGCCAGCTGGGTAAATAATTAGTGCTCCTCAGTTCAGATCATCAATGCTGATGATTGAGAGGCACGAAACTGGAAGGCAAGGAACTGCTTCTAAGTTCCACATTTCCTAAGACCTAACTGAAATTTTACACCTCAAAGGAAATCTCTTGGCTCTCTACAAGCTATTTATGGTCCAAAACAGTCCTGCCATAAAGGACTGCAAAGGAGCCGCACCTCAGTGTCTTTTCTGATGGGACAACTCTTTGACAGAAATAGGATGGTCACAGATTTTCAAGGCTTCCTATTCTTTTTCTAAGTGTGGCAACTGGAACGTTTAAGTTGTCTGTGTGGCTTCCATTACACTCTTATGGGCCAGGTTGCCATTATACTTTTATTACCAACACATGTGTTGCATGAGTTTCACAGGGGCCATGAAGCTGACCTTCTAGCTCCTCACTACGTCTTTCTCCTCTTGTACTCCCAGAGCTGTGACTTAAATCGCACACAGGAGGAGGATGAGCTACAGACTTTTTGGAAACCACAGATATATGCTGTTTGGTAAATTGAAAGATTAGGAAGGAAGTGATGACCCTGACCAGGAGTCCAGCTCCTTTCTAGTCAGGATAGTAAGAATGGAAAGCTCCAGACCCTGCCCTAAAGGCAGCTCTGCCCGGGGCAAGTTCAGAAGGACCCATGCACAACCCCCTTTGGCATACACTGGTCCAGGGCCATTCCTCCTCCAGGACAGTCATCAGACAGGCCATTCTTCACATAGGACACCTGGCCTGAGCACAGCACAGGGGGCTCTGAAATATGTGGCCAGACCCCATGAAGCAGTGAACCCGGGTGCTGTCACAGGCTGGCTGAAAACCACGAGATGTCAACTGAACTTCAGATTCCCCAAGGTCAGCAGTGAAGATCCCAAAATAGATTGGCTTATTTGAACTTCAAAGAGCTTATTGTTTGAAGCCACAGTGGACCAGGCAGCCAAGGAGTGCAGGAATGAGTTCACAGGGGCTGCGGTATCAGTGACACCCAGGAGTTCAGAGCAGTGCATACTTGTGCCCCAGTAGGGCTTAAGGACGACTGCAGGGGTGACCTGATAGCTCTGGCCTTCTCTAAATCTTAGCAGTGTGTATGGGTAGTTCTGACTCATCCTCTGCCCACGGCCTCTGGCATTCAGAGGAATCCTGGGTCTCTCAAGTAGGCAGCGTCATCCCCAGGGATTCTGTCTCATTTTGTGCTTTTTAGCTTCATTTCAATTTTCACTTGGCTATAGGGAGCCTTCAGCTCCTGAAGGCCTGGGGCCCTGCAAGATACTGGCCACTGCTCAGCGCCATCATGTGCGCGTGAACTCCTTTGGTAGTGAACTCTGTGGCAAAGTTGGTTTTGAGTTAACAATTTCAAGATTCTTTTTAATTTACAGTGACAGATGTTGAACCCTAGGCCTTAGGCATGTGAGCTAAGGCCTCTCCCACTGAGCTCTACCTCTAGCTCCGGGATTCATTTAAATAAAGGTTGTGGATGGGCTGGTGAGATGGCTCAGTGGTCTAAAGCACCTATTTAGAACAAGCTAAGCTCAAGCAAAGCACAGAGACCTTGGTTCAATCCCCCAGCACCACATGCTGGCCCGCCCGCCCCCTGGTGGGCTGAGCTGGCCACACACTAAATAAATAAGTAAATAAATAAATATTAAAAAAAATAAAAAAATAAAGGTTGTGGGATAGGAGGATACATTACTGTATTGGATGGATCTAGCTTTCTTTTACCCTGAAATCTACATTTCACAGGTCTACATTTTAGTGTTTTCGGGATAGCTGAGAACTTATGTCTTTAGTTATTATCTTCAGTACCACAAAAGAGAATTCAAATTGCTATTGCAGTGTCCTCTGTGTGGACACAGAAGTACCATAAAAGTAAGGTCAGGCTCCTGACTCACAGTAAATATGTTTCATTTTTATGTAAGTTCTGTAATATATAGAAGGCACTTTCTAATTTTCCTCTTTCATAGATGCTTATTTTACTTCATTTTTGAGATGGGGCCTTGCTCCGCTGCCCAGGCTGGTTCTGAACTCCTAGGCTCTGATGAGCTTCCAACTTTAGTCTCCAGCACAGCTAGAACTGCATGTCTACAGCATCACTGCCGGCTGAGATACTTTATTTTAAAACTATAAGAGGTCCATGCGACCAACTCGTTAGGGCTTTTTCTTTTCTGTTTAAAGACTTTAAATCCTAGACACTGGCTAGCAGGCCTGGCTCACACGCTGTCACTTTGCCTCCAGCCAGCAAGCGCATTGGGAGTCAGAGGGCCAGCCAGGGTGGATGTCACCATCAACTGTGAAAGTGTGCACAGCTGGTCAAAGGCCGGTCATTGTTACCTTTGTAATTGAACGACTCTTCAATGCTCTTGCATACAAAATGCTTGCGAGTATTGATCACTAGGACTGAGTTGATTTTATTTAAACTCATCACAGGTGTTGCTGTGCGCTGTCTAGAAGGGAATGCCTGCTCATTATGAAGCAGGCTGCCAGTTGGGAAGAAGCGCTCACACACCGCAAAGATGTCCTTATCTTTTATACTCCAGTCTTAAATCTCTGCATAGGAAATGCAAGTCCATATGTCAAATGCACTGTATAGCTGTTAGCAGGGAAGTAAAGTCTTTCATTTGATCCACATTTAAAAGCTAGACTTCACTTATGCAAGTTTTCAACTGTGTGTACAATTTAAAACTTAGGCCCTTGCTCGCCAAGGCCTTAACTACGATGCTGTTATCAATTCCATAATACCCTAATACTTGCCCTCTTGATGGAGTTAAGCAAATTTGAGACAGACGAGGTGCTCAGCCCAAGGAGGATGGAGCACTAATGCTCCACAAGTGGGATTAGTAAACCACACATGCTTGTCTCCAGGCGTACCTCCAAGCGTGATGTTAATTAGAATGCTTTTTCTTAATATGGAAAACATTACCTTCTTTTTCAGCGACTGCTCCACCTCTTGGATATGCAGGCTGCTAGTGGTGGATGCTTTGCTATACTCCTGCTTTCGGTTAAGCCTGTTCTTCCAGTCCTCCTCGCCACTCTTCTTCAACAGTGCTAGTCTAGGAGGAAAACACACCAGCCATAAAGTCAGCACTGAATGCTTCAGACTGAGCAAAGGTGCTCTCTAAGGTGATCCTGAAGATCTCTACAGCTGAGTGAAAATTCTGGTTCAAAGCTGACTGCCAGGAAAAACATGTTTTACCACTCTAGTAAAGAAATGGGGGGGGGGAGCCTGCCCCTTAGCTCAGTTCTTTAAGTGGCTGCTTCAACAAAGCAGTCAGGCTCAGATTGCTGTGGTTCGATCCCCACAGCTCAAGCTAGCCAAACCTGCCCTGAAGGCATTTGGAGAAAGAAAAAAAAAAAAAGAAATGGTTCTGGTTTTTCCTTGCTTTTGGGCTGAGAGAACAAGAGGTCAAAATAACCATCCCAGGTGAAAAATGTCTTTTAGTGACCCCTTCTGGTCACTTGTTGGAATGACATTAGATTATGAAAATTGTGTAGTTCTTTACAGAATATATCACACAGTGGGTTTAAAAACACAAATATTAAAATCAATGAAAAACATGGAAGCACATTTCAATTAAAGAAAATTATAGCCTTTATAATGTCTCTTCCTATGTTAAGCCTTGTTCTTTTCTTCCAAATGAACTTGGTCTTTCCAATGTACCTTAATACCAAAAGATCTATAAAACCCATTTTTAAAAACTATCACTTCAGTTTTCCCCAAGGGCAAGAGATACACAAAAAAAGAATCTAATTAGCTAAGGTTTTTATCTAACCTACTTTCATTGACTGGCTATAAAGCTGCTTAGACACTGTAATTTTTTTTTTTTTTTTTTCAGTACTAGGGATGGAACTCAGGACCCTTGAGCTTGCCAGGTAAAGCACTTATTCCACTGAGCTGGCTCCCTAGCCCTGAGACTGTAATCTTGAAAAGCCATTTTCAGGAACATCATGTTATTTTAGTTAACTGTATTAAAATGCGTATGTCTTGGGAATTTAAGCTGGACAAACATGGAAGAGATAAAAGGCAAAAAAAGTGGTGGTCATAGGAAATTACTGGAGCTGATGTTCAAACAATCTGAGGCATGAGCAGGCTGGACCTCTGCCCTTCTCAGCCAGGCTGGCGGGCTAGATCTCAGCATCGGTCCCCGGTCCGTACACTGGTACGCAGCAGCGCAGCAGCTCCAGCCACAAGCCTGGCTATCATCTCCACTTGGGCATCTCGGTTCTGCTTGCTGTATCTGTCCTATCAGGAACTGGACCCCCAGATCTCTAACGGCCCTTCGCTAAGTTTCCTGATTGCACTAAAGACTTGTATTGGAAATAGGATGGTACATAGTGTGATAAATCTTGTTAACAAATAAGACAAATTGTGTATTACTTAAACACGAGTTCAAGGCTAGGGGTGCAGTTCAGTGATAGAGCACAGATTTAACATGCTTGAGGACTTAGGTTCAACCCCCAGCACATACACTGGTCAGAGTGAAAAATAAGACATAAAGAACACCCCCAAAAGGAGTTAGGAGCACTGCACTTTGGTTCTGACCTTCTTCTTCATTCTCTTCCTTTTATTTCCTTCTAGTCACTCTTTTCTGCTGTGTAGAGAAGGGAGACCCCACATGCCCATTCTACAAAGCTTGTGATGCTCTCTCATCTGTCTAAGGCAGAGCCCACATCAAGGCTCCATTGTTTTAAATGTCATAAATTCAATGTTTAGAGCACTCAACACGCTTCAAGGACTAGTTTCTGGAACATAACATCTAAAGTCCTTTAAGTGTTTTAGTCTCCACTGTGTACTGATAATGCCTAATTATTTATCTCTTTTCCAATTATTTTGAATGAGTTGGTGTTACTCTAAGAAAAAAAAATTTCACAAAATTAAACCAATAAAAGAAGTCATTAGTGCCCGCTTTCTGTGTCAGAGCTTTCAAAGTTCTCAAAGTATCCATAAATAAGACATTAGAACAGGAGCATGCCCCTAAGACTCAGGCGAAGAGTCCCTCACCCTTGTTTTGTGAAGGAAGCTTGCCCTCATCTGCTGTCTTCTTACAAACTTGTCTCAGAACTAGCTTGTGTCTCTTCCTTGACCTTTGACTCACAGTAGTTATTTATCCTGACCGTACACTTGGTTAGTCAGACTGGATCCCAAATGATTTAAGGGATAAAAAGCAAATTCATCCCATGAGTTCAGCTTATTAAACATGATGAGTTACAGTCAGAAAGACCTTCTTCAATGAAGTTCCCAAAGGCTGGAAGCAATGACAGTGGCCTCTGGGAAACTGGGTACTGTTCCTCTCCTCCTGACAGACAGGTTATGCCTACAGACAGCTTACTGGTGTCAGAGATGAGCAAGGCCCCATGTCGGTCAGTGGCACAGAGAGACGTGATTCCCCCCTGTCCCCCAGTGGACAGCTCATTTCACTTGCCTCCTCCATTAGCTGAGCAGACACATTTGTGCCCGGCTCTTGCAGTCAGTACTCTCTCAGAACATGCTCCACACTCGCTCCTTGGATGGCCTTTGAAGCATTCCTCCATTCTGAAGCCCTGAAATTTTACTTCTAGATGCACTGGCAGGGTCATTGTTAGGGACTTCCCAGGTCTACAGAGTAACCAAAATAATATGGAAGAAGCTGTGCTTCAGTTGAGCCCACAGGGTCCTTGGACCCAGCCCTCGCCTACGTAGTATGAATGATGCGTAACTTCAAAACAGCATATGCTACAACCCAAGTGTGCTGCTCCAATTTCTTTAGATTTTCTACTTGGCAATTCATAAGCAAAGGGGGACAGGAAGTCTTCCCCAAAATGTCCTGTCCTCTTGCAGTCTCACAGCCTCACACACACCACAGATGATCATCCACGGACAGGGCCATACATCTGGGCCGACGTGTAATCCAAACAACTGTCAGACTTAAACACTCTGCCAAGTCCAAGGGCAGTTTGCAAGGCTGTGATGTCGTGAACTAGGCATGTGCTTAGTCGGAAGCTGAGGACCCAGTGGTGTACTTCACTGGCCTATTAACCCCCAAACCTGGCCTGGGGCCAGCTGGACATGTGGTACCAGGTCACTCGGGAAATGTCCGTGCCTCTTGCCAGAGCCCACATTTTTCCACCAGGGAATTCTGGCCTGAGAGCCCTGGTTAGAGCAGATTTTTCAAGCTCAGAATAGTCAGGCCTGGGTCAAATATGGCATAGGCAAATACATGCCTCTAAAATAGAAATAAGGTATATTCTTTCTCTCCTTAGAAGTTTTCTCTCATGTTAGAGCAACGTAGGCAACCCCACAGACCTAGATAGAGCCCAACAGCACCAGTTCGTACTTGGACTTGGATCTTGGTCTTGGCTAGTGTGCAGGCTATAGGTGCTCATACACCTTTTCCATGCATTTGTATTTATTTATTTACCCTTGGTGCTGGGGAATTGAAAGCCAGGACCCCACCCACGCTAAGCCTGAGCAGCAGGGGGAGTGGGCCTGCGAAGAGGGGCTCAGGTCACAAACAGGGTTTATGCCCTTCGCCTAGGAGTGAGGTCCTGCTTGCTATCCAAAGGGGGAAGCCACTCTTCAGGTTTTGCCGCCCCAGGACACGGGCCAGCTTCCCTTCTGGCTGTGAAGCAGCCCAAGACCTGGTGTGGTGGCTAGATCTGACTTCCTAGCCTCTAGGGTTGCGAGTTAAAACAAACTTCTTTCCTTTACTAATTAGCCAGTCTCAAGTATTCTGTTACAGCAACAGAAAATGGATGAGGACAGGAACACATCAGACATGTGAGACGGGAGAGCAAAGGGACCCCTGTCCCATGGTCCTCTCCCATGTACCTGGGGACCCGGGGGCTCCACTCCAGCCTTCTGCTCTGCCCAGTTCCCTGAGTGTTCAAGTGGCAGCTCTTTCACCCTTTCTCTGTCATCTTTTCCCCAGCATGAAAGCAGATAGTTCTGTAAATGCAGAAATAAGCTTTCTAAAGGCCCAGTTTGTGTTTTAAGAGGCACTGACGGGTTTATCTCCAAATAACAGAAGAGTTATGTCATTCATGGTAATTTTTGAAGAAGTTCCCAGACAGGGATAATCTGAACCAAATCATTTAGACAGTTATAAAATAGTTGTTTTTAACTGCTCTTGTGGTAAAAGGAAATTGCACCCTAAATTTTGTGCTAGAGTTCAAATGATACTTTTTTATTTTTATTTTTTTCTTGGCGGAACTGGGGATTGAACTCAGACCCTTGCGCTTGCCAGGGAAGCGCTTATTCCACTGAGCCATCTCCCCGGCCCCTCAAATGATACTTTAGATGTCAGCAAATATAAAAGAAACTTTTAGATGTTTTTATAAGCATCCAACATACATTCTAAAAGGGGAGTATAGGGAGAATTTCCTAGCATTTCTTAGTTCTTATACTTTTACTATTATTATTACTTTTAAATTTTGGGCTGGCCAAATAGCTCAGCGGATTAAAGTGCCTGCAAGCAGGTGCAGGGGCAGGGGTTGGATCTCTAGGCCTGCCATGCCGGCCCCACCCTCAGGGTGCACTGAGAGGGCAATTGAGACAGGGCATGGTAGTGCGTGCCTGTAATCCCAGCTCGTGGGAGGCTGTAAACAGGCAGATCACTAAGAGTCTGATCTAGTAGTGAGACCTGAAAATCCTGTAGACTCTTCCCTAAAATACAAAAATAAATAATGAAATTTTATTTATTTATTTATTTATTTATTTATTTATTTATTTATTTGGTACAGGGTCTTGCTATGCAGCTAGGACTTGTAATGATCTTCCTGTCTCAGCGTCCCCAGTGCTGGGATTACAGCCATGTGCTACCACGCCTGGTTTTGGTGGCTGGCATGGCGCGCCTGGGGCTCCAGGGCCAGCACGACATGTGGTACTGAGGATCAAACTAAGATCTTTGCCAGGCAGGTGCTTAGACCTCTGAACTATCCCCCCAGCCAGTTCTTATGCTTTTTATCTACAAATGAGGAAACACTGCCACCTTGTTAGCACTAGATGAAACACTACCTCCTGAGTGCTTAGGGCCTTAGAAGAGGACAGGACCCTTAGTGGCACCGGATGTGGAAAACTTTCTATAGTCACAACCCCATCGGGGCAGGCACAGGCCACACGCGATTCAGTAACAGAGGGCTGCGTGCCTCAAGGCACAGCTATTTAGTAGACAGGAAAAAGGGAATCTGTGCTCTCTGGGCTCTCCTCAGAAGCTCCAGTTCTAAAGTGAAAATGTAACTGACACAAGCATGGCAACAATGTGGGAGACCTGGCTGTGGGGACAAGCACCTCTAGTTCCAGGTGCTTGTCCCTACAGGGAGGCTGCGGTAGCAGAACTGTTTGAGCCCAGGATTCAACACAGCAAGACGCATAAGTGAAGTGAGAAAATTAACAGAGAAGCAGGTGAAAATTTCTAAAACTGATGTATAGGCACAATTTCTGTCCCATTATTATGTTGTTGAGTATCGTTAGCTGCTAAACACCAGAACTAACATGGTGGGGCAGTCTCCTGAACATGGCAGAGACTGGGATGAGATCTATTCATTGTAGGACCTGGAGGCTCTGGAATGCAACCTTGCACGGGTAAAAAGAAGCAGGCACGGGGTTTAAATGTCCTCTGATTTTGTGTTATCTGCAAGAAAGAAAGGTAAAGCCCAACTAAATAAATGAACAATGTTATAAATGAGCCAAACTTCATCCTTTCAAACTGACAAGAAGAGATTAGAGCCTCACGTAGGTAGAAGGTGCTGTGAAAAGATTGTAAAGTTAAGCAGTTTTGCCATTTTCAATAAACTACCAAAAAAAGCATTATCGAGGAAAGGGGAAGAGATCAGTGGTGATACATTCTGTATTAACATAACTTATGAGAAACATAATGGTTAAATAAAGTGCTCTCCATCCCTTTTCAAATGGAGATTCTAACAATTAGGCTGAAGATGTGGTGCTTGCCTCATGCTCAGTGGAGGGAGGGAGGGAGGAAGGGAGAGACAGACAGAAAGGTGGGGTGGGGGGCAAAGAGAAAAAGAAAGAAAGAAAAAGAGGAAAAGAGAAAGAAGAGTAAGAAAGAAAAAAAGGAAGGAAGAAAGGAAGGTAAGCAAAATAAATTGAACCTCCATCTATTTCACTTAGATTCTGAGCAGAGCTGGTCAGGAGCCTCTCTCATGCAATGACTGCTCAGCCCCTGCTGATCCTTAGGTATTTGCTGTACACACTCTACTTTTTTTTTGGTGGCAGTCAGCCTGCTCTGGAGGCAGGGCTAGCGTGGCATGTGGGGCTGGGAATTGAACTGCGGTCCCTGTGCGTTTGCCTAAGCTTGCCTAAGCAGGCACTTTAGACTGCGGAGCTATCTCACTGACCCCACACTCAACTTTGAATACACTTGAGACCCTACAGTAATCCTTGAGCTTCTCAGATGTCCAACCAAACCAAGCAAAGCAATGAAACCTTTACAATATTTGAGTTCAAAAACTAAAAAATGTATAGGAGGGTTAAAACTACCTTTGGAAAGATCAAAATCAACTAAAGTTTATTAAGAGAGAGAAATACACCAAGAAGTACTGTACAGAGGACAGACACAGAACTTCTTTATATAAGGCCCTAAGTCTCAGGAGAGAGGGTGTATCCAAAGACATGGGTCCCTGTAAAAGCCCTTGAAAGATGACAGTGTAAGAGTATTTCCTACTGAGATTGTTATCCCAGGAACGTTTGCAGATAAATAAAACATTAGCACTGTATAAATGATGTTTACCTTTTATTGGTATTTAGATCCCTGGGATCAAAATATGAGCCTAATTTTCTGTAGAAGAGGGACTTACGTAGGCCAGAGTGCATTTGTGAGTGCAGACTCCTTTCTCTGTCACCTCCTCAGCCTGGTGGGTCTCATTTATTGTGCATTTTAAATAATTAATGGTAGATGCAAATAAGATTCAACTATCTTATTAATTTGTCTGTTGAAAAAAAGCTACACTCTGTTTAATATTTTATTACAGAGGAACAGCTTGACATGGTATAGAGCAGGCAATAATCAATATTTATTAATTGGCACAGGAATAGATCAAGAGTCTGGCCTAGGCCTACAGGACTTGTGGTGAGACTCCCTGGCTGGCTTAAGGACAGGTTAATCTTTAAGCCAACAGCTAGAGCTGAAAGTGGCAAGCAGTCTGCAAAGCTCTGGCACCTCAAAGCAAAGAAAAATGGCCGCTGAGGACTTGACTCGCGTGGATTCCTTCTAGCTCAATAGTCGCGGTGAGCAGACAATCAGGTTACTGGTTAACCCTGATCTGCTCCGCTGTGCTTTTCCAAAAATGCATTGTTCCTCAAGTCTTGCACCCTGACAGTGTCAGCAGCTCATCCTCTCACTTCCTGCAGCCCACTAGCATACCCCTAATCAAGCTGTGTACTTAATAAAGGTTAAGGACACTGAACCACAGGGTCTCAGGATGGATTCTGACCACCCTGCTGGCCCCTTGTAACTAAAACCTATGTATCTCTTGTCTATGTTTTATTCTGTCAGCCTACCACTGAATGGGAGATCAGTGGTCCTAGGCCATGGCTCTGACACATTACAACTAATGTTCCCAAAATGTGCCTTAAAAAATCAAAGAATTTTCACTGTGGCTGGGCACAGAGTCTCAGGTAGCTTGAAAGAGATCTAGAAAAGTGAGAGGGGCCTAAGCTTGACAGAGCAAGAGAACTCCACCTTGGTGGAGATGCCAGGGAGGATCTGGGCTGGCACCACCATGGGAACAGGCACTGGAAGTGGCTCTGCTGATGACCTTGGGCAGGTGCTTTGACATCTCTTCATTCAATTTCTACCACTGTTGTATCACCTGCAGCTTAAATCAACTGTAGTTAAAGGCTAATGAGAAAACTATATCCTCCAAATAACTGAGTTCCTCCTCTCTATATCCCTCCTCTGAAATGTGTTCTTTCAAAGCTACATTACATTTTGAATGAAAGGAGGCCAAAGTGTTGACACTTAACTATATCAACACTGTAACCATTCAAAGCTACTGTCTGATAGAAAACTTCTGGGCATAGCTCAGCGGCATAGCACTTGTCCAGCATCACAAGGCCCTGGGTTAGGTCCCTCGCGCTGCAAACCAAACAGAACTTTGAAATACTACTCAGGAAAGCCATTTATCTTATTTCCAATAAAATAAACAAAACATAGATTCTAACCCAAAGCTATAGATACTACACATGAATTTATCTTCACTCTCTGGATACTTATTTTACACAATCACAGAATGGCTTGTGTTGCTGCTTTGAATCATGTGTCTCTGAAAGAAAAGAGCTCACATTTGAGCTCTCATCGGGAGGTAAGCAAAGAATTTGATATCAAAAAAGGAAAGAAAAGAAAGGAAGAAATTGGGACTACAAATAAATGAACCAAACAAAAATCTGTTTCTGGTTGCTCCATTATCGAGCTGGCTGCCTTTAGCATTGGTAAACCAGGTGCTGGGATAAATGCAGTTGAGTCCCAGACACCTCTACTTTCCAGTCATTCTATCATAGCACGTCTCCATCCATCCTCTGACCTGTGCATCCACCTCTTGGTTCACTACTCAAAGGTTTTGCTATAGCCAGGTTGTAGGCTCCTACCCAGGAGAACTGTTCTCCCGCCACGAGCTTCCATTACCTCTCTTTAATTGACATCGTTTTGCTGGGTGAGTCCAGGGCGCCCTCTCCGGTTGGCACTTGGATCTCTCCAGTCGCAACCATGGTACTCGTGCTCTTGTAGTACTTCTCTTGTAACTGTTCAGAGGAATCCTGCTGCTTCCAGGAGCTGGGGGTTGCCGCCGGAGTGGTGGGTTTCCCAGGGGCGGCTGTCCCACTCTGCTCAGAAGCAGGCTCCCCAAACTCTGCTGCTGGAAAGAGAAGAAACAACCTCAGTATCTGTCTTCCTCTAGGAATACTCGAGCAAATCCACTCCAGACAGGACAGTTCTGGACCCCAATCCGTGGGCACATGGCACACCAGCCAGGCTGCATGGCTGCATGCAAACTTCCAACACAGCACACTGCTTTGTGACAATCAGAGTCTCTCCTGTGTGCAAGACATAGGATGCAGGCTTTCACTATACACTGTGGAACATTTCTACTTCTCCAAAATAATACTTTTGTTTCAAATGTGCTACACTCCCAAGCACAAACCTCTGCCGCAATTTACTGTATCACCACATTAAACAGAAAGGAGATTAAACTGCCATGAGGTCCAGCTGACCACTCTGCAAAACAGGAGTATAGAAAGCAAAAGTAGCCCAGGAGGCTGGCTAGAAAGCAGCAGAGGCTGACACAGGAGGATTACAAGTTAGAGGTGAGCTTGAGCGATGTAGTTAGAGCCTATGTCAAAGTAAGACATTAAAAAAGGGCTGGAGATACAGCTCAGTGCCTCCTAGGTTCAATCCCAGGACTCCCCCCAACCCCTCCCAAAAAAGCGGACTAGAAAGAAGAGACTGACCCAAGTCCTCACTCAGACCAGAGCACACCCAGTTCTGTGCCATCAGCCATGAGCTGTCAGAGTGCCATTAGAGCTGTCATAGAGTGCACGTCAGGGCCAGAGGAAGCACTTATCAGAGTGTGTAAAAGGGCTTTGGTCATTTTATTGCTCAAGATTTGACTCATCTGCTGCGCATACCAGAAGGGGAAGAGCGAACATGATTCACCCTGAACTCCTGACCCGTCTATAGCAGTAAAAAGCCTTTACAACTCAGTTAAAAGGCATCACCATCTCGGACAACAAATCAAACAGGGACTAAACACCCTGTTGTTTTCTGAAACTCCAGGCACAGTGGTAATTTACCTCTGAGTGAAAGCCTCCTTCTGGAGGCATTCTCTGCATCCACCTTGTCTTCAAAGGGTGGCCTGTCCTCCGCTCCGGGGCTTTCTTGCACACTGCTTTTCCTGGTGGAAAATTCCTTCAGTTCATCACCATGGGGGGCTGCAGGGGCAACAGTGAGCTCCAGGCTTCCCTTCCTTGGAACTGGGTATCTGGGTTCCTGGTGGCCGTCTCCTTCCCAGGCTTGGCCCAGGAGGGCAGAGGACGACAGCTCTGCTTCCTCCGAGGACCTGTGCGTTTTACCACCACCATCCCTGGCTGTCACAGCTCCCTGGCTTTCTGTCTCTGCACATTCTCTCGACATTCCTTTGCTCCCACTCCCCTCCACCACAGGCTGCCACGCCTGGGGCTTCAGAATGCTTCTAACTGGAGAGTCTGAATTTTCTGTTAGGGAAGGAAACGTCGCAGCAGCAGTGGCACCTGCACTGTCATCAGCGGGTGGCTTTGTCCGAAGCTCCCCTGCGTACATGGGGGTGGCTGTGGAGAATGATGTGGACACAGAGGTGCTCACAGAGGGTGAGAAAGGGATGAGCTTCCCGCTTTGCACCTGGGGGGGGGGACACAGAGAACAAATAAACACCGACCGAAAGCTAACGCAAGGGCTGGGCTGCGAGCTGGCGGACCGAAATACTGCGTTCTGCGCAGTTTACTTCACTAGAACACCATCCCGCACGTGGTTACGTAACACACCTCTAATGGGACCTTCTGGCCGCAAAGTAGGTTATACTTATTACTTTTTCTCTCCACAGTGGCCTCATTCCAGATGATTTTGAAAGCAAGTTATGAAGACCAGAGAAACATACTTAGCGTGGTTATCCTCCCTAGGGATGAAACGATTCCCCAGTCAGCCCTCGGTGACACAGTCTGCTGCGAGATCACCTTACCTAGGGCACTGACCTGAGAGCAACACCAGCTGCTGGCACTGAAGGGCCCACACGCGAGCTGGGAAGACCAGCACCCACCTGCTCCACCTCGCCGAGTGTGACTGGCTGGGTCTGATAGCGGGCATTTGTCCTCCTCTGTCTCATGTCGATTCGGTTTCGGGTAGAAATGGCTTTCGAGACAGGCTGGGACAATTTGTTAAACAAGGCCAACTTCTCCGCTAAGCTCAGAGAGGAGGAATCAGGTTCTCCTAGTTCAGCGGAATCTTTGCCCTCATTTGCCTGGTCCTTGGCTAAAGCTTTTTGGTGAGCAGATGCCTGCAACCTGAAAGGAAAGGATGAAAAGTCAGCGGCACACATAACAACAAAAGCGCGCCCCAAGTTTTTTCTTTTAACTTTCTTCCAAGTGTCACTTAATTTTGCAATGTGCTTATTTTTGCAGTGGGTCAGGCAGTAAATGAATAGCAGAGGCTGGTTTGGGATACTAGTGTTATAGTTTTAGAACAAGCAGATTCTTAGTCCTGAATGATTTCTAAAAAGTAAATTTCCTCTTTAATGAGCCAAAATTGGCTTGGGTTTATTTTACCTTAGAGAGATGCCATATTGTTAGTATCATAATAAATAGGGATAAAAGGAGTGGTAAGGCATTACTAGGGCATAAAGTTCTCTAAACATGTGTTTCAGAAGTAAATAATTAACAAATACATTCATCTGAGACTAGCCTGATCTGAAACATAGGTTTTGATTTGCAGTTGCCAAATGCAAGTTTATAACTTTAAACTTTCAGCATAACTTATTTTTCCCACCAGGTTCCTATCATCCTTTTAAAAGGTATTTAAGTTGAATTCCCAGTAACTTTTCAGGTTATGATAGCTTTCAAGTTATTATAAATCCTTCCAACTAGGAATGGGAGTATAGCTCAGTGGTAGAGCTCTTACTTAGCAGTGTGAGGCCCTGCTAGATGCCTGGTACAACAAACGACAACAATAATAACAACAAAAATGATAATGATAATAAATTCCTCTAATATCCAGTGGAAGAGGAGGTTTCCAATTTATGTGGTCCCTGTGAATCTCCAAAGGTTTTTCAGACAAGATTCCTTCTACCACTGGCAAATTTCATTCTCAAACCTAGTAAAAAGTATATTCGGCCTTCGTCCCAGTTAATCACAGACTCACGGCTGTCCCAGACCAGGGTCAGGTATCTAACGAGGACAGTGGGAAAGGCCACCCCAGTCTCAGTCTTTCCAGAGTCTAGTGCCTCAAACTGGGAGGACAACAACCTAGTTCCCTGACAGAGGAAGTTTCTGGGTGAGGCACTTCCAATTTAATTGAAGGTTCTTTGAGTCTTATTTTTAGCCTTTGTGTTTTGACTTGGAACAGTAAAACAAAGGGAATTTTTACATGGCTTGAGGACATAATTTTAAAATAACCACAATTTCAAACGCAATAGCAAAACATCTCTGCTCAGAAAGCATAAATTATTTTCTCAATCCTAAAATGTAATGACACTATCTCTTTATAAATTAGAAACAGGGAGGATTTTAAAAAATGTATGTATTGGTATCTAATACGTTTAAAAAAAAAAAAAACCCTGAGTCTTATCCGAATTTCAGTTACATGTTAATGTCCACTTTTCTAGTCATCTGCAAGGGCTAGTACTTAGATGAAAAAATGAAATGGTTTTTAGAAATGTTTATTATTATGAAAAATAGAAACAATTCAAATGGGTAAGTAAGTTAGTGAGACCCTAGTGCTGACACAGGACACAGACAGATGGATCCGATGTTTGCTCATGCAGACCTTCAGTACCTTGTGCTATGACAACACAGAATGCCACACGTCTCGGGAACAACTCACTGCACTGACTGGTCCGCACACACACGAAAGGCATTCAAGGCTCTCAGATGCACCTGCGGCCCAGCACCTGGGCCCGGGGACTACATGCAGCTGTCTCTGTCCGGTACCTGGTGGGCTGCACACAGCTCCTAGCTACAGTGGGACTAGGAAGTCTCGCCATTACAGGGTGGGCGGCCCCAGAACGTGAAGCACGGATAGGTTCACTTTAATAGCAATTGCCAAAGAAAGGCACATCCATAGGAGAGAGAAGAAAAGAAGCATTAGGGGAAGCATAGACTTAAATTCACCAATGTTAAATCAACTCTTTTACCAAAATTATGTGCTAATTACTTTGGGGCAAAACAAAAATCACCAACTTGAAAAGCAATGCAGCAGATGAGACAGAGGCTACCCCAAAGTAAACAGAAGAAGCATAGGGACAGAGCTTGCAAAAGATTTCCTCTTGTTTTTAAAATAAATATTCTCATTTTAAGAATTTTTAAAAAAGCTAATATAAGCCATTAGTAATTCCATGGATTATGCCCATGTTTTAGAATGTGGTTTTCAGTCTGTTGCTAAAAAGAATTTGTAAGGCCAGGAAGACGGCTCAGCAGAATAAGCACTTCCCTGGCAAGTGCAAGGGCCTGAGTTCAATCCCTGGTTCTGCAAAAAAACCAAATCAAAACAAAAACAAACAAAAAAAGAATTTGTGACCTCATATAATCAATAAGCACATCAAAGAACATTCATTGGACATCAAAAGGTAATAATTTTCCTGTGTTTCAGTGGACTAAGTACCTGCTTTGGCAAGCACAGGGACCAGGGTTTGATCGTTGGTCCTGTATGCTGCCCCAGTCCTGCCCCTGGGGCATGCTGAGCCAGTGACCAAGTCTAGGCATGGTGGTGCATGCTTGTAATCCCAGTGCTGGGGAGGCTGAAAACAGGAGGATCACCACAAGTCCGAGCTGGGTAGTGAGACCCTATACCACATACATAAAAAATGAAAAAAAAAATTTTTTTTCCTGTGTTTATTGTTTTGCTTGCATGGGTATCTGCTTCTTATTCCAGTCACTCAAAAAAAAATTTTTTTAAGCAAACTGATTTGCTAAGAGTTCCTAAAATCACAAGAATGAACTCATCTATAAAAACAAAAAGATTGAGGCTGGGGATGTAGCTCAGTGATACAGCGCTCGCTTAGCATAGGCAAAGCTTTGGGTTCCATCCCCAGAACTGGGAAATAACAACAATAATGAAGAGAAGTTGAGGAACACGTGCTACAAAAATGAAGCAAATGGACCTAACACAGGTTCACACAAGTGAATTTCAACACAGAGGCCTGCTGGCTTATTCACACTCTGCAAAAACACTTTAAAAAAAACACACATTTTTACGTGGTGAAAGCCATTATCTTAGAATGAATTACTGTAGTCTAGAAAAATAATTTTGAAGGTATTGGGACATTATTGCTCAAAACTGATGTGCTATAGTTTGGAAAAATACCAAACTGACAATTCATTTTCAAATTTTTTTGTGTGTGTATGTTCGATTATTTAAAAACAAAACAAACATTTATATTTTAGAGCTATGTACTGAAATATTTATGGGCAAAACAATGTCTAGGATTTGCTTGAAAATAATGCAGGAGGAAAGCTGGAATAGGTGTGGTGAGAAAGACCGACCGGCCAGGCACTGGTAACTGCTACAACTAGAGGTTCATGGTGTTTCATCTGTTTTCATCAACTTTTATGTTTTTCATCAGAAAAATAGGAACACCCAAAATGCATGGGCAAAAACAAATAAAATTCCTTAACATTTTTCCAGAGTTACTATAGGTAATTTCCTAAAACAAAGCTTAAGGGACTGCAATGAAGAAAATGCTGAAATCCCACCTTCTTTGAGGCTTTCAGCTAAACTATCCTCCTATCACTTCATTTTATGCCAACACTTGAAATCTTCTTTTTAAAACAAGAGGAGACATTCTGGCTGGCCAGGCCCAAGGCCCAGGCCGGACTGAGGAATCTCGTGCAGACTCACGTGGCTGCAATGACCACTTCCTCGGTGGTGATGGGCTGGGTGTGAGACCGGTCCTGCAGGCGGCGCAGCCTCTGCTCCACTGCTGCATTTCTTGAGCGTCTCTTTGGGACATTCTGTTCATCAAATGATTTCTCCATTTCCTAAGGTTAGAATCATGTTGGAGTGCTCATACAGTCAAGGAAAGGAAACTGGGACAGCGCAACGTCCTGCTTCTACTGGGACAGGGTGGAACCCTAAGTTGATTAGCTCAGGTGTTTTTTTTCTAGCGCAACGTAATAAAATAACAACAGGTGGGTCAGGTGAGACGGTCACAGACGGGCACCAAGTGGCCAGAGTCCTGGAAGCCCCATTTACAGGGACTAAGTCTTCTAGCTACGCCCTCTGCACACCTTACCTTGAATAGCAGCCTCTTGGCGGCAACACTCAGCTTGGCTCGTTCATCTACCTTTTCTTCATCTGTGAAAGCCAAGAAATAGAAACAGAGCTTCACTAAAAAGTAGAAGTAGCACCTCTGGAACGTTATCTAAGACTGACCTGGAAATCTTTTGTACATAAGAACAGATGAGCTAAATTAGCAGTGGGACATATTTTCCTCTCGGGAAGAGGCTGGGGTTTTTTGATCAGTTCAAAGGACTAATTCCTACTGCAATTCAAACCAAACCAAATGGAACCGAACCACACCAAGTTTTGTCTGGGCAGTGATTTGACTAATGATGATTTAAGGACATATTCGTGAAAGGAATTTTTCTTACTGTCAAGTAGCAGCGGTAACAAGAAAAACCTGTTTTTTTAAAAATTCAAATTATTTGTTTCTATACTGTTTGCCTTAGAATTTTCTCCATTCTTCTCAAAAACATGAATAAACTCATCCAAAAATTCCACTAGGTTTTATTATAGTCATAGAAAAAACCTGAATCACGAAACTGCCAGATACTACAATCTTACTCTCTCAAGAAGCCAAACATCTTATTACTTAAGTCTGAGATGAGATGAAAACAAAGAAAAAGAAAAAAAAGATACTTGCCCTCAGCAGGTGGCATTTCTGAACTTGAAGCATATCTAGAAAGATATTAGCAAACGATAATAATAAATTAGTGGTGGGAGTATGAGATCCACGTGAAACATCACGTCAAAAGTAGACAAAGCGATGCAATCGAACTCTCCTACGAAACAGCATCTTGGTGGCTATTCTAGTTGTGAAGAGCCGTGTACAGTGGCTAACAGACACCACGGGGTGCAGACACACACGATCCCAGGCAAGTGTGCACCTTATGGACAGCAGCCAGGACCAGGCTATTTAAACAGGACTGATGACACACCTTTTGACAAACATCAGGTCTGTGCAATCCCATGTGATAATAAGAAAAATGTAAGTACAAGTAGACACTCTTTACAAAATGAATATCCTTCCTTATTTTCATTGACAATCTTGGGAAAAGTCAATTCAAATTCAAATGACTGGAAAGAAATTACCATTAAAGAAAATTTTTATTTCTCACAATCTGAAAGTAATGTAAGGCTATACTGCGATACCGCCGGAATAGTCAAATTCTTTAAAAACACATTTAAAATAAGCCAAATATTATCCCTTGTAGATTAAATGGAAACATTATGGAATTGCCAACATCCTACACAAATAATATCAGAATCAATTAAGGGTGGACAAGGTTTCTTCTACTTTCCTGGAACATGAAACTACGTGCACACATGCCTACCTATCTGATTCCTTCCGTTCTGCTGAGGTTATAGGTTGAGTTCTAAATCTCTCAGAAGTTTTCCTACTTTCACCAGGAGAAAAATAGCGTCTCGGTTTCCGGGACCCTCTCTCCCGCTCCATACCAGCGGGCAAGCCAGCTTCTCCGGGTGATGGCTCAGCCCGTGATTGACTTTTAGAATCAGAGGGCAGAGGGTGCACAGCAGGGAGAACAGAAAGAAAGGGAAAGAGAATAAAGCAGAGGTTTTTATGCATGTCAGGCACAGGTGACAGACCCCACTGCATGCCTGTACCATGCAGAGACAAGGCGGGGCATCCCACACCCCCTCCTCCAGCTCCCCATTAGTAGGCAGAAGCAGAATGGTAGTTGGTGAGCCATTTCCTCTAGAGTTTTTCCTGCACACACTAGTGAGCTAAGCTAATAAAGTTCAATGCAAGACACGACACACGTTGAGAAGTGAATCATTCCGCCAAAGACGTGCAAGTGTGACATCAGGAGTGTGTGTGAAAGGGCACCTACAGTTCGGGTTTCTTGCTGGTTCTGGCAGACTCCAGAAACATATTTCGGAGCTGGGCAACGGAGACCCTGGTGTCCAGCATGCTAGGCTCTGCACAGGGCCCGTCAGCTTTGGATGCCTGCAGCTCCAGCTCAGCTGAGTCCTTGCTCCCCAAGGCCTGAAGCTGAGAGGCACCCGTGTAGTCAGACATGGAGCGGGTACGGACCTTGTGCTTCCTTGGAGCTGCTTCCTTTTTGCGCTCTGCTGATGTGGTTTCTTGGGGCACAGGCTCACTCTTAACATACAAAACCACTTCACTCCGGCCCATCTGCTTGGTAGGCTGGTGTTGAGCTGGTGGCTCCTTCTGGGCTTCTAAGGTGATACTGTCCCTACCTAGGTCTTCATTCCCAGAGGGGTCTTCATGGCTTTTCATAAGCCCCTCATCCTCCAGGGTCATGAGGGCTTTTGGGCTTTTCTCAAGAGTGTCAGGGAAGATCACATCTTCTGCAGTTTTGGGTTCACAGATGTGGAGGACTGGGGCATCCCTCCTCTCACCTTCTAGAACCTTCTGGGTCGGAGCCTTTATGACATTCGAGGTGGCGGAGCCCACCCAGCTGCACTCGGACACACTTTCTGGGGTTTCTGCTGTCATCAGCTTGACAATGGGAACAGGATCTGCTGGTTGGACATAAGCACGGCTGGCCTGGCGCATCGAGCTCACTGCTCTGCGTGGGACTCTATCGAACGCTGAGTTCTCTGACTGAAAGGACAGGTAATGGACTGTTTGGTGTCTCCTCTGAGGGAAGGATTCGGAGGCAAGTTCAGGGCCGCCGCGAGCACTCTCCTCTTTCACCAGTTTCTCTCTAACTTTAACTCTTTAAGAAAGAAAAAGGGTTTAAAGGGTTTCAGAAAGAAAGCGGGTTTAAATTGCAATGGACAGTAACTGTGAACGCGAGGAGAGCATGTGCAGATGCCAGACTTTCAGGGAAGTGTAACCAATTCACAGAGTACAAGTTGCAGGAAGCTATTTCAGCGTTTTATGTAGAAACTCAGTACTTGCTACATCAATAGTTTTAACTTTCCAAATTTGCGCGTGTGGCCAGTGTGGTACCAAATTCACGGCACCCCATGTTGAGCCTGAGAAGGGCCAGGCACTAGCCTGAAGAGGATGGGTTCCTTTGGACTGACCAAATGCCTAGGAGCCACCCAGCGGTTCATTAGCGACCACCTTGGCAGGCATTAGGACACCCTGGTGTAGGTGCACTGAAGCGCTCAGCACGTTCTGGTGCAGGGTGTGGACTGTGGACACACGTAGGTGGTATCTCCAGGAAAACACCTACAGGGCAAGCACTGTGAGTTCACTGTCTCCTAGAGATGCAAATCCATTTCTGATTATTAAATTTTTAAAGTTTTTAGCTCAGGATATGAGAGTCTGTCTTTTTTTTTTTTTTTTTTTTTTTTTTTTTTTTGGTGGAACCAGGGATTGAACTCAGGCCCTTGGGCTTGCCAGGGAAGCATTTATTCTACTGAGCCATCTCCCCGGCTGAGAGTCTGTCTTTCAAAGCACTCAATGAAGCATTCACAGGCCTTTTCATGCAATGCAGGCAACACCCATCTACCCCAAAGACAGGAGACCAATTTGGACAACGTTACTAATAGTGGAACCCAAACAGTGTTAGAGAAAAGCTATTTGTTGAAAGAATTAATAAAGTGAACATTCCCCCCCTCTGGAATTGGTGTTATGTCCTTAGTTAAAAAGTAATCAACAAAAGATGGCTCTTATTCTTTGTAAAATTATTTGAATATTTGAGAGAAAAAATGCAAACCATTTCTACAGCCACAGGCCTCTTTCCCTATGGCAGGAGTAGAAGTAACCTAAGACTCTAGTGTGGGTCCTCTGAGCCCCCAGCAGCTTACTTTGTTAATCCTCATGGGCTCCACCTTTTAAACGGAAGGAAGTGGGCCGGGGTCATAGTTCAGCGGCACAGCACTTGCCTTCCATATACAAAGACCTGAGTTTGATCTCTGGTGCCTCAATATATAAATGGAAGTAATAGAGCTGTAATGTGATGTTTACAAAGCTCTTGATTTAGTGCTTAGTCTCTAGAGAGTGAGCATTTAACTGTGTTAGCTAGTTTGTACTTTGACTTTTTTGAAATACCATAGAGTAAGAAAGGAGAAACCATTCAAGCTCTACAGATAGGATACAGACTTTAAGAAGCACAGAGGTATTCAGGATGGGAGAAGTGCTTTCTTAGGGGAACTGTAGAACCCTCACGAGTCAGCAGAGGTAATTATGATATACATTTTGTGGAACAGAATAGTCCCTTTAAGGACAAGCACATCCCGCTAAATTTGATAAAGATGCCTGCTTTTAAATATTTGGGTATTCACAGAAACTTCACTAAAGCAAACTCAAAGGCTTAAGTAAAGGCAGTTACTATGAACAACTTTTGAGAAAAGCATTCTGGGTTGTCATTTTTCCCAGAAACTATCCAGTGCTGGAGGTTCTCATACTTACAACCTTTTTTTAATCAAAAAGGGACTGAAATGTAGTTGAGTTCTCTTGTGAAATGTGCTCCTCTAATCAGGGACAATCTCAATGTTGTCCTCAGCAGAGAACAAAGGTCACTGTTGGGAACTCCAGACAGAGCTTTGTGCTTCCAAGGACTTATTCATTCCTGCTTCTTCCGCCTCTCCCTGCCCCCAAGCTTAAAAATGAAATGATAAGGGCTTTTGTCTGCTGTTAAAACCACATGCCCTGGTTTAAAGACATGGAGCCAGGAAAACAAGGAGGCCAAAGTGCCAAACTGAGAAGGCACTGGCAAGAGGGGACACTGGTAAGTATCTCAAGGACCAGCGGCCAAGAGGTCTAGACGTGTGCTCACTACTGCCCCCTACTGCACAGTTTTACTGAGCAGGCGAGAAAGTGCAGTAACATTAACAGAGGAAGGAAGCAGCACTATGAGTAGGGATTAGAGTAAAGGGAAAAGAGAAGCAAACGACTAGACAACTTTTTTAAATACAGGATTTCCAAGTATATTGCCTTTCAACAGGTCAAGAAGACAGACAGGATTAGCAAATTTGTGCAGAACAAGGCAGTCAGGGGAAGGAGCAGCGCATTCATAGAACACAAGCCACAGCGTCTCAGGAGAGGTACCTGGAAGGCCAGTTGATAAGTGAAGGTGTGTCCCCTTCAGAATCTTTCTGCAGAAACCACTCATGCTTGACTTTCCCTGCACTGCCATGTACAAACAAGAAAGCTTCAGAGAATTTCTTTTAAAGACATCAACATCCACACACATTTTATTGTAACTGGCGACCTAAAGGTTTTTAGGTAAAGAATTATCCCAGCCTTTGAAAATACACAAATGTGTTTTTCCACGGTTCATAATTGTTTCATGAAATTTCTATAATATTTGGCTCGGTACAGAAACGAAGAGGTAGAAATAAATATGCCTAAAGCCACCAAAGTGTTTTTCAAGTAATTTAAAATTGTTCAAAAGGAGTCTATTGTAGTTGGGCTCTTCCAGCCAACACAGACAATTATTTTGCAAGAACCTGGAATACAAATAGAAGGCAACTTAACTTGCATAAGCTTTGCTGAGGCACATTGGGAAGTAGTCAAATATAAAATCAGTGTCCATGTAAAACATTACATTCTGAATAAAAATAAAAAGAAAACCAATGAGATGATATCTTTAGTCACCGCGATACATTTTCCTTTTATCATTTAATAATACAATTATTTCCATAGTTATACATAGTAATTCAGGCCAGTTAAGACAATTTTTTATTGAACTTTCATTAAGTACAAAATACTGCACTGAATAAACTGAGACGAAAGAAAGGTAAGACAAGCATCACCTTGACCATTAAAAATCTTGTTTCATGTTAAGATAACAATGATTTACACTCGCATCCCCCAACACTCATCGCTGCAAAGGAGAATGTGACTAAGTAACTATGCCAGGCTGAGGATGACCTAGAAAACTCAAAGGCAAGGAAACCGTCGCGCTAACAATGGAAAGCAGTCACGGGAGGAATACTGGAACCATGTGCTGTGCCCTCTCACCATGCAGAAAGAGAAAACAGAGATTACACTCTTATGATTTACTAGCTCCCCGGAGCAGGAAACTATGTGCAAGTTTTTCAGCACTACCCTGCAAACACACTACAGCTCCAGGCAATCTCTGAGAAAAAGTAGCATTGAATTTATGATTGGGGCTTTTGTCTGCTGTTAAAACCACACAGCATACATTTAACTTCTGGAAACTACCAGTCAGGCGACCAGGAGACAGAAAAATAAGTGCTGAATGGAGAGGGCACTGGCAAGAGGGGACACGGGTTAGTAGTTTCCACTGAGGTCTGGTTAGGTGCTCACTACTGCCCCCTGCTGTCTGGTTCCAGTGAGCAGGGAAGGAAACACTCTTGGAAAAATGACAACCCAAGGGTGCATTTTCCTGTAAGCTGTTATAGTAACTACCTTTATGTAAGTTTTGACTATCCTTTGTGAAGTCTACATGACACCCTAATTTTTTTCTTCAGAACCAGGGATTGAACTCAGGCCCTTGTGCTTGCCAAGGAAGCGCTTATTCCACTGAGCCATCTTCCCAGCCCCGACATCCTAATATTTAAAAACAGAGATGTCTTTATCAAATGTAGGGGGATATATTTCTCCTTAAAAGGAATATTTTTTCCATAAAATGTATTTTAACTAATTATATTCATTTAATCTTCTAAAATCATCTTAGTCTGAGTTTGGCTTCAGGCTGGCAAGCAAGAGCCTGTCACCACCAGCAGCCACTGAATTCTTCCTATCCTACCCCTGAATTTATGTTTCTCCAAATAAGTTTCTTAGAGCAGAAGCAGGATGAACCTGTGAATCAGTTTCTTCCAGTCTCCCTCCATGCTAATTTCAATGCAGAAAGCCTGCATTCTGTCCCCTCAGTTGAGAGAGGGAGATGGCAGAGGACTATCAGAAAAGCAGAGGAATCTGAGGAAGGGGCTGTCCTAGGCCTAAATGGACTTAATTTCTGGCTATTGGCTGGATTTGGATTTCCATGTCTTGGGTCTGGTTTTGAATCCTTTTTACAACAGAGAAATCCAGGGAATAGACAGCTAGCATGGTTTAGAAATGGCCCCCAAAAGCCCACGTATTACAGGCCTGGTCCCCAGCCTGCAGCTTTACAGGGAGTCCATGAACCCTTCAGGAGGTGGGAGTGAGTGTCAGGAAGTTAGGGCCCTGGAGGCGTGGCCTTTGAGTCCATATTGGGAGCCTGGTCCCTCTTCTTCCTGTCTTTTCACTTCCTGGCTGCTGCAAGGGGCCAGCTTTCCCTGCCACATGTTCCTAGATGTTCTATTGCTTTGCTACAAACACAAGGTAAGTCTATGCAACTCTGCACTGAGATCTCTGAGCCCAAGTAAACACTTCCTCCTTGTAAGCTGACTATCTCAGGTCCTTAGTTACAATAACCTGCAAGCTAATACATGGCCTTAGTCACGAGACTACTTAAATTCAGCCTTTTGGGGATGAAGACTGACTTCATAAAGCCTCAAAAGCAGCCCACAAAGCTTTGCCTCCTCACAGTTCAACATTTATGAGAACAATGACTGAAAGCTGTACACAGGAATGCCAGCCTCAGGCAATCTGGAAAGAGCCTTGAATTATAAGCAAGTGCTACCTGGTGTGTTCTGTGGCCTGGTATCCCTGCTGCTATGATTAGATAGGAATCTTGCACCAGAATGAAAATTAACTTCACCAAAGCCTACTGTTTAATTCAGCTGACATTTTCTTCATAGTTGACTTTTTTCAACAAAGGAAACAGTCCCAGATTTACTGTTCAGGTGAAGACTGCTGAACACTGGAGATCAACTGTTTCATGCAATGCTGATATCATTTGGTGATTCTTTAAGAAAACATAGAAAAACAGAATATTTATCAAAAAAAATGATTTGTTGGGCTAGGAACATAGCTCAGAGATACAGCACTTTCCTAGATGTGTGGGGCCTTGGGTTTGACCCCAATACTACACATAAAAGCAAAACCAAAAATTATTTGTTGAGTGACTTGATTTATGCTGAGGGCCAAGTAGCAGCTGGGAAGAAGACAGGAAAGTGACTAAGACAAGACATCCCAACTTAAACTACTAAAGTAATGCTGTTGTTGAAGTCACCTTTACCAGTGTTACAGATTGGCAGAATACCAACTTCATGGGGCCATTTTTGAGAAATCCTAACTAAAATACTCTTTTGGGTATGGCCACCTTGCTAGGGTATTGGCTACTCAATGTCTTCTTTCTAAGACCTCAGATGCAGATGAAGCTAAAGCTGTGATACAGCTCATTTGATTTTCCTCTCCTTCTTTTATGGTTCTGGGGATAGAATTCAGAGATGCTCTACAATGGAGACATATCCCCAGTGTTTTGATTTAGTTAATTTTCAAATTTTGAAATGGGGTGTCACTAAGTTGTTCAAGTGCCCAGGCTGGGATTGAACTTGGTGACTTCTCTGCCTCAGCTTTCCAGAGTTCTAGGATTATAGGCAGACACCCTCACACCCAGCCTCTTCTCTCCTTTGTCTTCTGGAAGAATCATCATTAACCACAAGTCATACTGATAACATTAGGGCTTCCCAATGTTATGTCTGGCTTTGGCATCTAACATGTTTGGGAAAATGACAACCTGATAATGAGGAAAAAAGACTGACTTGAATGAATAAGCACCAGAGAAAATGTAAGAGACTCCAAAAGAAGGGGCCAGGGAGATAGTTCAGTTGAATAAGCAGTTGGCTGGCAAGTGCAAGGGCCTGATTTCAATCCCGGGTGAGAGAGAGAGAGAGAGAGAGAGAGACTGAGACTGAGAGATTGAGACTTCAAAAGGGATCACAGGGGCTATTAAGATAGGGATAAGTCTACAAAAAACTTGAAAGGCCAAGAAAGGATTGCAGACGGGAGGGGGTATTCTCCTCTGGCTGTTCGCATTTGTCACCAGTCCTATTGAAATGAGCTACCTAGAAGCAGTATGGCCCCTGCACAGCAATAGTGGACCATCCTTTACTTGTGACATTTTATGTTCACGGAAGTACCCCAAGACTGAGCTGATAATTTCAGCAGTCATATAAAGAACTTGCTGTCAACTATAACTTTTAGGCTGGTTTCTCCTGAACTACTCTTAAATCAGGTTTCTCCAATTTGAACTTTAACACTGGTCCATTAACCCTCTAAATATGTTATTAAATTTCATCTGTTTAGTTCCAAACTGCTAGTGTTTAGAATGTTCCCCAGAGGTCCAAGTATTAGAAGCTTGGTACCCAGTGAAATGCCACCCAGGGCAGTAGAACGTGTGAGTGGTGGGGAGGTCCGTCCTTTGGTCACTAAGAAGGTGCCCTTGTGTGTGGGGGGGACATTGTGATCTTGCTCTCTAGTTTCTTTGTTTCCTGGCTGATGTTGTAAGTGGTTCATTCTGCCACAGAGCTCCTGCTGTGATATGTCCAAAGCCATGAGCCTACTTGATCTTGAATTGAAAACTAAAGAACAATGAACCAAAACAATTTTTTTTTATCTTATAAGTTAACTGTCTCAGGTATTTTACTACAGGAATGGGGCACTGATTGCTATCCAATGGTCTTCTAGGATCATCTTCTCTCCTGTCCTCACATTCATATTCTCTCTTCTGTTCCTGTCCCTGTTATATCTCTTCCTCCTTCATTGCTCTCATTATTTCTGTTATCAAAAATTTATTTATAGTTTTTTTTTTCTCAATGCCTCCCAGATGAAATGCCAAACAGGACTAGCTGAATAACCAAGCCCAGTCTGGATCCATAGACCTCACGCTCCCAGTCCTGGGAACTGCAGTCTCCATGCAATCTGGCATCCCTGGCTGTAACTGATTCTCCTTCAGCCCAATTCTCCACACTCCTCCAGAGTGGCATTTCTAGAAGGCATAATCTATCAGTCTAGCTCCAAAGCCCTTCAGACGCTTTCCATCATCCACAGAACAAAGGGCAAACATCACTCTGTACTGGCCCCACCTGGCTCTGCAGTGCCACCATACCCCCCACTCCTAGGTCTTCATGGGAGGTCCATGACTCCTTGCCTGCTGCAGCATCCACCTCGCATCCAGAAAACCCAACCACATCCTTACAGCCACGTGTCCCTTCTCTAAGGAGAGATCATTACTATCCCAGCCCTGGTGTTCCTGCAGAACCCAGCCCTGGCCTCCAGAACCATAACCACCCCGGTGTTGCAATTTCCCATACTTAAAAGAATGATATGCCCAGCTAGGAGCGATGTCTGGCACAAAGAAGAATCAACACAATATTCTTGGTTAGGGAAACTACATTAGAGCTAAAATTAACCTGTAAGTCGACACTGATGAGGTATGGACAGGCAGAGAGATGGCCAACAGGTTTAAATCATCCTAGACCACAAATTTCTGTTGTTTACAAAGACAACAGAACTTGTTGTTACAAAGGACAAAGCTATTTATGTACTCAGATCCCCCGCGACTCTCTAATGCCCCTGATCTACTCTTCTTTCCTGAAATCTCTGACTTTGAAAGGACCAACCCAGAAAACTCTCATGGCCACTACGATAGAAAGAGGCACTGACATAGATTTGAAAAGGAAGGAGTATAGTGGAAAGAACTCTCAGAGAACTTCAGTGAATGGATGGATGGTTAAGGATGACGTCAGTTTTGGTAACATAGTTCTATGGCCTCAATCAAGTGCCTTTTTAGAGCTTTCATTTTTTAATGTATAAAATAGATTCTTAAAATAATCTCCAGTCTAATTTTCGGTTCCAAGAGTCTAAAGTTCTCTAACACAGAGGATTTATTCTGTGAGGCTGAGGTACGCCAGTCTCCCAGAGGGCAGAGGTAGCCTCACTAGAAGAGGACTGCAGTGTTCCTGGAGACCAAAATAAGGAAGTGGCGGCTTCAGGTGAAACAGAATTGTTTTTGATGTGGCAAGCGTTGGCGGAGCATTCTTTTAAGAGGAAGTGAGAACACACCATCAATTTTCATAGAAGCCAGCAGCTGCTCTAGGCCAGCACTCTGAAGCACATAATGACAGCCTTACGCTTGCTACAATTCCTTAGAGTCAACAGGCAGAACTGTGCTTCCTACCACCACAGCATGGTCACATCTAGTGCAGGAACGCTAGCTTCATCCTGTGGGGGGGTCCCACTTTACACAAGACTTGGAATTACAACACATCATTCAGCTTAAGAAGAATGGCTATTAACTGCTGCACCTCATTAGAATGAGTTGCCTGTTTACGGAAAAATATAATTGTTGTTTGCATATATGCACAAGGGTCCCAACACACAAGAACGTGGGTGCCCAGGCAAAATTTCATATGTAAAGTCTGGTACACATTTAAACGTTTAGCTGCTGTACATGGCAGGCTGACATTTTGAGCAATGTATTCTTATTCAATTCAATGAATAGGAATTTCCACTTCCTAGTGAGAACAGAATTTTTAAAAAGTAGAGAGTGTTTAGTTTTATATTAACAACCCAAAGTTGCTAAGTCGAGGTGCAGCTGTTTGGAGGTTCAGGGATGTAAAGGTGAGAATGGCTGCACTGCCAGAACAGAAGAGCCCATGAGGTGCACCAGGCTCCCCAGAGGTGGGTGTGGGTTCTGTTCCCAGGATGCTCTGTGCCGGCTCCCAGTGCAGTGCTGAGACAGGAGGCTGCAGGCACACCCTGTGCTCTCCTGGTGATATTCTTATCAGTGAAAAGACACAAAACTTCAAGAGCTAGACGCTCTGGAGCCAATTTTAGACACAAACTTCCCATCAGGAGTTGGGCAAGCGCTCTCAGAAGTAAGTGACAAGCACCTAGCCAGAGCTCTGCCTTTCTCAGTGGCTCAGTCTGTGCCTCCCTTACTGTGCAGCAGAAGAGCTTCCTTCTGGAAGGAACCCAAAAACTTCTTCTTGAGCTGACCCGTACTTCCTTTTTATCATCGAATAACACAACTGATAGATCAGATAGAAATACTAACTCAGGGTCATTTGGCAAATGTTCATGAGCGCTTACTCTGTGCATCACATTGAGCTAAAAAAGTTCTGAGAATAATAAAGGTCAATCAGGCATCATCACCCTGGCCATAAAATCCCATCAACAAGAGAACCCAGGATTTACACATGCCCGACATCCAAATGCAGCTCTGCCCCAATAGCATCCACCAAAGGCAACTGTCCCAAGGTCCTGCTTCAGCATCTGCTCCTCATGAAATCCCCTCAGTCACACTCCCACCACTAGCGGCACAATCTGCTAAACAGGAGGAGTGGTGACGGGTTGCAGTAGAGTAAAGAAGAAGAAATAAAGAACAGGGGTGTTCACGCATGGGGCCCACTCTAAAAATAGTGGTGTGGGTTCACCACTCTAGAAATAGTGGTGTGAGCTCCCTGTTGTTCTCCCTGCTAGTCAGAGTCCACGGAGAATGGTGACAGGTGACACACAGTAGCAGCAGCTGGGGACCCTTGCCAGTGAGTTTCTCCATCCACATAGTAACAAATATGGTTACTATTACTATTACATGGAGACCCTGGTGTTTTTATTTGTTTTTTTTTTTTTTACTTTTTCTACAATAAGAGTTGCACAGAATAGCAACTTTAACAAAAGCTTTGGATTCAAGATTTCTAGTAGCAGCAATTCAGATTTTTTAAAAACTCGAGTAACACATAGTGGTTGAATTCACAAAGAAGGGTTTATGTGGGTAACACCACCTCTCTAGAGAACAGGTTCTGAAATTCTAACACACGCTTTGGAAGAGTTGGAAGGGCTGGTGCAGGGCCTTGCCTCAGATTGCTCCATTTGGCTGCAGTGAATATTCTTAGTTGTTTTTTTTTTTTTTAAACAATGTGTTCATCTGAATTCCTGTGCAACTAGTAACAGGATTTCTGAACTGAGAACCCTGCAACATCCTTCCATCAAACATCAATTAATTTTTGTGTGTGTGGTACTGGGGATCAAACCTAGGACTCTGTGCTACCATCGAGCCTTAGCCCCAGCTTTGATTTAATTTTTAAAAAATTTTTTAAAAATTTTATGTATTTGGTAGAGGGTGTTACTGTGAAGCTTAGACCGGTAGTGATTCTCCTGTTTTCAGCCTCCCCAGCATGGGGATTACAAGTATGTACCATTGCTCCTCATCTTGGTGGCTGGCTCAGCATGCCCGGGGTGTGTGGCCAGTGCATAATGTGGTGCCGGGGATCGAAACCTAGTCCTTGCGCTTGTCTAAGCAGGCGTTTAGTCCATTGAGCTATCTTGCCAGCCCTAGTTACTTTATTTGTTGGCACTTTTTTTTTGGCGGTACCAGGGATTGAACTCAGGACCCTGCACTTGCCAGGCAAGCACTTACTCTACTGAGCTATCTCCCTGGCCCCGACTTGGCACTTTCCTCCTCACTTCTTAGTCATGTTAAGCTTCCCTGCTCCATCTTTCCAACCAGACAACACTAGCATTTTCTTCTATGGGCGTTCGAGTTATCATGGTTTCTTTTGTTACTGTTTTAAGGTATAAAGGTTTTTTTTTTTTTTTTTGCGTTTATCTTCCTCACAAATGGAAATCATGTAAAAATTCAAATTTTCTGGCTCTAGGTAAAGTTCATCTAGGCGAATGTTAACCCATTTTAAAGCTGTCTTTGCAAGCTGATCAGTAATCATCACAATACACAATTTAATGTTTGAATAAACACTCTTGCTTGTCATGCTTTATTTCCATCCTCCCTGTGTAAATGGGTCCCAGGCATTCCCTAAGATTTCAGGCTCAGTTTGTGTTTCTTTGCCTGAGGGTCGCACCTCCGTACACCTTGGGTGGCTTTATAAAATAAAGCAAGTGCTCTTACAAGTTTGATTTCTTTCTACCCACTCTTCCTGGAGGTAAAACATTATAAAGTGAAGTGAGATCTCCGAAACCTTGAGGCAATACAACTCCACAAAAACAAAACAAAACAAAACAAAACAAAACAAAACAAAACAAAACAAAAAAAACCCAAAACAAACTGTAAGCAATGATTCTGGATTGCTCCTGGGCTGCATTGATGATGCTTTGCCCGCAGTCTGATGGCATATAAGGATAGTACATATTTTCAAATCTTAATATTTTAATCCTCATAAAATTATCAAGTGTCCTATTTTATTTTATTTGGAATATCCAACCAAGTTTTCATTACAACTGGCTCAGAATCTTCCTGAGACTCCTTCTGTTCCCCATAATCTGGGTGACACATCTCGATGCTGTGGCAATGAACCGCTGCCATCATATGGCAATCTGAAATTAGACGCTGCTTCTTAACCGGCGGTAATCGTATTCTTGTTATATTCTTTTGAAACTGGGACCTGTTGGGTTTCTTTGTCCTACTCACAAAACACATAAAGGATTTCCTTTGATACAGAATAACTAAACCAGAACACTATTTCTACTGTGAAATGAGGATTTCCCAAACAAAAGACCTCCTTTCACGACGGGAGACAAAGGTCACGGTCCTTTAATTTCAAGCGGTTGTGTCTCAGGGTTGAACAAGGGTCCTCAAAACACAGTCTTGGCCTCCACAGCTTTTCATTATCTCAGAGGCCAATAACTAAATATTTTAGCTTGCATGATCAAGTACATAGCAAAAAAGGAGCTGATGTACATATTACATGTATTTTCCATATATGTATAATTGTCTCCAAAAATAAAGTAGCTCTCCCTTAGGTGCTCAGCCTTCTCATTTCACCTGTGAAGCAACTTTTTATTTGAACTGAAAAACAAAAAATACACTTAGGAATCTACCTAGACAATTCCCTAAACCCAGTCCCTGGTTACCTTAAGCAAGATATTTAAGTAAACTGCTCTTTAAATATGATCAGCATATTTTTCAATTTAAGTTTAAAAATGCATATTCTTTCCTGGCATTTGACTTTCTAGCTTTTCCAGTTTTTCCACATGGGAACTGTTCTTGTCTTTGGTGGCTCCTTTGACTTCTCTCCATGGCTGACTTCTTTTTGTAAAAGGGTGTTGCTGAGTGTCCCAGGCTGGCCTTGAACTCTTGATCCTCCTGGCTCAGTCTCCTGAGCAGCTAG
>NW_004524717.1:3951975-3963989 GCF_000260255.1 Octodon degus | reverse complement strand
AACGACTAGACAACTTTTTTAAATACAGGATTTCCAAGTATATTGCCTTTCAACAGGTCAAGAAGACAGACAGGATTAGCAAATTTGTGCAGAACAAGGCAGTCAGGGGAAGGAGCAGCGCATTCATAGAACACAAGCCACAGCGTCTCAGGAGAGGTACCTGGAAGGCCAGTTGATAAGTGAAGGTGTGTCCCCTTCAGAATCTTTCTGCAGAAACCACTCATGCTTGACTTTCCCTGCACTGCCATGTACAAACAAGAAAGCTTCAGAGAATTTCTTTTAAAGACATCAACATCCACACACATTTTATTGTAACTGGCGACCTAAAGGTTTTTAGGTAAAGAATTATCCCAGCCTTTGAAAATACACAAATGTGTTTTTCCACGGTTCATAATTGTTTCATGAAATTTCTATAATATTTGGCTCGGTACAGAAACGAAGAGGTAGAAATAAATATGCCTAAAGCCACCAAAGTGTTTTTCAAGTAATTTAAAATTGTTCAAAAGGAGTCTATTGTAGTTGGGCTCTTCCAGCCAACACAGACAATTATTTTGCAAGAACCTGGAATACAAATAGAAGGCAACTTAACTTGCATAAGCTTTGCTGAGGCACATTGGGAAGTAGTCAAATATAAAATCAGTGTCCATGTAAAACATTACATTCTGAATAAAAATAAAAAGAAAACCAATGAGATGATATCTTTAGTCACCGCGATACATTTTCCTTTTATCATTTAATAATACAATTATTTCCATAGTTATACATAGTAATTCAGGCCAGTTAAGACAATTTTTTATTGAACTTTCATTAAGTACAAAATACTGCACTGAATAAACTGAGACGAAAGAAAGGTAAGACAAGCATCACCTTGACCATTAAAAATCTTGTTTCATGTTAAGATAACAATGATTTACACTCGCATCCCCCAACACTCATCGCTGCAAAGGAGAATGTGACTAAGTAACTATGCCAGGCTGAGGATGACCTAGAAAACTCAAAGGCAAGGAAACCGTCGCGCTAACAATGGAAAGCAGTCACGGGAGGAATACTGGAACCATGTGCTGTGCCCTCTCACCATGCAGAAAGAGAAAACAGAGATTACACTCTTATGATTTACTAGCTCCCCGGAGCAGGAAACTATGTGCAAGTTTTTCAGCACTACCCTGCAAACACACTACAGCTCCAGGCAATCTCTGAGAAAAAGTAGCATTGAATTTATGATTGGGGCTTTTGTCTGCTGTTAAAACCACACAGCATACATTTAACTTCTGGAAACTACCAGTCAGGCGACCAGGAGACAGAAAAATAAGTGCTGAATGGAGAGGGCACTGGCAAGAGGGGACACTGGTTAGTAGTTTCCACTGAGGTCTGGTTAGGTGCTCACTACTGCCCCCTGCTGTCTGGTTCCAGTGAGCAGGGAAGGAAACACTTGGAAAAATGACAACCCAAGGGTGCATTTTCCTGTAAGCTGTTATAGTAACTACCTTTATGTAAGTTTTGACTATCCTTTGTGAAGTCTACATGACACCCTAATTTTTTTTTTCAGAACCAGGGATTGAACTCAGGCCCTTGTGCTTGCCAAGGAAGCGCTTATTCCACTGAGCCATCTTCCCAGCCCCGACATCCTAATATTTAAAAACAGAGATGTCTTTATCAAATGTAGGGGGATATATTTCTCCTTAAAAGGAATATTTTTTCCATAAAATGTATTTTAACTAATTATATTCATTTAATCTTCTAAAATCATCTTAGTCTGAGTTTGGCTTCAGGCTGGCAAGCAAGAGCCTGTCACCACCAGCAGCCACTGAATTCTTCCTATCCTACCCCTGAATTTATGTTTCTCCAAATAAGTTTCTTAGAGCAGAAGCAGGATGAACCTGTGAATCAGTTTCTTCCAGTCTCCCTCCATGCTAATTTCAATGCAGAAAGCCTGCATTCTGTCCCCTCAGTTGAGAGAGGGAGATGGCAGAGGACTATCAGAAAAGCAGAGGAATCTGAGGAAGGGGCTGTCCTAGGCCTAAATGGACTTAATTTCTGGCTATTGGCTGGATTTGGATTTCCATGTCTTGGGTCTGGTTTTGAATCCTTTTTACAACAGAGAAATCCAGGGAATAGACAGCTAGCATGGTTTAGAAATGGCCCCCAAAAGCCCACGTATTACAGGCCTGGTCCCCAGCCTGCAGCTTTACAGGGAGTCCATGAACCCTTCAGGAGGTGGGAGTGAGTGTCAGGAAGTTAGGGCCCTGGAGGCGTGGCCTTTGAGTCCATATTGGGAGCCTGGTCCCTCTTCTTCCTGTCTTTTCACTTCCTGGCTGCTGCAAGGGGCCAGCTTTCCCTGCCACATGTTCCTAGATGTTCTATTGCTTTGCTACAAACACAAGGTAAGTCTATGCAACTCTGCACTGAGATCTCTGAGCCCAAGTAAACACTTCCTCCTTGTAAGCTGACTATCTCAGGTCCTTAGTTACAATAACCTGCAAGCTAATACATGGCCTTAGTCACGAGACTACTTAAATTCAGCCTTTTGGGGATGAAGACTGACTTCATAAAGCCTCAAAAGCAGCCCACAAAGCTTTGCCTCCTCACAGTTCAACATTTATGAGAACAATGACTGAAAGCTGTACACAGGAATGCCAGCCTCAGGCAATCTGGAAAGAGCCTTGAATTATAAGCAAGTGCTACCTGGTGTGTTCTGTGGCCTGGTATCCCTGCTGCTATGATTAGATAGGAATCTTGCACCAGAATGAAAATTAACTTCACCAAAGCCTACTGTTTAATTCAGCTGACATTTTCTTCATAGTTGACTTTTTTCAACAAAGGAAACAGTCCCAGATTTACTGTTCAGGTGAAGACTGCTGAACACTGGAGATCAACTGTTTCATGCAATGCTGATATCATTTGGTGATTCTTTAAGAAAACATAGAAAAACAGAATATTTATCAAAAAAAATGATTTGTTGGGCTAGGAACATAGCTCAGAGATACAGCACTTTCCTAGATGTGTGGGGCCTTGGGTTTGACCCCAATACTACACATAAAAGCAAAACCAAAAATTATTTGTTGAGTGACTTGATTTATGCTGAGGGCCAAGTAGCAGCTGGGAAGAAGACAGGAAAGTGACTAAGACAAGACATCCCAACTTAAACTACTAAAGTAATGCTGTTGTTGAAGTCACCTTTACCAGTGTTACAGATTGGCAGAATACCAACTTCATGGGGCCATTTTTGAGAAATCCTAACTAAAATACTCTTTTGGGTATGGCCACCTTGCTAGGGTATTGGCTACTCAATGTCTTCTTTCTAAGACCTCAGATGCAGATGAAGCTAAAGCTGTGATACAGCTCATTTGATTTTCCTCTCCTTCTTTTATGGTTCTGGGGATAGAATTCAGAGATGCTCTACAATGGAGACATATCCCCAGTGTTTTGATTTAGTTAATTTTCAAATTTTGAAATGGGGTGTCACTAAGTTGTTCAAGTGCCCAGGCTGGGATTGAACTTGGTGACTTCTCTGCCTCAGCTTTCCAGAGTTCTAGGATTATAGGCAGACACCCTCACACCCAGCCTCTTCTCTCCTTTGTCTTCTGGAAGAATCATCATTAACCACAAGTCATACTGATAACATTAGGGCTTCCCAATGTTATGTCTGGCTTTGGCATCTAACATGTTTGGGAAAATGACAACCTGATAATGAGGAAAAAAGACTGACTTGAATGAATAAGCACCAGAGAAAATGTAAGAGACTCCAAAAGAAGGGGCCAGGGAGATAGTTCAGTTGAATAAGCAGTTGGCTGGCAAGTGCAAGGGCCTGATTTCAATCCCGGGTGAGAGAGAGAGAGAGAGAGAGAGAGACTGAGACTGAGAGATTGAGACTTCAAAAGGGATCACAGGGGCTATTAAGATAGGGATAAGTCTACAAAAAACTTGAAAGGCCAAGAAAGGATTGCAGACGGGAGGGGGTATTCTCCTCTGGCTGTTCGCATTTGTCACCAGTCCTATTGAAATGAGCTACCTAGAAGCAGTATGGCCCCTGCACAGCAATAGTGGACCATCCTTTACTTGTGACATTTTATGTTCACGGAAGTACCCCAAGACTGAGCTGATAATTTCAGCAGTCATATAAAGAACTTGCTGTCAACTATAACTTTTAGGCTGGTTTCTCCTGAACTACTCTTAAATCAGGTTTCTCCAATTTGAACTTTAACACTGGTCCATTAACCCTCTAAATATGTTATTAAATTTCATCTGTTTAGTTCCAAACTGCTAGTGTTTAGAATGTTCCCCAGAGGTCCAAGTATTAGAAGCTTGGTACCCAGTGAAATGCCACCCAGGGCAGTAGAACGTGTGAGTGGTGGGGAGGTCCGTCCTTTGGTCACTAAGAAGGTGCCCTTGTGTGTGGGGGGGACATTGTGATCTTGCTCTCTAGTTTCTTTGTTTCCTGGCTGATGTTGTAAGTGGTTCATTCTGCCACAGAGCTCCTGCTGTGATATGTCCAAAGCCATGAGCCTACTTGATCTTGAATTGAAAACTAAAGAACAATGAACCAAAACAATTTTTTTTTATCTTATAAGTTAACTGTCTCAGGTATTTTACTACAGGAATGGGGCACTGATTGCTATCCAATGGTCTTCTAGGATCATCTTCTCTCCTGTCCTCACATTCATATTCTCTCTTCTGTTCCTGTCCCTGTTATATCTCTTCCTCCTTCATTGCTCTCATTATTTCTGTTATCAAAAATTTATTTATAGTTTTTTTTTTCTCAATGCCTCCCAGATGAAATGCCAAACAGGACTAGCTGAATAACCAAGCCCAGTCTGGATCCATAGACCTCACGCTCCCAGTCCTGGGAACTGCAGTCTCCATGCAATCTGGCATCCCTGGCTGTAACTGATTCTCCTTCAGCCCAATTCTCCACACTCCTCCAGAGTGGCATTTCTAGAAGGCATAATCTATCAGTCTAGCTCCAAAGCCCTTCAGACGCTTTCCATCATCCACAGAACAAAGGGCAAACATCACTCTGTACTGGCCCCACCTGGCTCTGCAGTGCCACCATACCCCCCACTCCTAGGTCTTCATGGGAGGTCCATGACTCCTTGCCTGCTGCAGCATCCACCTCGCATCCAGAAAACCCAACCACATCCTTACAGCCACGTGTCCCTTCTCTAAGGAGAGATCATTACTATCCCAGCCCTGGTGTTCCTGCAGAACCCAGCCCTGGCCTCCAGAACCATAACCACCCCGGTGTTGCAATTTCCCATACTTAAAAGAATGATATGCCCAGCTAGGAGCGATGTCTGGCACAAAGAAGAATCAACACAATATTCTTGGTTAGGGAAACTACATTAGAGCTAAAATTAACCTGTAAGTCGACACTGATGAGGTATGGACAGGCAGAGAGATGGCCAACAGGTTTAAATCATCCTAGACCACAAATTTCTGTTGTTTACAAAGACAACAGAACTTGTTGTTACAAAGGACAAAGCTATTTATGTACTCAGATCCCCCGCGACTCTCTAATGCCCCTGATCTACTCTTCTTTCCTGAAATCTCTGACTTTGAAAGGACCAACCCAGAAAACTCTCATGGCCACTACGATAGAAAGAGGCACTGACATAGATTTGAAAAGGAAGGAGTATAGTGGAAAGAACTCTCAGAGAACTTCAGTGAATGGATGGATGGTTAAGGATGACGTCAGTTTTGGTAACATAGTTCTATGGCCTCAATCAAGTGCCTTTTTAGAGCTTTCATTTTTTAATGTATAAAATAGATTCTTAAAATAATCTCCAGTCTAATTTTCGGTTCCAAGAGTCTAAAGTTCTCTAACACAGAGGATTTATTCTGTGAGGCTGAGGTACGCCAGTCTCCCAGAGGGCAGAGGTAGCCTCACTAGAAGAGGACTGCAGTGTTCCTGGAGACCAAAATAAGGAAGTGGCGGCTTCAGGTGAAACAGAATTGTTTTTGATGTGGCAAGCGTTGGCGGAGCATTCTTTTAAGAGGAAGTGAGAACACACCATCAATTTTCATAGAAGCCAGCAGCTGCTCTAGGCCAGCACTCTGAAGCACATAATGACAGCCTTACGCTTGCTACAATTCCTTAGAGTCAACAGGCAGAACTGTGCTTCCTACCACCACAGCATGGTCACATCTAGTGCAGGAACGCTAGCTTCATCCTGTGGGGGGGTCCCACTTTACACAAGACTTGGAATTACAACACATCATTCAGCTTAAGAAGAATGGCTATTAACTGCTGCACCTCATTAGAATGAGTTGCCTGTTTACGGAAAAATATAATTGTTGTTTGCATATATGCACAAGGGTCCCAACACACAAGAACGTGGGTGCCCAGGCAAAATTTCATATGTAAAGTCTGGTACACATTTAAACGTTTAGCTGCTGTACATGGCAGGCTGACATTTTGAGCAATGTATTCTTATTCAATTCAATGAATAGGAATTTCCACTTCCTAGTGAGAACAGAATTTTTAAAAAGTAGAGAGTGTTTAGTTTTATATTAACAACCCAAAGTTGCTAAGTCGAGGTGCAGCTGTTTGGAGGTTCAGGGATGTAAAGGTGAGAATGGCTGCACTGCCAGAACAGAAGAGCCCATGAGGTGCACCAGGCTCCCCAGAGGTGGGTGTGGGTTCTGTTCCCAGGATGCTCTGTGCCGGCTCCCAGTGCAGTGCTGAGACAGGAGGCTGCAGGCACACCCTGTGCTCTCCTGGTGATATTCTTATCAGTGAAAAGACACAAAACTTCAAGAGCTAGACGCTCTGGAGCCAATTTTAGACACAAACTTCCCATCAGGAGTTGGGCAAGCGCTCTCAGAAGTAAGTGACAAGCACCTAGCCAGAGCTCTGCCTTTCTCAGTGGCTCAGTCTGTGCCTCCCTTACTGTGCAGCAGAAGAGCTTCCTTCTGGAAGGAACCCAAAAACTTCTTCTTGAGCTGACCCGTACTTCCTTTTTATCATCGAATAACACAACTGATAGATCAGATAGAAATACTAACTCAGGGTCATTTGGCAAATGTTCATGAGCGCTTACTCTGTGCATCACATTGAGCTAAAAAAGTTCTGAGAATAATAAAGGTCAATCAGGCATCATCACCCTGGCCATAAAATCCCATCAACAAGAGAACCCAGGATTTACACATGCCCGACATCCAAATGCAGCTCTGCCCCAATAGCATCCACCAAAGGCAACTGTCCCAAGGTCCTGCTTCAGCATCTGCTCCTCATGAAATCCCCTCAGTCACACTCCCACCACTAGCGGCACAATCTGCTAAACAGGAGGAGTGGTGACGGGTTGCAGTAGAGTAAAGAAGAAGAAATAAAGAACAGGGGTGTTCACGCATGGGGCCCACTCTAAAAATAGTGGTGTGGGTTCACCACTCTAGAAATAGTGGTGTGAGCTCCCTGTTGTTCTCCCTGCTAGTCAGAGTCCACGGAGAATGGTGACAGGTGACACACAGTAGCAGCAGCTGGGGACCCTTGCCAGTGAGTTTCTCCATCCACATAGTAACAAATATGGTTACTATTACTATTACATGGAGACCCTGGTGTTTTTATTTGTTTTTTTTTTTTTTACTTTTTCTACAATAAGAGTTGCACAGAATAGCAACTTTAACAAAAGCTTTGGATTCAAGATTTCTAGTAGCAGCAATTCAGATTTTTTAAAAACTCGAGTAACACATAGTGGTTGAATTCACAAAGAAGGGTTTATGTGGGTAACACCACCTCTCTAGAGAACAGGTTCTGAAATTCTAACACACGCTTTGGAAGAGTTGGAAGGGCTGGTGCAGGGCCTTGCCTCAGATTGCTCCATTTGGCTGCAGTGAATATTCTTAGTTGTTTTTTTTTTTTTTAAACAATGTGTTCATCTGAATTCCTGTGCAACTAGTAACAGGATTTCTGAACTGAGAACCCTGCAACATCCTTCCATCAAACATCAATTAATTTTTGTGTGTGTGGTACTGGGGATCAAACCTAGGACTCTGTGCTACCATCGAGCCTTAGCCCCAGCTTTGATTTAATTTTTAAAAAATTTTTTAAAAATTTTATGTATTTGGTAGAGGGTGTTACTGTGAAGCTTAGACCGGTAGTGATTCTCCTGTTTTCAGCCTCCCCAGCATGGGGATTACAAGTATGTACCATTGCTCCTCATCTTGGTGGCTGGCTCAGCATGCCCGGGGTGTGTGGCCAGTGCATAATGTGGTGCCGGGGATCGAACCCTAGTCCTTGCGCTTGTCTAAGCAGGCGTTTAGTCCATTGAGCTATCTTGCCAGCCCTAGTTACTTTATTTGTTGGCACTTTTTTTTTGGCGGTACCAGGGATTGAACTCAGGACCCTGCACTTGCCAGGCAAGCACTTACTCTACTGAGCTATCTCCCTGGCCCCGACTTGGCACTTTCCTCCTCACTTCTTAGTCATGTTAAGCTTCCCTGCTCCATCTTTCCAACCAGACAACACTAGCATTTTCTTCTATGGGCGTTCGAGTTATCATGGTTTCTTTTGTTACTGTTTTAAGGTATAAAGGTTTTTTTTTTTTTTTTTGCGTTTATCTTCCTCACAAATGGAAATCATGTAAAAATTCAAATTTTCTGGCTCTAGGTAAAGTTCATCTAGGCGAATGTTAACCCATTTTAAAGCTGTCTTTGCAAGCTGATCAGTAATCATCACAATACACAATTTAATGTTTGAATAAACACTCTTGCTTGTCATGCTTTATTTCCATCCTCCCTGTGTAAATGGGTCCCAGGCATTCCCTAAGATTTCAGGCTCAGTTTGTGTTTCTTTGCCTGAGGGTCGCACCTCCGTACACCTTGGGTGGCTTTATAAAATAAAGCAAGTGCTCTTACAAGTTTGATTTCTTTCTACCCACTCTTCCTGGAGGTAAAACATTATAAAGTGAAGTGAGATCTCCGAAACCTTGAGGCAATACAACTCCACAAAAACAAAACAAAACAAAACAAAACAAAACAAAACAAAAAAAACCCAAAACAAACTGTAAGCAATGATTCTGGATTGCTCCTGGGCTGCATTGATGATGCTTTGCCCGCGGTCTGATGGCATATAAGGATAGTACATATTTTCAAATCTTAATATTTTAATCCTCATAAAATTATCAAGTGTCCTATTTTATTTTATTTGGAATATCCAACCAAGTTTTCATTACAACTGGCTCAGAATCTTCCTGAGACTCCTTCTGTTCCCCATAATCTGGGTGACACATCTCGATGCTGTGGCAATGAACCGCTGCCATCATATGGCAATCTGAAATTAGACGCTGCTTCTTAACCGGCGGTAATCGTATTCTTGTTATATTCTTTTGAAACTGGGACCTGTTGGGTTTCTTTGTCCTACTCACAAAACACATAAAGGATTTCCTTTGATACAGAATAACTAAACCAGAACACTATTTCTACTGTGAAATGAGGATTTCCCAAACAAAAGACCTCCTTTCACGACGGGAGACAAAGGTCACGGTCCTTTAATTTCAAGCGGTTGTGTCTCAGGGTTGAACAAGGGTCCTCAAAACACAGTCTTGGCCTCCACAGCTTTTCATTATCTCAGAGGCCAATAACTAAATATTTTAGCTTGCATGATCAAGTACATAGCAAAAAAGGAGCTGATGTACATATTACATGTATTTTCCATATATGTATAATTGTCTCCAAAAATAAAGTAGCTCTCCCTTAGGTGCTCAGCCTTCTCATTTCACCTGTGAAGCAACTTTTTATTTGAACTGAAAAACAAAAAATACACTTAGGAATCTACCTAGACAATTCCCTAAACCCAGTCCCTGGTTACCTTAAGCAAGATATTTAAGTAAACTGCTCTTTAAATATGATCAGCATATTTTTCAATTTAAGTTTAAAAATGCATATTCTTTCCTGGCATTTGACTTTCTAGCTTTTCCAGTTTTTCCACATGGGAACTGTTCTTGTCTTTGGTGGCTCCTTTGACTTCTCTCCATGGCTGACTTCTTTTTGTAAAAGGGTGTTGCTGAGTGTCCCAGGCTGGCCTTGAACTCTTGATCCTCCTGGCTCAGTCTCCTGAGCAGCTAGGATCACAGCAGGGTGTCTCTGTGGCCAGCGATGGCTAGCCTTGACAGTCATAAGATATCCTGACACACAGCTGGCTGTTGGTGTATTTACAAGCTGTGGAACTACACTAGGATCTTACTCAGCATATTTTACAGTCCCCACTCTCAACTCTGAGCCTTTCTTGACTAGTTTAGCTCCTGTGGCTTTATGATTCTAAACATCAACAGCCAATGCAATCACCCTAAACCTGAAGTCTTGGGTATGATTACATAAAAACAAACAAGATAAATCATGAAAGATGTAAGAAACACAGTACAAAGAAGGGTCCCAGCATGGGGCATCCACAAAAGTGTCATAGTATCTGTTTTAGTTACTTTTAAGAAGCACTTAAGAAATATACACACAAAGAAAAAGTTTCTTACTTTGGCAGAACCTGTTTGATATAGCAGAAATTACCCTCACACCAAGATTACTTCCCCAGAGAACCGAGGCCTGCAGAGAATACCCACACGCAAACTCTACAGGGCAAAGAGAAAGCAGGCATGGGCACTTCCTGGGGTCAGGCTGCACACTGCTGCTGGCTGTATGCTTACCTGGGTCGAGCCTCGGGGTCCCCTGTGGAGTGGCTTGGGGACGTTGACTGCTGAAGTGAGGGGCTGTAGGTTTGCTTTGGGGACCTTGGCACTTCAGTGAAGGAGGAGCCTCGCCCAGGGAATGAGAAGGTTGAGGAGCTCTCAACCGCTGGGATCGGGTCCTGGACTTGCCGGGTGGCACTCAGTTCCTGCCCTCGTCTTTGGTTTTCCACTTCTAGAGGTACCTCCTTGTCAGAAAGGTCACTCTTGTGGAGCAGGGCATAGTGCTCGGGTTCGACCACACAGGTCCTGAGCCCCATGGTCTCAGGCCTGGAGCAGGCGGAACTCAGGTCTGTGCTTGACGCTTCCTGCTGATCAGCTTTTCCTCCCCGTTTCTCAACAGCATCGGAGTCCTTCCTGGACTTGGTGTACCGAGACAAGTGCTCAGAGTCCTCCTCGGGATCCAGAGCTATCCCATACTTCTCTGCCAGCTGTCGTCTTCTCTCTGCTTTGTACCTTGCAATCCTTTGGGCTTTGGACTCCTGACTGTGTAGGTCCATGATCCCTGGGCGACAGGACAGGTCACCATGGATGCCTGAGGTTTCTGTGCAGTATTTAGGTCGAGTTTGCTTGTCTAAAGAAGAGCCAGAAGTGTCTTCTTCTTCATTTGATCGCCCTACGAGAAGACCACAGGGATAATACGCACAGTCCAGTAAAGACACACAATGTTCACACACACAAAAGTGCGCCAGGGCACGTGCTTGCGGGACCATGCTCTGAAGGGCCCAGCTCTCACCTGGTTGTATGACCTGAAGTGATCCGCTAGGCAAGCACAGATCTGCAGGGCCCAGGGAGGAGGCCAGGGCCACTGGCGTTACCAGAGCCAGGGCCAAAGCCTAGCCTCTGGTAGTCCCAGAGCCCTCTGTCCTTGCTATGAGCTCATCTCCCTCTATTTGTTTTCTTTTTTTTCCTTTTTGTATTTTTTTTTCCTTTTTGTATTTTTGTATTTACTTGAGACAGGGTCTCTCCACGCAGTTTTGGCTGGCCTTATACCCACTTTTGTAGCCTCTAGGCTGGTCTCAAACTCCCAGTGATCTTCCTGCGTCAACGTCCCAAGTGCTGGGATTATAGACATGCACCACTACGCACAATTCTGAGGCCAACGAGGTGCACCTGGGGTTCGGGAGCCAGAATGCCATGTGGAGCCTGGGATCAAACTCTGGTCCTTGCCCTTGCCAGGTTGGTGCCAATGCCTCCGAGCTACCTCCCCAGCCCCTCTTTCTTTGCTTTTGTTTTTAATACAGGTCAAAGGACAATTCAAAATCTTCCAGAAATGATAAGATTTGGACCAGCTACAATTCACAAAGTGATCTGTTGTGGTGCATAGTCCTACAGGTCTGACAT
>NW_004524717.1:3941862-3951875 GCF_000260255.1 Octodon degus | reverse complement strand
TTTAATTGTAGCACACACATATGATGTAGAAAATATCTAACATGAAAACACAAAAAGCTCACCCACCAGCAATCACATTATATGCTAGTAACTTGACAGTTTTATATATTCCATATACTCCTCCCAGTGTTTTATATAGTTCATTTCTTTTTTCTACATGAAATATTTAATGTTATTGATGTTTTATATACAACTTGGTCTTATTTTTGGAAATCTTATTTTGAAGTTCCTATTTTTAAGCCTCACGATATTCTACCCAGCAGGCCTTCCCTAATCAGTGCAATCCCTGCTATAACGCTAGGTGTGGCTCTAACTTTGCACCAGTGTGCTTTCTTTATGGCTGTCACAGTAGACGCACAGTAGTAGAATCAGGTCATCAAAGGGTACCTCATTTATAAGTGCTGCCTACATTGCCAAATTAACTGCTATAAATCCTGGACCAATTTATCCTTATATCTGCAAAACATGTTTCCTCACAAGTACTGAGTGTTTATTTAAAAAACAAAACAAACAAACAAACAAACAAAACAAAACATTGCTTTGACTGTTAGAAAAAAAGAAAACATACATTTTCTCCCTTATGTCACTGGCCACTAATATTATGTTTTTCTTCTAGGAAATGCCTGCCGAAGCTAATTATTGCTCTATGTAATACTGACTCACAGTGTCATTTTTATTAGAGCATGAAAAGTTTTCTTGGAATATTAGCCCTCTGTTATCCACAAGTTTTTCCAGACTCGCCTGTCATTTAATTTTGTTGCGATGTTCATGCTGGTAAGGTTTCCTCTGAAGTGCAGAGGCAAGCCTAAGCCACTGGGCCAACTGGGCCCTGCTCATTTGGTGGTTTCTTGCCCGGCTTCTGGGCCGTGAAGGCCTTTTCCCGTTCTGTGGAAATGAGACATTCATGTATGTTCTCACGCTTTTCAATGTTTTCTTTAAAACAATCCCACGAATAGCTGGTCTTGTCTTTGGTTTGGAGTGAAGTGGAAAGAGGAGCAAGATATGTTTTTATCCCCTGGCCGGTGCATTTCCCTAATACTATTTTCTCAAACAGTCTTCCTATTTGATGGTTAAGCTATTGTAGGCCACATGTCGGAACGTTTTATAAAACCAGGGCTTGTTTCTGGCTATGAATTTTGGTATTCTCATCTGACTACTCTCTCTTTTTTTTTTTTTTTTTTTTTTTTTTTTTTTTTTGCATAACTGGGGATTGAACTCAGACCCTTGTGTTTGCCAGGGAAGCACTTATTCTACTGAGCCATCTCCCCGGCTCCTGACTACTCTTGATTCTTCACTTAGCATCAATTAAAAAACTTAATTCTCTAGGTTTCTGGCCATAGAAAATTAGGAACTGTGAACACAAGCAAACTGCAAACAGCGTGACATGAGACCAACAGTCCTGTTTGAGGAAGGAACCAGAAACACTGGCTATAAAAACAGCAGTACAGAGCCTCAGAGCCAGAGCTGGAGTGGGAACAACAGCGCTGACCGTGGCACCCTCCCGGAGGCCACGCTGAGCAGCTGAGGTCCCTAACGGTAACCCTCTGCATTAAAGGAAAGGTGCGGTCAGGTTCAGCACGCTGTTTAATATGAAATCCATATGTAATATATTAACTTATTTACGCTAAAACAATTGAAATAGGATGTTTTATTGTATAAAATGTAGGAACCTTACATTTACCTAAGAATCTTAATAAGAATAAGAACCTTATGAATTCTGGGCCATTCTACCTGAGCATTAGGTTTAAACCTACTATAACTGCTACAGGGCACTTGTCTCATTGATTTTTTTTTTTTTTTTCATTAAACAACCCATGTCCTGGAAGTGTCTGACAGCAGACACCCTGCTCAGAGTCAGACACAAAGCCTGCCTTTGAGCACTCGCATGCGGGGAGGGGGGCATAGCACGTCATCTGTAACCAGCGACATGCCCAGGGGGTATTACTGTACTTCTTACTGCAATAGAGTGAGGCAGAATGGAGCTGATTGTTCGTTGTGGTTAACAGGCACATTTATTAAAAAAGCATAGACCCACAATTTACTTGCAAACAATTTGCTTCCAGTACTGTTAGGTGCTACGTGACAAGTGCATGAGACCCGCGCCGGGCGGGCTGCGTGGTGCCCACCATGGTGGGACAGGCAGGCTCACCAGTGTGGGGGCTTGCAGGGTCGGAGGCACGCATGTATCTGGGTGTGTCCTCCTCCAGCAGGCGGTGCGTCACGAGCCCCGTGCAGCTCTGCAGGAGGACCGGCTGGGTGTCATTTTCAATTCCTTCCAAGCGCCTGGCAATCCTCTCCTTCCTGTGCAGCGAAAGGCGCAGTGAGGCACAGAAAGGAACGAGAAGGGACGAGAAAGCACCTTGTTGCTGTGCCACACCCTTCCTAGGGCCACACTAGGAGTGTCTTACCTTTTCATTTCTAAAAATCCTTTTTTCTTTGGTTCAAAGAGCTTTCTTAATTCTGCAACTAAAACAAACAAAAAGAGCAAAAGGAAAATAGTTACTAGTTAGGTTTTCATTCATTCATGCACCACTGGTGTGCTGGACATATCATTCTGTTCTCTGTTTCCAGGGAACACTGTATACTACACCAACAGGGTTCCTGTCTTCTTGGAGTTTGTTCTCTACCATGGGAGGCAGGCACCAATGAACAGGGGTGCACGCAAAGAGCCACACACAGACATCTGCACTCACATGTCACGTGTCGAGCTGTGGAGTGAGCTCGCCGGGCAAGGGAAGGGTTCTGCTGCACCCTGGGAGTCAAAGGAGCCCTGGCTGGCAAGTTTTCTCTTGAAAGATGTTTTTAGCAGAAATCTAAATTCTATCTGCTTTTAATTTTTGCTACGATTAACAAAGTATTCTAAGCTCTTACTCCAGAAAATGTTTACAAACCTAGAGACTTAGGACTCTGGAGCCCACAGGACATTGTGAACTCCTGGCCACTCCTATGTCACTTATCATTTAAGATGCAAATATCTGCATCTAAATGACTGTGTTTTGAAGGTAGGTGTTCATCAGAGACACTGTTTAAATGAGCTTTGCATCGACCTGGTTTCTAAGCTTCTTCTCACAGGCTTTCCTGCCAGGACACGTTCCTATAGGTTTCCTTGTTATCCTTTCAGCGGAAAGTAGGTTGTGCTGGAATTGACAACTCAGTTCTTCTGGCAGCACTGGAGAAGCAGAAGATGTTTTACTGAGGTTAGGAGATGCCTGGTCACTGCTTCTATGGAAGGTGGCCAGAGTTGGTGGGGAACAGAGGTCTTTTCTCTCCTCCTCCGGAGCTGCATTTATTCCTAAGGTCCTCAGAGCAGCTCCTGCTGAAGGGATGGAATGGAGGGAGAGGAAGGCAGGATCTACAGGGCCAAAACCATTCTGAAGTACTGAGGCAGAGGAGGAATGCCAAGAAGAGTGTGAAAATGTAGAGTTCAATTTTCAACTGCTTCAGCTTAAGTGGTTACTTTTAGTAATGAATCAAAATCACACGATTTTTATAATGCTTTTTGTATCCAGTGCTATAATCCCTTTCATTTTATTTTTAAATAAGAAACACCTTATAACATTAAGGTTTTAGTTGAATTACCTTTTGTTAAGGTACCTGGTTTTAAAAAGTCTAGTCCACATACTTGGGGGACAAAGAAGGAAGATGGTAAATTTGAGGTCAGTCTGCAGAGTCGAGTGAGACCCTGTCTCCACACATCTGTAATCCCAACAAAATGGGTGGCTGAGTCAACACTGTGGCTTTGAGCCAGCCTGAGCAACTAACTTACGGACTCAAGACAGACCCTGTCTCAAAATTAAAAAGAAGAATAGGGGGATATACTTCAGTGTGAAGGCCCTAGGTTCAATCCTCAGTACTAGCAACAAACAAACATATTTTAAAAGGGCTGGGACTGCAGCTCAGGGGCACAGCACAGGGAAGACTGCATTCTACCCCTAGCACGGTAAAAAAAAAAAAAAAACCCTCTCCCTGGCTTCCGAAGTCTCTCCGTTTGCCTCCCCAGGAGTCAGGGCGGCCACAGGTAGAGGTGTGTCTGCCTGTAGGGCTCACTGCCTTTCTACTTGGGAGATGGGGCAGAGAGATCCTGGGCATGCATTCTACCACCCTGCCTTTCCTGACCAGCCTGGCTGATTACAGTTTCCCAGTCAATGAAGTTAGCTTGGGTGAGAAGACAGGGCACAAACTTTGCTACTGAGTAGTACTTGCTTTATTTTTATTTTTATTTTTTTTGTATTTTAGGGAATGGCCTACAGGGTCTATCGAGTCTCATTTCATAGATCATACTTGTAGTGATCCTCCTGTTTACAGCCTCCTAAGGGCTGGGATTACAGGCATGTGCCACCATGCCCAGTCTCAATTGCCATCTCAGCGTGCCCTGGTGGTAGGGCCGGCATGTTAGGCCCAAGGATTGAACCCCTGACCCCTACGCCTGCTTGCAGGTGCTTTAATCTGCTGAGCTATTTGGCCGGCCCTAGTACTTGTTTTAAAATATTTTCAATGTTGACATAGACCAAGGAGTTTTGAGTAATTATTTAATCCCCAAAGAGAAGAACAGTACTGTCTTTCTCATAAGACTATTCAAGAAATCTGACTCTGAAAGGTACATCTTCAACCCCTGCCTCCAATTCATAACTGAGACATAGGATAGTATTAACAGGGTCTTGAATAGCATAATGGCAGTTAAACTTTTCTTCCCCCAAATTATTTCAATTGGATACACGTAAAACACATTGACACACAGAATGTCAGAACTCCCACTGAGAAAAGTGAAGATATACTTTTTATGTTCTAGAGACTGTTGAAAACTGCTTTCTCTTCACTGTATTATGTTTAAGTTTTCTATAGACATTTATAAGTAAGATATTTGTTATGGTCTCTAGTTGCTCCCTCATGCAGTCATGGGGCAGACTTCTAGAGTTTGTCATTATTTCATGATCTAATGCTGGGATTGTGGGTGTGAGTGCCACACCTGGCCTGGGACAGACCGCCAGGATGCGGCCTGAGGAAGGGAGAGAGAGGCTTGCTCTCTGCCTCTGCTCTGCTGCTGCTTCTGCTCATTCATTTTTTTCTCTTGATGCGTTTGCTATTTTCCACCACCTTGAACTGCTGCCCTCTGCCATGTGCCGCTCTGCCTTGGAGCCAGCCGAGTATGGACTGAAACCTCCACAAACTGTGAGCTAAATGAACCTTTCCTTCCTTCATTCTGGGTGTCAGGCATTTTGTCCTAGCAACGAAGAGAAGAGCAACCGACACAATATTTTTAAGAGTCTAGCAGCATACTTAAAGGCTCAGTGACAACTTGCTTCCTGCCATTCTGTTTCCCATATTCTAGAAGGAAAGATCAACTAAACCACCACCATCAACAGCAATAGAAACCTTGCTTGGAGATCCTGTAAACTCCTCATCTACAACAAAAACTCTGCTTTGCCCACCACCAGTACTGTGACAGTGGCCAATCCCCCTGCAAGTTGTCTTTGGCAGGGTTACTCTCACTTTTCCTCTCTTTGCTGGCATAAATCCTAAACCCCTAAGTGATTAAGATGTTACTTGCTAGTCTTTCTTTAGAGGAACAGAACCCAAGATATCCGTTGGTGTTTAAGTAACACTAGAAGGTGTAAATTGCCTCTTTATTCTTTAGTTCAGGGAACCGATTAACACAAACCCTGGGAACCACTGTGGCGTTTAACTTGCAGCAAAGTAAAACGTTTGTAGCCAGTCCCAGCAGGTCAAGGTCAGTTATGATGCATAGCCAGAGGAAAAGAACAAAAGTGAGTATAGTCCCTGCTCTGGTGGAGGAAGACCCTGCTCAGCGTGTAGCCTTCCTGACTCTCTCATCTATCTCCTGTGCCTCCCTGCAGAGGCCTTTGGTGCACCTGAGCTCTCCAACAAGGTGTCTGGAGGATGGCATTCCCCTGCACTGGTACAGCCCTTGCAGAAACCTGATTTCCTTCTACCAACCCTCACCTCCCAAGCCCTGGCTTCCAAGGGTGAGCAGACAGACTTGGTCCAGCAAGATAAGAATCCTGTTTCAGTACTCTCTAAGGGCTTTGATTTCATGAATGGGGATCAGACAATGGTCCAAATCCTTGGTCGTCACAGAAGCTAAACCTCAACCTAGAGCAGTGAGAGCAAAGCGAGACATGGGGTAGGTCAGGTCCTCCTCTACAGGCCCCCCTGCCCCTTGCTGGACAGAACCGGCTGGGCACTATGCCGGTAAACACTGCCAATGGACAACCACTGACTTCTGGGCATTGGGAAAAAGTCTCAGGTCGGTCACATTTGATCAAGAGACACCAACTCAGAAGCCTGCTCTGGAATAGACCTCAGGTCACTACGAGGCACTGATGCACCTACGCATCATTTGAGCCCTGCACTGCAGCATACTGAGCAGCCCTGGTCATCCCAAGAAATGCTCCATCAGCCCCAGGACCGGTGACAAGAGTACTTCCATAATAACATAACATAGAAAAAAAAATGCCGCCACATTCCAATGCTTCTGAGGGATGGTCCTGGATCAAGAGCCATTGTTCCCACTAGAAAGGTATCAATTGGGTATCTATTCCCTGGATGTCTGTCACTTACCCAGGACACATCCCCTGCCCACTGCCACTCCTTTCTCTGTCACCCAGAGACTCCCAAGCTGTGCTCCACTTAGCAGCAAATGGGTGCCTGGGACCGCACTTCCTAAGTTCTCACTGATGGCTCCCCAAGGAATGGCGGAAGGCCACACATCATGCTTGAAAGGTACTGGAAAGCATGTTACTCCTCTGTGGAACTCTGTAGTGACTACCTAAGGAAACTTTCAAAGAATTCCTCCGCAAAGAGCAATGTGTTTTCCAGTTCCTACACACAAGAGGTTATACATAAGACACGATGGTACAGGATGATACAAGGATTTGAATCTACCTTCTTTTCTCCAAGCCCATAATTTAAAGGCAAAATCAGTAACACAAACATAACTGAAAGCACTTCAGTTAGGTAAGAAAGGCTGACACCTCATGGGAGTTGTTGAGATGTGCACATTTTTTCTTCCTCACCTTCATGTGGACTCTTATAGTTCCCATTACATCTTCTGGTTAAATTTTTGGTCAGATTTACTATAAACATTGAAAAAAAGCTAAATTACAAATCACAAATGGAAGTCAGTCCTGCTGTGGAAATCGGCATTATAAATCTATCGCTTGATGGCTAGAGAGTACTTTCACTCCTATCAGTTACTTTCTTGTCATCCTGGAAGTTTACTTAACATTTTTATGTAATTTCATTCATGTAGAAAATTTAGAAGATTCCTTTCATAATATATTAACATTTTTGCTACTTCTGGTATATTTTGTCCTTTTTGTCTCTCTCTCTTTTGATTTTATGTATTTGGTACAGGGTCTCACGATGCAGCTCAGACCCATAGTGATCCTCCTGTTTCAGCCTTCCCAGTGCTGGGATTACAGGCGTGCCCCACCATGACCAGTCTTGATGGCCAGTGCAGGGCACCCTGGGCAGGGCTGGCACAGCCTGTGTTACTGGGAATAGAACCTGAGTCCTTGCACTTGCTTTGGCAGGTGCTGAAACCACTGAGCTATCTCGGCAGCCCCTTTTTCTCTGTCTTAATATGTCTTATATGCATATATATATACACACACACACACACACACACACACACACACCCAAGCCTATATAATTACATAATATTCTTAACACCATAAGAGTAAGTTGTAGCATGATGTCTGTTTATCTCTAAATTCCACTATGTGCATTTTTAAAAATAAGCAATTAAATGCTTTTCAAAAGCAAATTCAACAGCCAAAAGTCAACTGACTGCACATGGTATCATAACTATAACTACAAATAGTTCAGGTTTAGTAATATGAGGCATCATGCAATACAGGTTATAAAAAAATAATAAGACTTTCATGCATACTTAGAACACATGAATGTAGAACTGCCTCTTTCTACCTGCTACCTTCATTCCTTGCTCTTATTTGAATAATCTGAACAGAACCTCTGGGGGCAATATGGAGCTTATCAATCATTTCTTTAGTTATTTCTGATTAGAACTGGGTGGTCAGTTTTCAGCGAAGGCCACTTAAGAATATTCAACTGCAGGGCTCTCCTATGCCATTAAGTTACTTACTAGCACTTCTTGATAATAAGAATTATGAATATTCAGGATAACTTGGTCTCCTCATTGCTATTCTTGGAACAGTTTCTTTGATTTGGTCTGAGAAACGGAAGTGTTCTAGTGAAGGTACTGTTGGGTTTACTCACCCAAACCTAAGTGCCTTAGAATCTCCCAAGGCAGTAAATGGTAGGAAACTGTCAAGAACATTTCTCTGCCCTCCACCACTTGGCAGCTGACAACACATGCAGGCCTGACTCATCCCCAGCACTGGTCTTACTGCCCATGGGAGTAACGCTCTTTAATTTTTACACCTGGATATCAGTGATTCGTGTAAAGACAAGCAGTGAATAAAATAACTAACTACAAGCTAAAGAAAAAAGAGGAAGAAGAAATAGCTGAAGGATAAGGGTTTCTTTGTGGATAAAGAAAATGTTCTAAAACTGAATGTGGAGATGAATGTACAACTTTGTGAATATACAATAAGTCAATGACATGTATACTCACTTGTTGGATTGTATAGTATATCATAATAAAACTGGCTAAAGAAAGTAATGCATTTGGCTCATTCCATGAGTTATGACTACTTTATGTTTTGAAGTGGGGTCTTGCTGTGTTGCCCAGGTTGGCTCCAAGTTCCTCAGCTTCAGAGAGCCTCCTGCCTCAGCCTCCCATGCAGCTGGGACAACAGGTGCCTGTCACTGCCCCCAGCTCAGCACATTCTTCTAACTTTGCATAGGTGAACATCTTCAATCTCTTGTCTTCTTGTTGGTGACACAGTTTTGGAATGTTCCCAAGGCAGGGGATGACTATTTTAGTGTCACTGGAGTCACATTCTCTTACTATATGAGCAGAAAAGGGAGCTGCTACACACCTAGAAAAATGTGTCACGGTAACAACAGAGTATAATTATGATCAATTCCTTTTCAAACATCACATTATTACAAATTGATAATTAAAATCATTAATGGATCTGTAAAGATGGAGAACCAGAGATTGCTGGTCATACCTGGTTATTTCCATGTGTGCTGATCCCAGTCACAGAGAGAAAAGACTACAAGACTACAAGACTACAGGACTGCAGAGAACTGCACTGAAGGTAAGAGGAAGGGCATGGCGCTTTGAAAACATGCTTCAGGGCTGGCCAAAGTGCTCAGCAGATTAAAGCACCTGCAAGCAGGCACAGGGCCTGAGGATTCAATCCCGGGTCCTGCTGTGCTGGCCCTGCTCCTGGGGGCACAATGAGATGGCAATTGAGACTGGGGTGGTGGCGCACGCCTGTAATCCTAGCTCTTGGGAGGCTGTAAACAGGTGGAGCACTATGAGTCTGATCTAGTAGTGAGATCCTGAACAGCCTGTAGACCCTTCCCTAAAATACAAAAAAAAGAAAAAAAAAAAAAGAAAAAGAAAAAGAAATCATGCTTCAAAGATGTAATACCTTGCCAGGTGTGCTGCATACCCTTATAATCCTAGCACTCTGGGAGGCTGAAGCAGGAGGATCACAAGTTAAAACAGAGCCTGGGAAACATAGTGACTTAGCAAGACTCTGTCTTAAAATGCAAAGGGCAGGGTGGACTGAGAATGTCGCTTCAGGCTTCAACCCTTAGCTCTGAAGCAGAAAAAAAAACAAAGATTTAAAATTTAAAGCCTTGTTAATTTACAAATATAAACCTGGTTAATACATAAAATCAGCATTCTATGGCTTGTGTAAGTTCTATTTTTATAATCAATTATGATACACTTTATATTAAATCTGGTTAATAAACTGCCTTTTAAAATTTTGTTATGAGTCACGGCCAATGCTTGGCCAATGTGCTCTCTGTGAAAGCCTGAGAGAGTGTCTTCTCCCCATGTGACTCTCCTTAGGCACACTCTACGTCATCGATCACTTTCCTCTTTGGCC
>NW_004524717.1:3917149-3940350 GCF_000260255.1 Octodon degus | reverse complement strand
TGAAAATATTACTATTTATCTCAACTCTATCAAAAGAGAGAGAAAAAGAAATGCATTCACAGAAATTTTATTATAGTATGTTAATTACTGTATTGTATCATTAGCTGGCAATGTCTTACTGTGTCTCGTTTATAAATCAAACATCATCATAGGTAACGCACACACAGGAAAAAACACATGCTGCACTGGGCGCAGGACTAGCTGGGTTTCAGGTATCCACTTGGGGTCCTGAAGTGTCTCCTATGGAGAAGGGGGCTACAGTGCCGCCAGCTACCAGGGTTTTGTTCTCAGGTGAGCTCTTATCTTTTTCCTTATAATTTGCTCCTCTCTTCTTATTTCTTGGTCTCTGGAGCAAAAAAAGAATAAGCCTATAATTTTTTTGATAGTTTTTTAAGGACTTGAAAAGGGCAAAATGTCCCTAAGCAAGTGTTCTTCACCAGGCTAATCCCCTGGAATATTTCAAATATTCATCTTATCAGACTGTCTCAGTGCGGCACCCAACAGCGCCTCAGGACACACTCCAATTCCTCGGTGCACCTTTTCAACTGGGTTTAGTTTCTATTAAAAGAATATTTTTTCACATCTAATTTCTTTTTTCTTTTTCCCACATCTAATTTCTTCTGGGCTTGATCTTTTTTGCTTTTCCTTTCGAAACGGAGAAAAAAAAAAAAACTTGCTCTCCAGCCACTCTGTGGGGATGAGGATATTTTGCGAGCTGCTACTAAATGATCAGTCTTTGCGATGGTGGATGGTGTCGCAGTCAGTGTGTGTGTGTGGGGGGGGGGATCAAGCACTGTTTACACTGTTTCAGAGGTACAACCAGAGGGACCAGGCTCCAGCAGCTGCAAAGATTTTATAACACGCGCACCTTTTACCAGTGGAAAGAGGAATCGCCACGCCCCTGGGAGGCTCACTAGGGAAGAAGAAAGGTTCTGACACAGTGTGCACGGGTGTCTGCAGCCTAGAAGGGAACACTACGTGGAAGTCCCTGGCTCTCGGCATCAGTGGGCCAAAGTGGGAACAGCCCTGAAGGCGGAGTGGGGGATGGGGGAAGTGTGGCGGTGGGTGGGGGAGACTCGGGGCCTTTGGACAAGGTTCAACTGAAGAGCAAGAGGAGCAAAAGCTGACTCTGCTCTCTCCCTGTTGACCCAGCCTCCACTGATGAGGGAGGGATTCCCAAAAGTAATGGGGAAGAACAAGTGGACAGCGGAGGGTTCAAAATGAGAGAACAGAGGGGCCTTAAGGGAAGCTAATTCCGGGATGGGACAAAAAGCATCACAAAAGACACCGTGTTGGAGGGTAGGGATAGAAGCCCTGGAAGACACTCACGCAATGCAGTCCCTCATATGTGCCGGACACTGATTTCCAGTGCAGAAAAAGTCTTACCTTTTGGAAGTGCAGGTACAAAAAAGTCTTACCTTTTGGAAGTGCAGGTACAAGCTTAGCATCGGGTCCTCTTCTGTGGTTAGCAAGTTGTTCTTTATTCTCAAGGAAGAACTCTTTCTGAAAGCTAAAAGGAATGCCATTAATGAAGCGTTGAAATTCAATTTAAATCAAGGTATAGGATAGCAAGGGGGAAAAGGCAGAAAGTTAAAAAAAGTCATTGTTTTCAAGTAGTTAAATGCGTGCATGGACATATGGAATAAACAGTTGTATTTGGGGAAGTGTATTAGTAACTGTTTGCAGTTACTGTGTATGATTGTGACTTTTGTGGAGCTAAGTAATGACATCAGGTCAGCAGGGCGTGGTGTGCAGGGAACAGGCTGGACCAGGGAGTCCTAGCTCTGTGTTTAGAAGGACATCTCCCCTGGACCCCAGAGGCACCATGCAAACTTGGATGACTCGCCCAGCCTCTCTGCACTACATTTCCCTCCTCAGGAAGCAGCATCTCATTGAGGTGATCTCTAGGTCGTGTTCTAGTACAACAAATATATGAGAGTAGCACATGCTTTCAAAAAGCCAAGAAATCAAAGCACAGTCAAGCAGTATGAAAAGGCTCATGAAGGCTGATCGTGGGCTAACAGAGGAAATGAAAAGGAGAATAAAGGAATCCAGCGCTTCTTGTGTACTTTCTCCCTCTACCAAGCATCTTCCACGGGCCACCTCCGTTTTCTCCACAGGCCCCATGAGATGCCTCACTCAGATGTTTTACAATTGGCTCTGCGCTTCTAGTCACTCAAAAAGCAGCTCCCTTGCAGTAGTTGCTGGTGGCGTAAACACTTCCACCACAGCAGACTACTTCATGCTTCTTCAGGGCTCACTCAACTCCACACTGGGGGAGAAGCATGCGCGGGAGACAGGAGGGTGTGAGCCTACTGTAGCTCAGCTCCAAGTTTACATGGCATGTCCAGGGACACAGCTACAGGAGGGGGAGATCAGCTCCTGTTCCAACCCTGTCCTCTGTGCCAGTGGCCCCAAGACCCCTGGATACACAATGCCTGGGTCTCATATGGTGACCTGCTGGACTCAGGCAAGGTAGAGGAGCCTGTGGCCTTGAAGGAAAAAAAGAAACCCAGCAGAAGAGAAACTTGCTGTTGCCCAACACAACAGTTACTTCCAAGAAGAGGGAAATAATAGGCCTGAAGATGCATCTGGTGTGAAACTGACCTGGCTCTTTCTATGGCATGGATGAGGGTCCATATGTAAAGGTTCAGTCCCTAGGGCAGCACTGTTGGAAGGGGCTGTGGATTGCAGGAGGCGATCCTTACAGGAGGTCCTTAGGTGACTGAGGTGCACTGGGAGGGGCCTGTGGGACACCTATCTCTTCTCAGCCTGAGATTGCTCTTACGCATGGTCCTGCCGGCATGTGCTGCCCTCACCATAGGCCCAAAGCAATGGGTCTGGCTTGGAATCTTCAGAATTGTAAGCCAAAATAAGCTTCTCTCTACCTCTTACAAGGCTGTGGCAGGGATTTTGTTGTAGCAAGGTGAGGCTGACTATACCCATGCACCTGTAACCTCTGTCTGTGTGTCTGTCTGTGTTTGTGTGTAAGGGTGGGAGGGTGGGTGTTGTGCTTCCCTGGAGTCTGAAAAGAGATGGAGAAAGTTGCTGTGCCCGTACTCATACTACGTGAGTGGGTCACAAGAAGAAGGCACACTCCATACCCAAATTAAATTTGAAGCAACTTCTAATTTTCCCAAAACACTGTAACTATCCACCCTTGGTAGAACTAAGCCTATTGGACACCTTAGTAACTCTATGTAAGTGCAGTGGAGCTTTATGGTTATAAATACGTATCATGAGGCCAGTGAGATAGCTCAGTGGTCTAAAGCACCTGCTTAGACAACTGTGCGGGGAATACGGTTCCACCCCTGGCACCACATGCCGTGCCAGTCCTGCCTGCCCCCAGGGTGAACTGAGCCAGCCAAAATAAATTAATAAAAAAATACGAAACATGTACCTACCAATGTACTAAGAATAAATGAACATTATGAAGCAATGAAAATCCTAGGATCCTATTTACTCAAACTTAAGTGTCAGCACCAGTGTCTCCATAGTGAATTGTGAGGCAGTGAGGATTATTTTGTATTTTATTCAAATGTGTGATTTTGAATAAATCTTAAAAAAAAGCCTGCACAAATATACCCTACTTAAGTAACATCATGCTATTTTTAATTAAGAATTTAATTCTTAAATATTTTTGATGAAGCATTATTTTGTGGTGCAAAGACTCAAGCCTAGGTCCTCCCACGTGTTACACACACGCTCTACTGCTGAGTTACATCCCAGCCTGAGAAACACCAAGAAATATGTTACATGAATAACTGATTGTTATGAAATGCTCCAAATGCATACTATAATTTGCCCCAAGGTGTTTTATGTATATGCTTTATACACTGCTAGTATGATAGCCAGGAATAAAAAAATTCACAAATTTGGAGAATAATTAGAAGGGCATGTATTCAGTAACATCAGTTATAGCTATCCCAACCTTCCCTTCCCTTCTCTTCCCTTCCTTTCCCTACCCTACTCTTCCTCACATATAGACTAACATATACTTGCCATTCTACCTTTTTACATTTGCTCACCTTGTACACATGTACGAAATATTAGCATATCTGCATATAGAGTAAACTCTCCTAAAATCCACAGCTTCGCTTGTACAAGCTAGAATCCACAGAGCTGTTAACATTTTGCTCCTGCGCCTCTTGCCTCTCTCCCTCACTCCTGCCAGAGGCCTGACAACTTCTGAGGAAGCAGATGGGCAGACAGGAAGAATGAACTGACTGGGCAGGAGCCCGTGGCTCGGGCTCAAGAGGATCCCCAAAGCTGTGGTTAATGCAAGACCCCCAACTCCACAGGACACTGGATTCTTATCAAGTATCACATCTCTTCCCCTGGACTTTCTACACACAAAGGCACCGAGCAAAAGTGAAAATACAGGCAAGACACCCAGTAAGGAATTCTGCTCCAGCAGCCAGTTAGGAACCCCTTGTGTCATCTGTGGAGGATGAGACACCCCTCCTTTGTAAGTCATCAGAGGTACCAAGGGGGAGTCCATGCTCCACTCTTGGGGCTGCAAGCTGCACACCCTGAGCTCTGAGGCAGGGTCCTGCCCTTCCTGGTGTCCCCCTCCCATCTCTGGGATGAGGCTCCCTGTATGGACAACCTCTGTGGGCCTTGGTGCACTGCTGCAGCTCAACTGAAAGCGACAGCCTGGAATCCAGCATGAAACCATTTCCCTTTTTGTAGCTCATTAGTACAGATTCCTTTCCATACCATAATTTAAAAATTGACATTAAGAAATATTTCATATTTTTATCCAACTATATCTTGGAAATAGCACTCATTTGTTATGACTTAGTTTTTAATGTAGCCTTCCTTCCTCTGTTTCAGTCATCTGAAAAGACCCTGCCCTCTGTTTCCAGGGTGCTTTGTTTCTTTCTTCTTTTTAAAATGTGTCCCATTAACCTACTTAAATGCCCAGAAGTAGCAACAAAGGGGAATTTTATTAAAGGGAGTGCAGGATGATCTGCTGTTATTGTCTGTTCTTTACAGTGTGCATGACACTGCTGTTGCAACTCCCAGGTACCTATGGGGTGGAAGGCTACCGTACACTCTTGTTTGTCCTGGTACTGAAGTGTGAATAGTAAGATGAGGGAGGTGAAATCCCATGACTTCATATTTCTATCTCTCTGGGTCTGGAAGATGAGGGTCCTTCCCCACAGGCTTAGACTTCCAGCGCAACGCACACTTAGAAAGGTACCCATTAGTTCCCATGAATGGCATTAACTACAAAGTCAATCTTCAAGTCAACTAGCTTCATACTACATAATATAATAGGAAGTGTTAGGGAGTAAACCTAGGGCCTTATACATGCTAGGGTACCACAGTACTCTATGAGTGAGTTACACGGCCAGCCACTACTTCATAGTTCAGTGATTAAAACTTTAGGAAGAAAACACATTGCCAAACACTTAAACTCATGAATTAGGAATTTAAGAGACTGTGGCTGGTGGAGTGGCTCAGTGGTAAAGCAAGTGCCCAGTGTGAGCCAGGCCCTGGGTCTGATCCCCAGCACACCTGGAGGGAGAAAGACATTTAGGGGGATCATTTTTAAACCTACTACAAATCTCCAAAATGTAGTATTCCTTGAACAAAGGCTACTTTACCTTGGAACTTTCCTTTGATGTGGGAATCCAATGAAGCTTAAGTTTTTCTTGTTGAAATCTAAGAAAAAAGAAATAATGTAACATTGAAACAGCTACATGGCAACTTAAAAAAAAAATCCAATGGGAAAACATTCTTCAAGCTCTCCTTGAACAAAAAAATTAAGAAAAAAGAAAACCATTAACCAGGCAAATAAAAGTGCAAAATTGACAAATTCTAAGAATCAAATTCTGTATACAAATTTTAAATAGGCAAGTGTTTTGTTTTTCTCTTCTGAAGGGAATAACCAGTTTGGGTCAGGGGAACCAGAAACACTGAAAGTATTCTTCCTGACACCATTTGGGATTTCCTTAAAAATGGGGTGGTGGTGGGGGTGGAGAACTAGAGAAACGTCAGCTGTGCTTTACTGCTTTCATTAAAAGCTAAACAACGGCACGTCAAAATAACCACTCCTTTCTTTTTGAAGATGAGATATATTACGTAAAGACAGCTGATAACAATTCCACACAAGAAAAACACATATCCCGAGTGAACGGGTTAATCAAAACCAGGCAGAGACAAAATTTATAACCAGCCTAATGGCAAGTAATCTGTTTTACAGTTTCTGGCGTAGGAAGCATTTGTCCACCCCCAAGCCACAAGCCGCTTTCTCACAGAAACTTCTTTGCGGTCCCTTTTACTATTTACTATTTAGGGGCAGAACCCTGAGGAATAAAAGGAATCAAGTACACCACACGCTGGTATTCATTACCTATCACTAAAACACATCTTTAATCCTGGAATTTGGAAATTTGGGCCAGTTAGAGAAATACAATAAAATGAAAGGCAGTATGCTAATGAAATAGCCAGGATTTTCTTCTAATCATACAAGCATTCCATTAACTATTTAAAGAAAGAGAATTCAGTTCACAAAGCTATCAAATAGTGAAGAAGGAAGTTCCTGAAATCAGAGACTGGAGTGTCCTAGCTGCTTTTGAATAACGCGTCTGTGCTGTATCGTATTTTTGATACTTAACAGTTAAGTTTCAAGTCAGACATTGAAAATAACCTTAGCATTTTATTTCTGTTCAACACTGAGTAGGCAATACTACTTCAGCAACTGAATTGAAAGCATACATCTTCTTCCGTGCTGGGAAGGAAGCCATTGAAAAGACAATATTTTGTTCCAAACTGTCTCATATGAAGAGTTAATAAAAAGAGACACACTCACCACTGCCTATGAGATATAATTTAGTACAATAATTTAGTATAATATAAGATAGCATTTGGTTTAGAAAAATATTTTGGCTACAGTGCAGCACATCCAGAATTTGATCCAAAGTCTGGCATTCCAATTTAACGTGCAATTTTTCTTATATAAAAATTTGACTGGGTCAGCAGAATCTCTAGCTCACTCATGGAGAAACGTACGTTTTCAGCAACTACAAGATAAGCTCATTTATAAACTCATCCAGATATTTAAAGTCTCCTATGAGAAGACGGCATCGCTAAACGAGCACCTGAAAAAGCAGGTTAAACAGAGGATCCAAGCAAGGCAAATGTGCTGCACAATGAACCCAGGGATTCATGGTATCTCTCTTGCCTTACCTTGTTTCTCAGAGAACTTGAACGCTCCCAGACAGCTTGAAATTCCTGGGCTTCTGAGCATGGCTGCACAAGGTTTGGAAACAACTACAACTAATGCTCAACCAGCAACGACCTTGGGCCGGTCTAAGCAAAACTGGGTTGAGATTGCTCAGAGTGCAGGCGAGAGCGACCAGGCACTCATGTCCTTGGATGCATGGTGAATGTAAAGGAAAAGGGCTGCAGGCTGGAGCAAATCACGCTCCTTAATCAGATTAAAGCAGAAATTAGGCCTGGAGATGCTGGAGCATCCCGAGTTCCAGAGATGGGACAGCTACGAGGTTGCCACTGTGGGGTCGTGGCCCTGTCACAGCGCACGCTCTGGCTGTGTGGACAATGTTACCACCTAACCACCACCGCGCGGGTGTCGGAAACAACTCCTCCTGCCCCAAGAATGAAGGAACAAACAAACAAAAGGAAAACACAGAGAGGATCTCAATGTGTAGGCAAGAAGGTGGAGCCGCTTCAGTATTCCCAAGCTGTGCCACGCTTGGCTTTGGCTAAGTTAAATGAAATATTTTACCTAATGGTGAGCCAACAGTTATAGTAAAAGTGAAGATTTATGAATACCAGATGAGGGAAGCAGTGGGAAAAGCAAGGGCAGATATTATGAGAGGTCGAAAAATTTTAATTTGAGACAGAAGCTGTTAAACTATACCAAGAAGACTGTACTTCATTTATGATCAACTGCAACAGGGACTCAGGCAGGGATAATTCAATCCAAAGAGCAACCACAATCATTAGAGACTTAATGATATCATAGATAAAAGGTACTGAGGAGAACCAAGGAAATGGGCTCAGAAGATTACAAGATTGGGCTGCAGAGGTATCCTGCCTGTGGAGAGACAACTGGCTGAGGTAACCTGGGGAGGCTACCTGGGAGACAACTGGCTAATGATAGAGCCACAGGACTTCAGGTGGGTGGATGAGGATTAGGATGTAGTTCACCCCCACCCTGAGGGGGGACCCAGAATTTCTCTGTGTTTTCATCTTTGGTTCTGTATGCTGGATCTGGCACATAGTAGGTGTGCAGCAGATGTTTGCTGAACAGCATGCAAATCACGGGATGATCTTTCCTGAAAGTTACAGTTAGCATTTTAAAATGACTGTGTGGATTTCATATGCTGTGTTCAAACCAGATTGACTTAGATGGAGTTTTAAATATAAACCCAGTTGGAAAATAGAGACTTCTGTGTCGAATGAATTAATATGTGTAAACACATAAGGCGACCTCGGCCCTGGTTACTACAAGCGTTGGCATCAGCATTCTCCATACTTCTGGTGACCTCTTATAAAACCAAAAGAAATATAGCAAGTAGGGCTGTAAAAAGCCACAGCCAGGAACAGCAGCAGGACTGTGGAAAGCATGGGGGAAACTTTATTATAAGATCACAGATAATCAGAAACAAAAAGGAAAAGGTGTGGGAAGGAGGACCAAAAGGGGAGGAAACAGTGAATACTAAGATGCACTGCAATAGTATCTAGGTTAATAAATATTTCTTCATAAAGAACTTAAATTTATAAAACACAGCATCATTTACTATCACCATGTATGTTTCTGGAAAGTACCCCCTGTAAAATGACTCAATTATAATTATCCTAAGAGATTCTAAATGATCCTTTTGAATCCTTATTAAGGAATGTCTATTCTAATTTTTAAAACTAAAATTCTGATCCACAATGCAAAGAGTTTGGATATTCTCTTCACCATAATCAATACTTGTGACCAATACAGTGTCAACAATGTGTATGGAATATTCAGTTTTCTTGTGTGGAAACTGCCCTGGGTGGGATGTTTGAAGCATGACTTCTATGGTAGACGTATGTGTACACTCTAGTTCACATAGGTTATTTCAGATGTTGCCTTTTAGATTTTGTAAACAAGTAAACAGCTGATAGGAAAATGCTGACATTTATTCTATTCATTTCATATTTGATGTTTTATTTTATTAATATCTTATTTTCCTGCTAAGTGAAAACTGTACAACACAACAGGCAGTCTTGACAAAACAGGAAGAGAGGTGACAAGAATGGCTTCCCACGTAGGAAAGGAAAGCGAAGCACTTGCGTTGTCACCATAATCAAGATGTGTGCATGGAATATGCGGTTGTCATGCGGGAAGACTGCTCGGGGTGTGACAATTGAAGCCAAGATCATTTTTGTTGCAGACTTTTGTTTGCATTTACATTTTAGTTCACATATGAATTTATTTTTTTTTAGGTTTTGTAAGCAAGTATACAGCTGATGTGAAAACGTTGTTGTTTATTCTAGACGTGCAATACATATGAAGAATTTAATACTTTGTTATTGATATTTTATGTTCCTATGAACTACATATTATATAATATATGCATAGCCATGTTTATAGAGGCATGATTCATAATAGCTAAATCTTAGAAACAACCTACATGTCCATCACCACATGAATAGATAAAGAAAATGTGGTACTTATACACAATGGAGCACTACGCAGTTTTTAAGGAAGTCCTTTGTCGGGAAATGGATGCACCTGGAGACCAGGAGGTTCAGTGAAATGAGTCAGGCACACAGGCTTTCACATGGCATGATTTCTCTTAAACGAGCAATGCAAAAATTAAACAAAGAGGAAAAATAAAAAGTAGACAACAGGAAATGGGGAGCTAGATCTTTTGCCAAAAGGAAAGGGACCAAAAGAGGGACAGAGGGCAGAGGGAAAAGAAGTAGAAAAACAAAGAATCAAGATATGCCATGTATATGTTCCCAATCTCTAAGAGGACGTGACCATTCTGTATTATAAATATGTACTAATAAAAATAAAAGGACTGAAAAAATGGGCACAAGAATATAGCACCATGCGTTTATTTATAAATTTATAAAGCTGGAGTCAGTCTACCTAGCGGGACACATGGAAGATCGCATAAGTAATCTGCACAGAAAAACCAGGTTGGAAACTCAATTACCAATTTGGAAAATGTTTCATGCTGGGTTATGCTGGACAGGAATGAACGCTTCATTTACAAAGACAGTAAAAAGATCAGCACATTATCTCATGACTCACGAGAGAACTCTGCTCATGCTTTTTTCTATTTTCTAAAGTAACCAAGTAAGCACGATTTATTTCTGTAGTTACCAAAACAATAGCGCAAACGAGGATGTAAGCAATAAGACCTCTTACAGTCCCCAGGGCTTAGACTTAAACTAAACATCCAGGGCGAACTCATGGTTGTGAGTGGAGCTGTGCCAGCGGACCTAAGGCCTCCGGCACGCTGGCCATTTCTACAGTTATGCTTTTTCTTGGCTACCAGTCTAGGAGCTAATGCTGCTAAAACATCCCCCAAGCCCTGACAACCACAGCACAGTAGTTTTCAGACTGCACACCAGGTGGGCAATGATCCAACGATGGATGTGAGTCAACTCTCCCTGTCCACCAATCCCAAATTCACCTGTTAATGTTCTCTCTCAGTGCTTTTCTGTCACCAATCAAATTTTTCCTACTCAAAAGCTTTCTACCTAATCTAACTAAATTATAGAATCTAGCTAAATAATTATACAAACGTGAGGACCAATGCCGGAGACACACTTCTGAATGGATCTTTAGCCCTGTGCCTGGGGCGTAACCAAAGAGCTACAACTGCTGGCTGAATAAATCAGTCGAAGAGCTAGGAAGTGGGCAAGCAATGGTATCACTTCTATTCTTGAATTCCTCCTCCTTGGACAGCTCTGTTTTTTAAGTAGGTGACAGGAAGGCTAAGCACCGCTACTCTGTCTACAACTTGAGACTCCTAATAAATTCTTCTTGTCTCTCAGAGATGTGAAGTGATGATGCGGAACACAAATACTTGTGTACAGGAAGAAGCAGGAGGACTATGGGAGGGATTCCCTTTGGACATGCTGTGGACTCCTGAGGCCTACATGTTGACAATGGCAGTAGGAGTCCAGGTAAGAAGGATCACCAAGGTCAGAAGATAAGGTAGTAGATGACAAAGGATAGCTGGATTGAGCCCAGAGGGACTGGGCTGCACAGGTCCCTGCTGCAGCTCAGATTACAGGAGGCCATGCAAGGAGCAGCTCACTTGTCAGACACGCTGAGGACACTAGAACATCTCTGGAACACAAGTGACAGCTGTTCTTTGGGTCTGCTCTCATGGAGGAGAAAATGGGAACAAAACCACTGACTGGGAAATTGTCAAGGACTCCAACTGGCAACTCGGGGTCATCCTCTACCACCCTGATGTGAGGCATTACAGGAATGGGAACTGCAACCTTCTCTTCTTTATCACCTTATTGAATGCTCAGGGTACCAGATTCACACTGTCCTCTGACAGCCTGCTGAGGGGATCCTGTTACTGCCCCCATCTGCAGATGAGAAAACAGAGATAGCATAAAATCTAGCATAAACACCCTTCCTGGATGAATTACGTAAGATGTATTTCTAAAAGCAAGCCAGCAATCTCTGGGCAGACAGAACATATAGTATGAATGAAAAATATGATGCATATTTAAAGTTTGAAAAAATTATCACAGTAAAAAGATGCACTGCCCCTCAAAGTCCCCTGCCTCGCTTCAAAAGCACTCACCCCATTGTTTTTGCCACTTTCTGAAGCAATTCTGGAAACCTTCTTACATGAGTGTCTTTGTCATTCCATCAAGGCCGCCCTAATGGTGTGAGCTGATTTAAAACATCTAGCTTTTCTGAGTTTGGGGAAGAGGCGGAAGGTGCACTATGCCAGGTCTAGTGAAGAAGGTGGATGAAAGCACACCAGAACGTCTTACAGTCCTGCATTGCGCTGGATGGCACCGGGCAGAAACATTCATCATAGTTTTGGTCACAGCTTATAAAGACTGTTGCAAAGGAGGCCTTCCAGAAATGCTTCAGAGAGTGACAGAAAGGATAGGAAACGTGTGTTTGAAGCAAGGGAGTCTAATGGTCATGTGTCTTTTATTGTAGTAATGTTTTAAAAATGTAAGGATTCACCACATATTTTGATTATACCTCAAAAAATTACAGGGGAAAACAGGAAGGAGAGTTTAGAATGAAATGAGAGAAAGAATCTGAATCACTGTCTGCTGGAGCCTGTTGCTGAAGCCACTAGGGGAACTGTGCTGTGGGGTGGCATCTTGCCTGCCTTCGGTGGGCTCCCAGGATACAAGCGAAAGCCTTCCAAGCTCCTGGGAAAGGAGCTAAAATTCAGGCACTACAGAGCAGTGTGACATCCTTACTATTGTCTGAATGTACACTATTGTGAGTTATGGATGCATTTTTAAAACTAAAGTGTGCCCCAGAAATGATTTTAATGAAATACATATAAACTACTAAAGATGCTGGCTGACCAAAATTCCAAAGTTAAAGACACATTCTTATAGCCTAGTAAAGGGGTACTTTGTATGCCAGAAACAGTCATAAATGGTATTCTCATTTTCTCTGGTGGATTTTATTTATGCACCTAGACCCTTAATCTGAGAACTGCCTGGCATGAGGTAATCCCACCAGCAGGAATCCCATTGTGGTCCTTTCATTTCCCTTTTATCACATACTGCTTATCCCTATATTCCTGATTCCTTAGTTTAGTCCATTTCTCCTCCTGCACGCCCTACAAAAGGCTCTGCGAGTTTGAGTTGGTAGTCATATTTTGGACAAGTCTGCAAATAAAATTTTGTGTTACATCACTTCTTAAGGTAATCTAAAACAGAGCACATATGTAGAGATGAAAGGGGCAAAGGTACTTTCAACAATAAGATATATTACAACTCCCAGTCACTTCTTCATCAGATGTGTTGAAAGAAAGCCATGCCAGCTTTTCCATACCTAGGAATTCTTTTTTTGAAGCAAAGGCTTATTTCATTTTCCTCAAAGACTTACTGATGTCCACAGAATAAAGTTCAAATGATTAATGTCAACATTTGTAGAAGAAATTATCGCTCATTGTTTTGATTTCTGGTTGATACTGAACCTATGGTGAATGATTCTTGGGAAGAAAAATTCAGGTACCTCAGAGGAATGTCACATGACTCGCAGAGCAAGAATTCAGGACAAAACTGACTTGTCTGTTTTGAACACACACTAAGGGTGCAGCTCACTGGTGCAGGTGCTGTGGCAGCATGCATGGAGCCCTAGGTTTGAGTCCTAGCACTGCAAGAAGAGACAAATAAAATAAAATATATGGGGCTGGCAAGATAGTTCAGTGGACTAAGTGCCTGCTTAGCCAAGTGCAGGGACTGGGGTCCAATCTCTGGCACCACATGCCACGCACATGGATGAAGCTGAGAAAATTAGGTTAAGTAAAATAAACCAGTCAAATACTGCATAGTTCCCCTTCTAGTCTATCCTTGGAGTAATCAAATGTATGGATTCCGACAGGAGAAAGGTGGTTGCCAGGGCTTCGAAGAAGAGCTGTTCAATGGGTGATAAATGTTGGGGATGGCTGCATAGCCATGCAAAATACTCTTTACCTCTGAAGAACTGCAGGACAATATACTTCTGTATGCAAATTTGGCCATAATAGGAAAAGTTCATGGAAGGTAAACTGCAAGCTAACACAAGACACAGGATTGAGCTGATCGTATGGGGCAGCTCCTGCCTTGGATGGCCTGGGGCCAGCCTGCCAATTCTGCAAGGTTAGAGAGGTACCAAGCATATCTGTGCCCTATGTAAAGCACCTGCCCACAAAGGCCTCTTTAGCAATGATTTGATGAACGTATCCAGGTGTTACTGTGTGAACTCTTCAGTGGCCCCTGGAGCACAGCGAGGCATCTGTACATCACCACGTCACCTCCACTCTCCCCTTGAAGAAGACTTCATGTGGAGGGAAAGGGCTGATACAGTTACAGTCATCCAGGGAGCATAGGAAGCTTCTGCCAACTCCCATCATTCAGTGCTCGCCACTGATGGCTTTCACAGGAACAGAAAGCGAGGAAACACTGAATCACCAGATATGAGAATATTTTATGAGTCTACGAGTCCAGATGGCAGACAGTAAATATATAAAATGACACATGATAGACCCAAGCTGTTCTGGAGCTGCACTTGAGGGATCTGAAGGAAACAGCTTTGGATAACTGCTGGGCCTCTCTGACCTCAGAAGGGCATCTTAATGAAAATAACCATTGACAACCACAACAAATAATAAGTGTGCCATGCCAAGAAATGCTCAGCAACCTGCCATCCCTAATGTCACTGATGTTTTTCACTAGTCACACTAGCAGATACCCAAGATGTAACCCAGGCTCTGCGAACAGATTCCAGAACGTGTGCTGAGTGCTGGGAGGGTGGTGAGATTTCCCACATTTATGAGGACTCGGCCCTCAGGGAGAGAGCACCAAGAAAGCAGATCTATACTCTCAGTATGGGTGGCACGGGAAGATTAAGACAAAAGAATCATGGACATGATCCTCCAGCCACCATGTCACTAACTAGTGACATCCAAAGCTAGTGAAAGAATGGTCTAGATATACAGGGGAGTTCTGTGTTGAGGGGAAGATGTAAATTGAAGGCTGATATTTTCCACTATTTGTATAACCCCTCTGGTTAGAGGCACAGTCCACACTGAACAAAGGTCAAAGCTCTTAGCTCCATGCATATTCGGCCTTTGTGGCTCCTGCAGTGCATAGAGCCGGTCCTCTGCACCTTTGAATCAGTAATAGTCAGGCCTAGAGCGGCTGACTCTGTATTGAACATAAGCAGTTGTCTTCTCATTCTTGTTCCCTAAGCTGTCTAGTATGACAACGACCTACACAGCACGTGCACTGTGCGAGGTATCATAACTACTCTAGAGATAATTTGAAGGGTGCGGAGGATGTGTGTAAGTTATATGCTGAGAGTGCACTGTCATACATAAGGTACCTGAATATTCTTGAGTTTGGGATCCTTGAACTGGTGGATACAGGGATGACTGGGCTCAGCACACTACCAGAACATGTCCTTTCCTGCTCAGCATGCGCTGAGCAACAGCTAGAGTCAGGTTCTCAGGTGCTCAGTACTTAGACTTGAGGTCCTATCCTCCGTGAGCTCACATTCCAGCTGAGGGTGTCACCTGTGAGGTGAGGGACACGTTTGTTCTAAGTGCCAACACCCTTCACTGCCTCGCTGCCCTCGCTGTTTCCCTATTTCTTCCTGTGTTCCAATCAGGTACCTATGCTTGTTCCCTCTAGGTGTGCTGAGAGACAGGTCTCTAGGAGTTTAGACCAGCCAGAGCTGAAAGAAGTAGCACCGCTGCATTACTGCGAGGACTTGCGTCCTAGCAGAGACAGCACTGGGCATTTCTTTCCTCCTGTCTCTGAAGCACTGGCACAAGAGATAAACCTTGGAGCTGTGACCAGGCATGTGAAGAGCATGTAAGCTTGGGCGAAAGGAAATTGTCATATTGTTTTTACATTTACTATTGCTCCATTATTGTTGTTCGCTTATTATAATAACTAAGGAATAGTTAAACATGACTGATGAAAGCAGTATAATGCATTTGGGTCAGGCATTATGTCATTTGCCTCTCATTCCAGAGGTTAACACATGGGCTGGAGATGTAGCTCACTGGTACGTTGTGTGCTCATCACCCTGTGTGAGGCGCTGGGTCCGATCCCTAGCACAACGAGGAGGGGAAATAAAAAAGGAGTTGTGGTTTGTTCCTTCCTTCTTGGCTTACTGTCCAACCACCACACCCCAAGCAGAGATATTAAACACAATAAGCAAGAAGTGGAGTAGACAAGAGCTGGGCTTGCACTCCTGCCAGGCCTCCTGCCTCGGGGTAAATACAGGATCCTCCTCTTTTGCTTATAGGGTTTCATGTGCGACATGTGGGTTTGGTTGCAGAGCCGCAGCTGTGGCACAAAGTAAGATGCCTGAGCCCAGATTTCAGTACAGGAACGTGCCATCTTTGCTCCTGTCTAGTCATTGTACCATATTTAGGAGGAAATCAAAGAGAGATAAGCTAATAGGGTAGATTGTACCCTGATTGCTCAACTGCAGCTATGAGACACCAACAGGGTGAGCACACATTGCTGTCACCCCAGAGCACCACCAGTACCGGACTGGCACTAGGCTAGGTCCCCAGGGTTCAGGCTCTCCAGCTCGACAAGGGACACAGGCCCTCTGCTGGTGGTGCTGTGGCCAGCCTGTCCCCAGACACAAGTTTCTGGTCTGCCTAATAAGGACATCTGCAAATTGACTGGCTGGCTTGCAGTTGCCCACTGTTTACCATGCGTCTCTGGGCTGGCAAGCAAAGCCGGAGCCTACCTTTTGGCAGACAAAGGGTTACCTTTTGCCAGAAACTCTTACAGGGCTGCACTCATAGTCCATTTCCATAATAATAGAAATTTGCTGGTGCAGTCTTTGGCACTCTAACCATGGGGCTCAGTTTTCTGGGTTAAAGAATGCATCAGTTCAGCAGTGGCCAGGAAAGCCGGGTTGTTAAAGGGAACCTTCCATTTCTCTCTTTGACTTTTCCTAGCTTCTTCTCCAGCTTCATCAGAAAACTCACTAAAAAGTCCATCTTCACAGGCACTTACTTAGCATGCATGTGACTCCCTGAGGCTCAAGGACTTCAAAATAGCAACCTACTGTCTGCAAATAGACTGCCTTGCCTGGGGACTTGAAAGAGTTACTGGGTCAGGTGCAGCGAAGGAGCCCCAGCGGTCCATGAGATAAGCAAGTACCAGCAAAAATGAAATTTCTGCATTTTCAACCAAGGTGACTGAGTAGTTGGTCAGACCAGGCTCAGATATAAACATTCATTTTTCTGAATTCTATTAAGGTTCAGGCTTTGAGACGCTCCCCAGAACCCTTGTGCTTCTATATAAGGAAAAGAGCAGATCTGGAGTGAAGAGCCTCGGCACAGGCATCACAGCACACGTTCCAAGCTGTTAGCCCCGTCTCCTCCTCAGCTGAAGGCATTCCACCCCAGCACGCACCAGAATTCAGTGTGTCCCAGTAACGTTTCCAAAAGCACCATCATTACAAGTTTCCACAGGGCCCAGGGATGCCGAACTGGAGCAGAATTAGGCCCAGTCAGGATGCAGGAAACAGTAACAATATGTCGGAGGACAGAATTCTCAGACACGTCCTTGAGACTCTCAGAAGAAGAGTGTCATCAAGATATGCGGTGGAGGAAAAAAGGTCAAAGGCCTCATCATGTCACTCTTATTTTAATAGTCACATTCTTCACATTAGCATAGTTTTTTTAAAAAAAATAATTTTTAAGCAACCCAACATATACCATCAGCTCCTGGCATCTCTGAGGAAAGGAGTTTGGGGTTTTCAAAGCAACAGTTATGAAAAGCAGATGCCTATTAAACACTCATGTAGTTTACACCAATCCAGGGTTTACCCAGGCAAAGTAGTCTGTAGGGGATTCTACAATCAAGGTGCCTGGGAAATCCAGTCTAGATGCTCTTGGCTAAAGGGGAGAAGAGCCAGGGGTACCGGACTCTCAACATCAAAATCATCGGCCTTCTGCTCTGGGCAAGCGGCCTTGGAAAGTATGGTTTTACAAAGTTACATTAGTTGCCATGTAGTCTTAGCACACCTCTGCCCTCAGCCTTGACACCGAGGGACTCAGCTTTGTGTCCCCTAAGGTAGGCAAGGCGGGGGAAGAGCTGGACAACAGGGAGAAGGAAAAGGAAGTGAGACAATTGAGCCGCTAGCTACCAGCTCTTGCCAGCAAGCCCGGAAATGCGGGACCCCTTAAGGAGGTTCTGGGTCCTTAAAGAGGGCTGGGGCTGCCCAGTGGCCAGTGGCTATGCCACTGTTTCTGCATAGTCACATCTCAGGCCCTCAGGAACTGCAAGTTGAAGATGGTAGTCCAAGAATAATTTCCCAGGCCACCAGCAATGAAATGGAACTAATACTGAGTTTATTTTAATTAAATAAAAGATTCTATAAAAGAAAATTTCTCTCTTTACAGCCCCTGGGATTGACTCCTTATCAACAAAGGTATCACCCGACGGACTGGCCTTCGCCTGGATATTTCTGTGTTAACTGAGGTTGTCCAACAGGTTCCTGACACAAGACAGCTATTCATATACTTGATAGAGCTAAACCAGTGACAGACACTCAGTGGTGCAGGTATATATTTAGTGACTGTCTGTGTAGCAGAACGACAGCCACGGCACGTCCCTCTGACATTAAAACTGCCAACTACCAGGACAACACGATGGGTTTTTAATCAGATCTTCTCCTGCTCTGAAGAGGAAAGAGCGTCCACGCACTTTCACACATACATGGACCTCTTGATGATCAGATTACGGATGCTATGTACACAAAAGGGAGGCAGGAAGTGATCTTAAAAGGACCCCACCCTCAATCAGGGCTGGACTGGACTTCAGGGGTGGGGTGGGGCACTTGCCTGGCATGTGCAAGACCCGAGGTTTAATCCTCAGCACTGCAAAAAAGAAAAAAATGGTCATTTGCTATCTATTTATATACTACTTTATTTTTAAGCACATTATCACACTATTTTTATAGACTTATTTTTAACCTGAACACATGTTTACCCTGTGTATCAAACTTAAAATATGCTGATACAGCTGTAAACCTTTACCTGCAGTATTGATTTCGCTTACAATTTTCTACATCCAAGAGTGTCCACTAAATACTGGTCTTTTTTTAATAAAAAGAATTCTTCAAAAACTCCACTCCTTGGCTGCACTATGTCGCCCCCTAGTGGCATAGAGGAGTTGGTACACTTCCCAAAGTTAATTTTATAAACAAACACTTCTCCTAATTTGGTAGCAACACTGCAGCAGGGCATTTCTGTTGATAGGAACTTGACTATGCCCAAGAATATGCAAAAAGTTAAAAGTTAGTCAATTATTTCATTTATTGGATCATGCAATATTTATTGAGTACCCTATTGGTTAAACCTTGTTGTGGGGCCTGGGATACAGTGAGATCAACTTTCTGATCAGACAGGCTTAAATTCTAGTGATAGATGCATAAAGTGTAAGTACACCATGGTGTCCTTTTGCTTTTATATAGGTATACTGTGTTTTATGTACATGAAATATCAAATACTCTGGAAATGCGAGTGACGCTGACTGGTGGATTCTATCTGCTTTGCTGCCCTTCTACAGATTTTGCCTTTCCCAGGCCCAGAGCCTCGCGCCTGTGTCCTCTAAGTATCTGAGTAATACAATGACTATGAGCTGAAGAATGCAAACTCATGAATCCAAGCCAACAGGTTTTACTATCAGCTACCTAAAAGGATGTTTGCTACTTTCTTTCTTTCTTTTTTTTTTTTTTTTTTGGTGGAACCAGGGATTGAAATCAGGTCCTTGCGCTTGCCAGGGAAGTGCTTATTCCACTGAGTCATCTCCCAGGCCCTGCTATTTTCAATGGTCCATGTTATGAGCTAAAACATTTATGGTGGTGACAAAAGGGAGATAGTCTCATAAAAAAGAAATAGGTCTCTACAGAAAAATGGATGCAATAATGCACCATAAGGAAAGTGTGGTGTGCAAACACTCCATCTCACATCAGACCAACAAGAAGGCATAGCTCACGCATGGAAGAACACCAATTTTCCTGCTCCTCACTCAGAGCCTCATCTTAAAAGCCCTCGCGACATCAGGACTGATAATGCTCCACACCACATGAGCTCCTACATCCTACAGTCTGCTGGGTACTACAGCATACGCCCAAGACAGCCGACAGCATCCTCATGCCAACTTCAAGCGCTGGTGTTGGCTGCATGAAGCCACGGTGGCAAGGCTGTCACCACATCTAGGGAAACCTGGACCCTGGGTGAGGGCTGGTGCTGTTCTGGGTTCAGGAGCAAGCTGTGCCTACAGGGGCTCTCCTGGTGCTTCATGCCAGCGCCAGGAGCTAGCAGCATGTCATGACACTAGAAGAGAGTTTCTTTGCCTGGTATGATACTGCTTGTTTTTAAGTGTAATAGTGCAACACACCCAACACATGTCCTATAAAATAAAGCTGCTTGGCTATTTCTCAAGCCAGGAGGCAAGAGTCTCCTAGGAACATGAAATTTCACGAAAGCTCAACAGGTTCAACAGGTTCTCATTTCTATTTAAAATTCTATATAGGCACGGTTCTGTTTCTTGGGACCGAGATTCTTCCAGTTAATTGAGAGGCCCCTGAAATGGGGATTCCACAGTGAGGGGCTCGGAGGCATGTAGGAAGAGAGCACATTTGTGAGGTCTAAAACGGGATCCCAATTAACAGTGACCATAAATAGCCAAGGTTAAAATATTCCATCGAGCTTTGCTAGATAGAGCCCTCTTTTTAGAAAAAGCACTTCAGTTGATTTTCAAACAAAATTCGTGATTATTAAATTTTGTCTTAACAAAATTCAAATTTTTTTTTAAAAAAATATCTTCTTTGTAGCCAGGGCCTAGTGCTTACTCTACTGACTTATGTGCTCATCTAGCTCATTCTTTAGGGCTATCGAAGGCAAGGTGGAAAGAGGTTTGAATTCAACTCCGTTTCCAAAGGTAAGGGGAAAAATACCTTCAAAATTCGAATTTGTTGATCTGTTGACTGAAGTTTTAAACAGAAGTATAAGGGCCGGGGATATAGCTCAGTGGAATAAGCACCTGCCTCGCAAGCACAAGGTCCCAAGTTGGATCCCTGGTACCAAATAAATAAAACAAAAAATAAATAAATAGAAGTACAAATTTGGATATTCAGGATCGCACTGAAAGTTATCTGAGATAGTGATCCAGGCTTAAACACCCCCAAAAGATTTGGTCCTCTTATCTGCATCATTTTTAAAAGTTTTTAAAGACTTTTAAAGAGCCACGTTGATATCTGGAAAGTTAGAAGGCATTTTATACCAAAACATAGATTCTGCAATTTTATACTAAAATCGTACAATTTTATTTCATAAAATGTCAGACTACTTAAAAAATGAAAGGATTTCATGTCTGCATCTTGTACAGCAAATAACCACTAGGAAGAGAGTATGCAATGTGTTAATTATTGAAACTGTCCTACTAATTTGATTTGAAACTGTCTCATTGCTATTTATTTTTCAATAAAATTATGGAGAAAAAAGTATTAAAAAATAAAAAAATATAAATAAATAAAAAAATGAAAACAGCATAGATTCTCCAGATTCTCTGCAGGCTGTGACTGGAGCCAGCTGTTAGGCAACTACAAAGTGTCTGATGGCCACCTTGAAATTCTCACATGCAGGACACAGGCTGATGTCCCTGCAGCTAGAATATTTCCATGGGGAAGCTAAGGGCGCCTCTGACTCCCCGCCTGCCCAGCAGGATGATTCTAGGTGAGAGGAGGTCTTGCACGGGGGCCCGGTTGCCGCTCCATGAGACTCAGGTCCTCAGAAACCCAGTCGTCTTACTGAGACCCAACCACAGAGGCCTGGCGCTCTCCACTGCCGTGGTCTTCTCTGCTTTCACAGGACATTCTCAGGAGCCAGGCTTCACACTTTCCTTTCTGCAGCTTTAAACAATATCTCTCTGTGATCATTCATGATGAAGCCAAGTGTGGAGAAGCAGGTGCCACACCCGAGAAGACAAAACATGCCCAACACCCCTGTCCTCTATGGGCATTCCTTCTAGTCGGAAAGCTCCATGGTGGGTGGGGAAGGGATGATGTTATACCTAAAGAAGCATCATGGAACATCCCACCGGGCACCCAACCAGAGGGGCCTCGCCATCTCTCCTGTATCCCCCTCTGCCAAACTTTCTCACACATGGAGCCTAAGTTCTCATTCTGAGCCAAGTATGGAAATCTTTTTGTGGTAGGCACCCATGATCACTTTCCACTGATCCAGTGTTTAACTGCACGCAAAGTGCTTTAAATATCTCATTTAATCTTCACATGCCACCAAAATGAACATTAGAAAGTATTTCATAATTACAAAGTCCTTTAGCGCATATGGCTCTAGGTGGTTTTGTGGGCATGAAGTTAAGTATTACTGACCTCATGCCACAGACGAGGGCGCCGACCTCTGCAGAGCTTAGTGACCCCAGCAATGATGTCTGGGTCTCAGAGAGGTGCTCGTGTACCCACGTTCTCATAGCATTATTCTCAGCAGCCACATAGTGCAAGCAGCTGATGACTCATGGCTGGATGAAGGGCTCAACAGAAGGCAGTGCATACATTAAAGGAGTATAACCCAGCCGGAAAAAGAAGTGAACTTTTGTTATATTTGACAATACATAGGAAAAGCAATGCCATCATGCTAAGTGTGGTAAGACAGTCATAAAAAGGCAAACACTGCATAGTTCCCCTTACATGAGATTCTTAGAGCAGTCAGATTCATAGAAAGTCAGAAAATAGAATGGTGGTTGCCAGGGGCTGGCACTTAATAAAGGGTGCAGAGTTTCCATTTTACAAGGAGAAAAGGTTCTGGAGATGGATGGTAGTGACAACTGGCATTATGAATGTATTTAATATTGTAAGTTATTTGTTGAAAATGGTTAAGATGGTGAATGTTATGTGCATTTTATTATGATGTAAAGCAATTGGAAAAGAAATCCTACAGGGCTAGTATTGAGTGAGGAGGAAGACACAGTGGTTAACAGGTGGATGCTGTGCCTGTGACTGTGGTGCTTAGGAAGGGCCACATGGCCCCTGGGAATTGTCCTGGTCACTGGATCCCTGGTGGTCACTCCTTCTGCAGAGATGACGAACTTGCCCTCCCTCCCAACAACCACCCAGGTGGCTCCAGGGCTCTCTGCTGTCCTCAGTGTCAGCGAAGAATTGTGGAAAGAGATGAGTCCATCTGTCCTAAAACACAGTACCAGTTACTTCGGGGCAACAGTGCCTGGAAACCTGTGTTGGAGGGCAGCCCGGGATGTGCCTCCATTTCACAGGAAAAGCCTGCTTTATTCATAAAAACTGCCATTCTCAAGCCTTGGCTACAGAGGCTGAGAAGACGCTGGACACAGCTGAGGAAGGGTGAAGCTAGAGAAAGAAGATTGAAACAAAATTCTCACCGCATTCTTCTAGTGACAGATTTGGAACATGAGCTAAAGCACACACCAGCCCAGCCAAAGTTTGACAAAAACAATGCTAT
>NW_004524717.1:3912240-3916369 GCF_000260255.1 Octodon degus | reverse complement strand
AGTCTTAACTTTCATTTCCATTTTTTTTTATAGTCTTCTAGGCAGAAGCAAACGAAAACTTGTCAGAGAGAGGTGACTGGGGCAGCCCAGCAAGTGAATGTGGTACGTGCTAAGTGAGGGGAAAGTTGTCCAGTGGTAGAGTAAGCAGGGTGATTACATGAGAGCCCTCTGGAGCTTGGTTAGCCATTCTGAACATGCAGTTCTAGTGGAAGAGGAGGAGGTAGTACTTGAGTAATCATGTACATTATAAGTATTTTATCATACTTATAAAATACACTATATGGGCCGAATGGAACTTTTATAAGATCACTTCACAAATATGCACTGGGAGGGGCCAGGAGGTGTGCTGCTCTGTAGTACAGTGCTTGCCTGGCACGGATCAGGCCCTGGGTTCCATCCCAAGCACCTGAAAAGAATTATTCTCAATTTTGGATGCTAGCTATATATGAACCCAACTAGGAATTAGAAAAGAGCAGCTAAATTCACTTAAGAGTCTTGTGGTAGAATTAAATGCAGGGCTAAAATCTCCCACCAGGTCTTTCTTCAGGAATCTACTGCGATTCTCAACTGCAACTAACTGGTAAACTCTCCGGAGGATCAGAGCAGCCTCAACCGGCCCTCGTCCCACCACACCCAGCCCGATGGCTGCAGAATCCCTGGGTGGGAGCCTGGCCCTGGAACTTCTGGAAGCTTCCAGGTGAGTCAGCGTATGGTCCTGGAGTTAACCCTCCACCTTCAGCAGGGGTCACGTGAATTGCTAAGGCCACCAAAGCACACACGGAAATCTAAGAACCTAGTTTCTGTGTTCAGATCTCAGCACCATTGGCGCGAAATGTGTCACACGGTGATGCACATTAAACAAACATTATGAGAGAAGAAGCAATTAAAACTTCATCAATCTCAGAAAAAGACCCCGACACAAAAATTAAATAATGGAATTATGATTAAAAAAAAATACAACCGAACCAATGGCAATGAAGCAGGAAGAGAAGTGGCTGGGAGAAGCCATCTTGACCCTTCAATGGTACCTACAGCGCCCCCTCCAGGGCTGCGTGCTAGGGGACCTCTGCTGTAGCTCATAGAAGGCTCTGACCCATGCGATGGTCAGTGCGTATGACTGTGAAGTCCCAGCTGAATTCTAGCACACAGACCGAGCAGTGTACTGCTAAACACCAGGCTTCACAGAGCCGCACACAGAGACTCCTGATGTCTGCGGTGCTCTTTCTTTAAAATCCTTTTTCCTGGCTCTGCTACTCCCAGTTATTCATATACATTGCTCCTGTGCTGACTTGAAAGGTTTGCATTTTGTTGCAGTTTTTGCCCTCTTACCTCAGAAACATGTTATGACAATTGTGCAAACTTTTCATCCAGGGAACACAGCTAACAGCAGCAGTTCATGTAAGTTCCGTCAGCAAACCAGAAAAAGCTGCTTGCTTCCCAGAGTTTCATTTATTTAGCTTGTTTCCCACAGTGCCACATGCCGGTGTGCACATCAGCTTTGCCAAACCTCCACACTGGAGCTGAAAGCAATTTTATAAATATTGGGATGTACTATTATTTACCTAGGGTGAAGATGCTTCTAAAGCACTTGTAGGGAGAACAGAGCCTCTGGCATCCCAGAACGCTTCTCCGAAAGTGGAAATGTGTAAGCTGAGCTCTACGCTTTATTTCACTCCTGCACGGAACCACCTCCGATTCTAGTGTGAGAAGAGATGTCAGCGTGGGGCAGGATCTGCAGATATACAGCAAGGTTCTTGTCACAAGCCCACTTCAGGGTCAAACTTGGACATTGAGCTCTCACGCAGGGCCAGCTGATGGGTCGCAGATCACAGAGGATGCTTAGTGGAAAGGGCATCCCAGAGACAGAGCCGGGACTCTTGGGACAAACATGAGCCGTCCCAAGACAACTGCAGGGCTTGCTAGCTTTGGGGCTTGGGCCCGTGTTCCCACCAAGCCTGCTCTGCTAAGGACTGATGACACGCACATCTGCTGCTGGGCACTCCGCACAGCACAGACTTCTGAAGACACGGTTATTGGGTGTCACTGTCACCTGCTGCTCTCACACAGGCCCATCCTTTCCCCTCTGGTTCACCTTCCCTGTCACTCTCTCTCTCCTGGGCACATGAAGACACGGAAGCCTTTCTAACGGACCCCCGCACACCCATATACCTGCACTCACTGTCTAGTCGGCTGTCACCGAGTCCCCGGCTCCCCTCCCCTCCCTTTTCACTAGCTTGCTGCTTGTTACAGTTGAATCTGACTCAGCCAAATTTAGAGACAGCGTTTGGTATCTCGGGTGGCTTTGGTAGGGTTTTTTTTTTTTGTTGTTGTTGTTAATTGCTTTTTGTTTTTATCTTTTTTCCAAACCCATCTACCTGCTTATATCGCAGGCTTTTTGATTCACCAATTTATGGATTTATTAGCAATTCCAAACTCCTACAATAGAAATGCTGCCCATGCCGACAGAACTTGGATTATTCCGCGAAACACAAGACCCAGGGTATCATTCCTAGTGGCTCTGAGTGCACTGCACGCGGCACAGCATCCAACGCCTGCTCTACTGGCACATTTCACTTTTCCTGGCTCGGGCAGCCTGGCTGCCAGCCCCAAGGTCTAGAAGGATTACGCTCTTCTTCTGAAAGAAGGGCTGGGCAGGTGAAGTGTTCACCAGCAGGATGATTTGTGGAAGAAAGAAAATAGAAATGTCTCCATGCACGAGTATAAATGCTCATGGGGTTGGGTCTCCTCGGTGCACCCTGTGAACTGTATAAAACTGAAAAGCACAGATGCCCAGTGTCTGTAACACAGTATTGAAAGATGCAAATGGTCAGGCTGAGAAGACAACAAAATCTAATGCATAAAGGACACAGAGAGATGTTCAGTTCTTTAACACCATTCACTTCCCTAAAGGACGGGCTTCTTAGTGTCAGGTTATGGGAAGCTGTGAGCGCATGTTTCCTCCTCAGGTCTCTATTGTTTCAAAGGCAAATAAAACGTGGTGCCAGGCTAGACAAGTGTGGTGACATGCAGGTTTTATCCAAGAGGAGGATGACTGGGGAGGAGATCCACAAACCCTGGCCTCCTCTGTCCTTGAATTCAACACAGAAACAAATGCAATGAATAGTAAAGAAGATAAAGGGGGAGGGGAAAGAAGGAGATGAGTTACTCATTTTTTTTCTAAAAGACTAAGGACTAAATCTTTGTATTTCTGATAAAGAGTGCTGCAGGGCATGGTATGATGGAAAATCGGTGCTCACATGCAGCTTTAGCACAATAATGGAAAACAGTATCCCGCATGTAGACGCTGGAGGTAAAGCCTAAAACAGCGAGAGAAAACTCAGGATCTAATTCACAGCCAGAGAGCTTGACTGGATATTCAGCAAACAGAGCCAAAACAACTGGGTCTGCACAGAGGTGATGAAATGACACAATTTCGAGAAGGCTTCCGCCTCAAAGCTGTCACGTTGTCTGACTCAACAGAAGCAAAGGAGACACCCAGATCTGTTCATATGGAACAAAACCTACATTGTGAGGAACACTTACTGGGGACCCAAGGCCTGTGTTTTTAAATGACCTGTTATTTTTTGAGTTTTATTCAGTATAAAACTAGACTGTGGATAGTTGTCATACATAAAAACATAACTTGATTTGCAAAGGAGACTCTGTGTAACAGGCCCAAGGTACTGTCTTTCAAACACTGATTTATGTTTGCCACTTATTGATTCATGCAATAAAAGTATTACTAAAGAGTAGCAGAGGGCTCACAATGACTTACTCCAGCCTTCTTCCAAAATTGCCTAGTTGAGAGCTATTAGTTTCTTGTGTGTCCTTCCATGGGTTCTTTATGTTAGCAAATACAGACAAGTGTTTATTTTCTCTTTTAATTTTATTTTCTTTTTAATGTATAAAGTGCATGTGGAGTGGAGGCCAGGGAGATGCCTCAGTGGAACAAGTGCTTCCCTGGCAAGTGTAAGGGCCTGAGTTCAATCCCCGGTTCTGCTAAAAAAAAAAAAAAAAAAAATGCATGTGGGAAATCTTCCCAAATTAGCACAGAGCTCTTCATTTTCATAGCTATATAATATTTCACTCTCTACACTCCATGCTTGGCTTAAATTGTCCCATATCATGA
>NW_004524717.1:3835589-3912140 GCF_000260255.1 Octodon degus | reverse complement strand
AAAAAAAAAGTGCATGTGGGAAATCTTCCCAAATTAGCACAGAGCTCTTCATTTTCATAGCTATATAATATTTCACTCTCTACACTCCATGCTTGGCTTAAATTGTCCCATATCATGAATATTAATGGTGGAGTGTCTAACATTTAAACAAAGCTGCAGTGTAGAACCCTGAACATGAGCATATCTGAAAGAATTCTCCTGGAAGCAGCCACATTGCTCCTCACTGAGCAGGTGCCTCCCACTCCACATTCTTAGCAGTCCTCTTTTCTGAGACTGTTTAGTTGCATTATCTGAGCGGCCCTGATACCCTTAACTGATTCACACTTGACCTTTTATGGTTGTTCTGACTTTGGAGCAGAGCTAGAATTCATACAGCACCAAATCCGGGGAGGAATGCGAGTGAGGACACACAGTAATGCTGGTGGAGCCTGCCTTTGCATTTGAGGGCATCCAGTAGCAGCAGTCACCGCATTTTTGATCACACCTCATAAAGCTATGAAAGAGGGGATGGTGAGATGGCTCAGTGGTCTAAAGCACCTACTTAGAACAAGCTTAGCAAATCACAGGGACCGCGGTTCAATCCCCCAGCACCACATGCCAGCCAGCCCGCCCCCTGGTGGGCTGAGCTGGCCACACACACACAAACACACACATAAATAAAATTTAAAAAAAAAAATAAATAAAGCTATGAAAGAGGACTTCCAACACTGCTTCAAGAAGCCGCGAGAGAACGCGATGAATGTGATCAAAGTGAGGGCGCACTCGTATTCTGGGAGAGATTAATGGCGATGTGTTTCTTACTGTAATATATATTTAAAATATTTAAACATTGACCACAGTTCTTCATCACCCTTTGTAGGAGCCACTGTCTATGATATGAGTGAGGTGTTTTACATGTGCAAAAGTAGTTTTTCAAAAAAAAAAAAAAAACATAGTGGATTTTTAGAAATTTTTTTTTCTTTTTTGACTTCTGGATTCTAACCAAGTTGGACAGGTCTGCCAAATCCATGTCATGAAGAGGTATTTCTACATTTTATTCTGGGACTTTTTTTATTCTGAAAAATTTAAATTGTACAGAGAAGAGATAACACTACCATAAGCCTCCATCCACCCAACCATTCAATAATTATCAAGGTTGGGCTATATTTGCTTGTCCTTAAAGTTTCTTTTCAGCAAAACTTTGAAAGCAAACCTGATACTGAGTCATTTTTAATCCCCACGTATTTCAACAAATATTAAATATTAGGCTTATTTCTTAATATTGTAACAACTTCAATGATACTATTTTGCATCAAACACTTGGCCTACATTCAATTCTCTGTGGTTGGCTGTTTGGGTAATAATAAGCTATATATCTGTCATACTACGTGCCTCAGAGGAACACAGCCGCTCAGTCCTCATCAGTGAGAGGACTGGAAGAGCGCCCCCTGCAGCCTGCCCCACCGGAAGTCCTGCTGCTGGAATTCTGTTCAGTTTTCTTCCCTGGGAAGGCAGCTTGCTTGCCATCTTTGGCACCCTGCTCAGTGTACTTCATCACAGGTCTAAAAGCTCTTCCCAAGCTGCTTGAGGCACAAGGGCAGCATGCCGGCTTGGCCACAGAACTACTGAGGTGGAACTGAGGTGGAACATGTGAAGGGGTTCCTCCTCCCACCTGCACCCGGGGCTGAGATGCTACCAGGTAGGACTCTCACGTTAGCTCTGGTAGGAATGGCTGTGTGTCATGGTTCTAGTCCCACCCCTTGTTCAGGAGAGAAGTACTTAACATTTTATAATACCCTGTAACATTTTGGAGAGGAACAGGGAACAAAACAATGCAATGCCAGTGGGTATGGTGGCACATGCCTGAAATCCTAACTACCGGAAAGCTGTGAAGTAGGAGCATTGCTTGGTTACTATTAGACTTGGTAAAGGCAGGACGTTGGTTTTTCTGTACTTTGCAAATGAGATAAAGGCATGTGATGAGACAAAGGCATGTGTATCACATCCTAGAAGCAAAGTAACTCCTTAGAGAACTTTTAGTCTCAACCAGGGTGAATTTAGGCAGGGTGACAGGAGCCAGCTAATTCCTTGGGACCCCCACATTTGGGACAACTTGGATGTTCAAGATTATTTATGGATATTATGTAAAAAGGGAGGCTCTCTCATTCCACAGACTCTAAGCCCCAGGAGACACGAAATGGCCTAGACAGGGAAGTGTGGTGTGGAATGGTGTGAAATCTGCCAGCAGTATGTCAGCTAGTTTTTCTTTAGAAATGCTCAATTTGCCCCAGGGAAGCGGCCCAGATGTGAGGAGGACTCATGTCTCTAGCGCAGTTCTCAGCTGTTCTTCCCATGACAGGGATAAGGAGGGTACCAGGTGGCATGTGTGTGCCAACCGGGTGAGAGGTCCTCTGGGCAGTGACAGGCCCTCAACATCAAAAGCAATGTGACTCCTATACCAGGTTATGCTCAGGGAAAATATCAGAGTTTTTGCTCTGCTTTTACCTCTCTTCCAGCTCCTCCTGTGCCTGCCATGACATCAGGCAACAGAGTGACTGATCGGCCCAGGCTCAAATGGCAGTGGAGAGATCAGATGTGAGCTCTGGGAGCCGGGTTCAATCACAGCTGAATCAGCTGCACCCTAATAAATGAGCCCCCCACAAGCATGTCTCCAGGGAGGCAGCACTGTTGCCCTGCAGGTGCTCTGCCCAAGTAACTGCAGTTCAGCAAACAAACTCTGGAAGCCATCAAACAGCTCTGGAAGCTTGGGCCCCATAAAAATAAGAGAGGGCATCTTGAGTTTTCTTGGATTTTAAGCATGATTTTCCCTGGGATATGTTATATGGTTAAGAAAAAAACAAGTTTTACAAAAGAAAACACTTTTAAAAATACCCTTGGCTCCTTGGGAAGTGTGCTTCTTCTAAACACAAACACCTCAATGGGACAGACTGGATGAAGGTGATTGGGTGCTCCAGGGCAGATGGGCCAGTGTGTGGCAGGAAGGTGGTAGCATTGTGCCACGATGCTACAGTGGAAGGGATGAAGGCCAGTGCCAGGCAGGCCCTCCATGTGACCATAAGAAACATAGAGAGGAGATTACAGCCCCTGCCTGCTGGGGATATGAGTACACATGCTGGATGGGCCCAACAGACCGGACTTTCCAACAAAGGCATCAGGTAAATCTAATGACCATTCAGTATCTTCTGAGATGAAGGTGATAAGAGTCAGTGCATTTCAATTAACTTAGATTTTCTTTAGATGAATAAACATGCAAATATTCATCTATAATGTGAATTTCAATCCAAACAGTATTTTCTTCTTTTGTGTAATTTTAAGGGACCTGCCTAAGGGACTAAAAGCCAGATAACCATCTTACATATGAGCTCCAAAAATACTCAGCAGCAGTAGGAGACTTTCCCTCTTCCCTTGTGGGATGTGGGAGGCGGCTGTGGCAGAGGTGATGCAGGTGTAGATGGGTGTCCCTGCTCCCACCCCACCCCCAAGCCCTGCGCTTACACCTCTGGGATCTGACTGGGACGGCTGCCCAAGCACCAGAGACTTTCTCTGGCTACAACCAACATCAACGTAAAATGTTTTAAAACTGTATTTAAAAAATCAAACACTGATAAATTATTTACTGAAATTTCATGTAGATCATTAAGTCAAATGAACTCCTTTTAACACTAAAGTTAGGAAAAACTTGCAATGATATGTTAGTTAGAAAAATCCTTGCACTTGATGGCTAAGAAAGAAACCTACAACTCCTCTTTGACCCCAAAAGGATCCTCCTGTCTCCTTCTTTCCCCCTTCCTCTCTTTCTCCATCTCCTTTTTCTCCTCCTCCTTCCTCTTCCTCTTCCTCCCCTCCTTCTTCTAATAAACATGAGCACACAGGTAAGTGTGCTTGTGGTGTGCTGTGGGCGCCAGCCCATTTGACTGTAGTCAGCAAATCTGTGTGCTATGTACAGCTCTCATTTTCATCTTCCAGATGAAGAAAGCGCAGCAGTAATATAGTTTTTTGCCCATAGAGCTAATACAGCACCTAGAAGTGTTACGATTGGAAACATCCCACTGGCTTTGAGGAAATCTGACAGTCAGCTATCAGGTTAGCAAACTTGTATTTAAGAAACAGACCAATAGTTGCTCTTTAAAAATAAACTTGTCATCTTGTCAGACACAGTGGTTCACTCCTTGCAGCCCAGTATTCTAATCTGGCAAGACAATCTCAAGTTGGAGGACAGACTGAGCTACTGAGTGAAACCCTGTCTGAAATGAAATAAAAAGGACTGGAGATGCAGCTCAGAGGAAGCATGCTTGCCTAACATGCACAAGGCCCACGGTTCAAGCCAAAACACAAAGCTGTCATCCCACAATCTAAGGATTGATTTTATTTGTTTTAGCACAAATTCAACAATTTTTTTAGACATGTGCCAGACTGTTTTTAAACCAGCTGATTCTCCCAGATAGTTCTTAAAATCAAAGGTGTATTATTTACCCTACTTTCTCCAACTCACAAAGCACATTCAACACAAAGCTGGATTAAGGGTCAATTTTACTGGCATCAAACAGGGTTTCAGCTCTTTGTATTTCACACTCTTTCAGCTCATTCAAGAATGTGTGTGTGTGTGTGTGTGTGTGTGTGTGTGTGTGTTCTCATTGATTTCCATCCACACATGTTTAATTATTCATTTTTTTTTCTTGTACTTAGGATAGGGTCTACAGGGTCTCACTATATAGATCAGAATAATAGTGATTCTCCTGTTTTCAGCTTCCCAAATGCTGGGATTACAGCCACGTGCCACCACGCCCAGTCTCAATCATAGTCTCTGCGTGGCCCGTGGGTAGGGGCCTGCAGGGCAAACTGGGGATTGAACCCTGGCCCACTGCGTCTGCCTAAGCAGATGCTTCAGTCTGCTGAGCTATCAGGCCAGCCCAATTACTCATTTTGTTAAAAACTAAAACTGACTATTCCTTGTCATTAGCCTTTATAAAAATGAAACTATCTAAAACAAAAACACTTACTTGCCTTCTGGAGCAGGTTTGAATGCCTCAAAAGTATTACAAAACAAGTTATCAGTAAGGACTTTAGCAGTCGAGGACATCAAACAGGGTTTTAGCTCTTTGTACTTTCCACTCTTTCAGCTCATTCAAGTGTGTGTGTGTGTGTGTGTGTGTGTGTGTGTGTGTGTGTGTTTTCCCTGCATTGATTCTCATTCACAAGTATTTACCGAGTACCTGGTGTGTACACTATGGGTAATTGGACAGTAGTGGTCAGCAGTCCCATATATCAGACATAGCATTAAATATATGTAATTGCAAAAACATATTCCAAGTCCTGTTTAAAGTTGTTGGAAGACGCTTGGCTATTTGTAAAATCCTATTTTCCAAGTACTTGAGGGCTCATCATACTTTAAACTTCTACCCTGGTTTCCTCACATTCATCATAGTTTAGTAAATTTAAGATGAAATTGATGCTTGTCCTATACAGCTTGCTATAATATCTTATAATGCCCATCTAAACTATTTGATTCTAAAGAAGGCCAACTGTAGTTATTCTGTAAATCTCTATCAAATCAAGTAATTCCATTATATAGGTAGCTGGTTTATTAAAACTTTGATAATATTCATTTTTATCTTTAAGACAAAAATGTGTCAGCCTGTATAATATTGGGTTTGACCAAATTAGCAGTGCTAATTTTTCCAAAACTGAATAGAATATTCAATACCAGATAGATTTCAAGTAAGGTCTCACATTGAAAAATTGATTTCCCATTAGGATTCACTAAGCTATGTTGGTATTTTTATGTAACATGGGAAGTAGTTTAAACACACCACCATATTGGAGTCTGGAACTTACATTTCTCCAGAGCCCCATGTGTTAAAAGTGTGTTAAAGGTTTGTTGCTGAGGGCAGCATACTGGGAGGCACTGGAACCTACTAGAAGGTCTTGGGTTAATGAAGGGTGTGGCGCTCCAGGCTCCTTTTACTCTTTTTTTTTTTTTTTTTTTGGTGGAACTGGGGATTGAACTCAAGCCCTTGTGCTTGCCAGGGAAGTGCTTATTCCACTGAACCATCTCCCCGGCCCCTCCTTTTACTCTTTCACTCTTTGCCAAGACACAATGACTCACCACACACCCAAAGCAATGGGCCAACTGACCAGGGACTGAACCGCTAAAACCAGGAACCAAAATAAACCTCTCTGCTCATAAATCGATCAACTCAGTGTCTGTTACAGAGATAAAAAGGAGAGACACATATCCCAACTATTTTCCTTTTGCATAAGGATTACTTTCAACTGAAGGCAATGGAGAACTAGCAGATGCTTGCAGTGTTCCTGGCCCTTGGCTTTTCTGCCCAAAAGCGGGGCGTAGACTTTCCAATAGGATGGTGCCTCCTTATCTTCAGTACCAGGAAGGAGACAACAACTCTTATTACCAGAGATTGGCACTGGCTCAGGATAAGTCAGCTAGGACAAACCTTATTGTTATGGGCACTAAGTTAGATTAAAGAGTTACAGGCAGTCATAGTGCTAGGTCCTCTGAAGAGCCAGGGCTGAAGACAAGATACTTCACAGCTGTGAAAGAGACAGACACTCTACTGTGGGCCAGACCTGAAGACAAAAGATAAAACAAATATACCCATGTACTTCCTAAGGATAAATATGAGGGATTGATATCCTAAATGGGTATCTATCACCTTGAGAAGGCCAAGAAGAACCACTAATCTAACAACCTACAGGAAAAGGCTCTGTTCTGTACTCCTGCCCGCTTGCTAGGTGACTTGCTTCCCCATTTGATCCTGACTTAATCAATTTTACCGAAACAATTATACTCACAATCCTATTGGTTGACCATAGTTTTGTTCCACCTCATGTTTACCTTGCGATTTCCCATTTTTCCCATCTTGGATCCATCTTATATGGATTTGCTCTATAAAAATCCCTAGCAAAGGCAGGGTCTTTGGCAACCCACTTGAGATTTCTTCTGTCCCTCTCTTGGACAGAAGCTTTCTCTTCCCAGTGAATATATTCTGCTCTTAATCACTGTTGTTCCTAAAATTCATTCTTTAATTTTTAGAGACTATGAACTTGTACCAGACACTTAGCAGGTTGGGAGTTTCTTTTCTCTATATCATTATCAAAAGAAAATTTATTTTTTCATTAATTTCTCCCATGTATTACCAAATCACTCTCAATTTACTGCTCCTGAAGTCCAAACCCTCTTTCCTTTATTAAATAGGGAATATAAACTCCGAGTTGTTATGGTTTGTGTCGCGTTGTCCCCCAAAGCCTCATGTAGTCACTGGGGCAGGTTTCTAGAATTTGTGATTAATTCATGATCTAATGCTGGAATTATGGGTGTAAGTGTTGCTGGGATCATGGGTGTGAGAGCTACACCCACCCTGGGAGAGAGAGCCTGAATGCAATATAAGGAAGGGAGAGGGGCTTGTTGCTGCTGCTGCCACCACTGTTCCTCCTTTTTGCTCTTGCTGTTTTGCTGTTTTCTGACACCATGAACTGCTGCCCTCTGCCATGTGCCACTATGCCTTGGAGCCAGCAGAGTATGGACTGAAACCTCTACAAACTGTGAGTTAAATAAATCTTTACTTCCTTAATTTTGGGTGTCTGGTATTTTGTTCCAGCAATGAGAGAAAAGTAAGCAAGACACATGTATAACCACTTCTTTGAAAGTCACTGCTCTCTGTAAATCTCCATGTATGTAAAACACAATAAACTTTGTGTTGCTTTCCCTGTTCATCTGACTTCTGTCAGTTCATTTTTGGCAAGCTCCCATTCACTTACCCTAAGAGGGTAAAGTGTTTCTCCTCACTGACAAGTCACGTAGGTTTCAAATCTTAGGTTTCATTTTTAAATTCCAATCCTACATAAAACAATTATTTTACCTAATCCTAAAATGATGGATTAGAGTACACCCAAGCAAGGCTGCTTTTCTGCCTGGGGCCAGAACAACACAGAGGCCAAGCCCTGAATATTTTCTCATGTGTCAGGATCCTATATAGGTATGTATTGGGGAGTGCCGAGGGCATTCTTCATCATGCTGTCTGGCTATTTCAATCTAAGTCAATAGACAGTAAGCAAATTCATATTAAGAAATGCTGTCCCCTTTGGAAAGTGGCCATAAGGTATGCAAGTCAGAGATGCTATGAAGGGATCCAACTGGCATGGGTGGCCATGAGTTTTCTGTGAACTGGACAAAGCATACAGTCTATTTATCACTGGTGTGCTCCATATTTTCAACACGGATTAGGTTTTTTCTCAAATGAGTTTCTGTGTGGCTCTCCACAGAACAAGGGAAAAGGCAAAGTGGGTCTGTGCAGGTCAAACTTGCCGAGTGGGGATATTTGGTGCAGAAAGTGCTGCTTGTCAGGATATTCCACAGTCTGGACAAGAAGTTAAGAGGTCTTCAAGTCCTAAAACACTGGCTCTCATTATCACAGGCCATATAAAAATGTCCTGCTAACCCCATACCAGTGATAAAATGGTCACAGATGCACTACTGTGGGACAGCACATGTTGAGACATCAGCTGGCTTATGCGAGAGGGGAGGGGAATGTTCTCTTGGGGAGAGGGGCTAATCCAAGCCTCTTCAGGGTGGAGAACATTTAATACACTTGGGTGTTCTAAAAGCTCCATAAGGAGCCGAAAACCCAACAGCTGCACACAGTTCAGATAAAGAACCAAGGCTTCAACTCATAATTCTTGGGGAGGGGGATTTAGTACATAATGTGTCACACTCAAGTCTTACTTCATGTCAAAAGCTGCGGAAAGGAAAACACTTTTTTTTTTTTTTTTTTTGAGTACAGCATACTGCTTGAGGCTCCCTGACAAAACAAGTCTCTGCAGAAGAGAAGAGTCTCATACCCAAAGACCTCAGGCAGGCTTTGCTACACAAAGCAAGTCAAAGCAGGGTCAAAGCCAGGCCTTTGTGAGCTCTGCTTCTCACACAGATACAATGCCAGCCTCTGCAGGACGCTCTCAGCCGGAAGTCCAAATGCCCTCAGGTTACTGATGTCAGTCTGGACACAAAGGTCAGGCACTCATCCAGCACCGAGGGACCTTTCACATTGGACTCTGCCCCCAAGCCCTTGGCTTTTCCTTCTCTTCCAGCACCAACTAAACCTTTGGAAGGGGTGGAATCTAGGACCTTAGGCAAGCTGGTTTCTCCCCACTGGGCCATGCCCCAGCCCACAAGTGGGTTCTTTCAGTACTTTAGTACAGAAGGCAAGGAAGGTCACCAGGGCCTCCAACCCAACACAAGGATGTGAGATGGGGAATCTTATGCTAAAAATGGCAACTCTAGATCTGTACAGCTTTGTTGTGGCCTCAGTGGCACAGAAGGACAACAGCCACGTCCTTCTAGAAAAGGCCATAGAACAGAGGATGAATGGGGGTCATGGCCCCAGGCTCAAGAATTTAAATTGGGAACTCTTAACATTAACAATCTTCTAGGAATTTATCTAGAGGCTGACAGAAGACACTGCACATACATTTTTTTTTTTTTTTTGGTCATGCATGTTTATAATCTGTTACATATTTTGTTGGCTTAAGAATACATGTTTTAGGAGATTTTCAACACAAGAAAAAAAATGCTCCAAACGGATCTTGAGTCACACTTGATGGCTGTGTGAGAAAAAGGAGGGAAGGGAAGCACAGCACTGTGCGTAATTTGTTGGGCTGTCAAACTTTAATGAGTCTTTCTGCCAAAATGATTTTGCTCAGTTAGAACTAAAACTAACCAGATGTATGACAAATATTTACAGTCAGGGTCAAGAGTGTTTACTCTTAGGCAGTTAGCTTTTACAGCTAAAGAGCTTTGACCAAAGATGAACGGAGAGCAGCCTGAGCTGGTATTTAGTGCTCCTTAGAAAGCCACAAACCTACAGCTTCTGAGTCTAGATCCCACCCTTCAGCTTCCGAGGAATCAGCCAGAAATACTGATGGTGACATTTGTCTTCCTGTGGCAATTTCTATTTTTAAAGACCAGCACACACAAACACATACAATATGATATGGTTTCCTTTAGAAGTTCAAACTGCCAAATAATTACCACATTTCTAATTTTAAATTCGAGTTAACAAACACTAAAGCAGAAGCTGAGGTTTGATTTTAATTTTTGCTCACCTAAAATTAAACTAGAAAGTCATGTACTAATTTTCTTATCGCCAGGGGCAAACTATATTTTTTTAAGTAAGTACTTTTTAAAAATGAAATATAAAAGGATTTTTGGTTATTATTCATCCATAAGGATAATATGCAGGCCGGGGAGATGGCTCAGTAGAATAAAAGCTTGCCTGGCAAGCACAAGGTCCTCAGTTCAATCCCCAGTTCCGCCAAAAAAAAAAAAAAAAAAAAAAAAGGATAATATATATATTATCCTTATATCACATATATAAGAGAATAGTTTTCTAGTTCACTCTAATTAATAACACAAGATATATATATATAATATATATATATATATAAAATCTCTTACATCACCTATATAAGAGAATAGTTTCCTAGTTTACTCTAACCAATAACACAAAGAAAAAGGTTGTCTCAATTTCATATTTCAGAATATAATTTCTCAAAGATCATTTTTAGTATTAGCAACATTATAAAAGCTATCAGAGCTATGAAGGGCAGATTAGACATATTTGCATTCTAAAGATGAACACGGCACCCATAATAATCAGTAGAACTTACAACTCTCCATGGTCATGATGGTAAGTCTTGACTTACTACCTGAAGATGAAAAAGAAGCAAGAGCAAAAGAAAAGAGAATGTGAGAAGGCAGAAGAAAATGAAGAAAAGAGGGAAAGTACAGGAGAGGAAAAGAAAAAGGAAGAGGAAAAGAGAAAGGAAAGAGAAGGGAAGAAAAAGAGGAAAGGAAAGGGGAAAAGGAAGAGAAAGGGGAAGATGGAAACAGGAAAGAGGAGGAAAGAAAGAGGAAGACTCCTTATATCATCCCTAAATATTCACCCACCCTCTGACACGCCAAATAAGGACAGACGGCAACTCGGATAGTCAACTGGGTTGGTTATTTTAAAAAGTCTATTCAGCTCAACAGCTGAGCTGAACTGTTTTTGATACACTGTCACTAATCCATTTAAATCTATTTATTCATCTTCTCTGGATGCAAGGGTTAAACACAGCAAGTGAGGATATAGTTTTGCTTTTTTATTCCATGCATTTAATAACAAGATGACTGAACTCTCTCAAGAAACTGCTAAGTCTTACACTTCTGAAAAAGAAATCCCTCTAATCTATTTTGGTTTTAGTTGAAAAGAAATACAGTAGGGAATCATCTTACCTCCGGTGTTATCCTAAACACAAAAGCACGGATACTTTCTGTTAACCTGTGCTCAGGACTAGTGGAGTACTGTGGGAACTAGACAGTGGGAGGGCTTGCCCACAGGGCAATTTCTGAACAAAGGCACTGAGCTCCTGGAGGATGGGAAACTGGGTGGGCTGGGGCATTCTGGACTGAAAAAATATGGACAGAAAGAGAGGGGGAAAGGCAAAATGCATCTAGGAAGTGGCATCTGCCACACAGGTGGTGCAAAGAGAGCAGTTACTGGTACAAAAATATCTACAAAGACAACAAAGAAGAAAGGGTTACCAATTCATTGCACCAAGAAATCAGTTTCTTGTTACAAATTCTAAGGCCTAAAAATGAGATTCCATTTATTATGACTTAGATCAACTATGCCCCCACAAAGATTTCTGTATTCATTGTAGGGATTATGAAAGATGGTTATAGAATAGTGGGAGTGCTAATTTCATCAATGGATTATCCACTGATGGGTTACCCCTTCATGAGTTCTACATGGATATGACCTCAAATGGTTGAAACTAGGACGAAGTTCAAATCCGGGGCCATAACCTAGACATGTGTATCTTTTCTTTGACTCCCTATCTCTCTGCTTCCGGGCCCCCACCAGGTGAGCAGCTCTCCTCTGCCAGGAGGTTTCTGCTCTTGAGCCAGCTGACTATGGACTGAAGCCTCTGAAACCAAGAGGCAAAAGAAATACTTTTTCTTAAAGTTGCGTCTCTCCAGTATTTCTTCTCAGCAGTGAAAGGTGGCTAACACATGGTGCTCACCAGAGTTCCAAAGGCTCTCCCAACAATCCCTGAGCATGCACACATGTCAGAGGTAAGGTTCTTACCCTTGCATGTGCAGTCAATGATCTTAGTCACCTTCCAGCCTCACAGTGTCCAGGAGCTCTCATTCTGTTGTGGGTTAATGTTAATAATAAATGTTACGGGGAAAAATGAATATACAGCACAACACACACACACACACACACACACACACACACACACACACCCCAGAGGCTCGAAAGCAGCAAAGAAGTTCAGATGTGAAAACTCCAGGAACTCATAAGGGTAAGGTGTACTCTCACATCAGGTCACCTGATTCCACACTCTTCCTACATTATTAAAGGTTCTTGGCCTCAGAGGTTAGGGGAAATACATAAAATTGTTTTTGGTTCTGGGGATAGAACCCAGTCCCTTGCACATGTTAGGGATGCAGTCTAGCACTGAGCTATATCCCAGGCCAACCAATGCATTACACCATTAGTAACTATGGTAGGGACTCCACGATAGGTGGGACGAATGAATAAACCATGAGCATTTCCCCTGGCATACTTGGGAAAGACAAAATCTTACACAAGAGCCATCACCATGAAAGTGTGCTAATCCTGCACCCCACAGCCCTGGCTCCCCAAGGGCATCCTCAGTTCACATCTCTACATTTTAAAAAGCTAAAAGTAAAAACAAACAAAAGACCATTTCCACTAATTTTTCACATAACCCGGTGACCTTAAGCCCAAACACAAAATTAGGAAAGAACAACAAAGCTGCCAAAGCACATTCTGTGGACAAATTAGAGGTTACAACCTCCCCATGCACCACTCTGTCTCCAAGTTCAAAGCGCTTCCTGCCTACACTGTCCATTAAGCAATTGTGGGAAGGGTTCAACGCAAACATCACTAGCAATGGTGAGACTGTGAAGCACAGGGCTTTGGATGTATTATCCAGAATAAGCAAATGAATGTTTAATGTGTCTGGGGTCACAAAGGACCTACAAAACTGTACCATGTGTGTACATGCATGTGTGTATGTGTGTGTGTGTGTGTGTGCGCACTTTAACTGGACATACGTGTATGTGGTTTGGTGGGAGAAAAAGGCAATTCCAAAATATTTCTTTCTGATGTAATAAGCTTGTATTTCTTCTGAAAACAATATTTTAGTCAGGTGGGATGCCACATCCCTATAATTCCAGCACTCGGGGAGGATGAGGCAGAAAGATCTCAAGTTTGAGCTGGGACTCTTATCCATTTAGTGAGCTTCTTTGTCCCAGTATTGTAAAAACAAAACAACAGGGGGCCAGCCAGATAGCTCAGCAGATTAAAGCACCTGCTTAGGCAGCGGCCAGGGTTTGATCCCAGGCATGCTGTGCTGGCCCTGCCCCTGGGGCATGCTGAGATAGAGATTGAGACTGGACATGGTGGCATGAGCCTGTAATCCCAGCACTTGGGAGGCTGAACACAGGAGAATCACTACGAGTCTGATCTTCGTAGTGAGAACCTGTAGACCTTGGAGACCCTGTACTAAAATACATAAAAAAGAAACCCCAAACACAATATTTTAGATTTTGCCCAGTATCACAAATAACACAGACAGATCAACACATAACACACTCTGGTTCTTTTACTCATACAAGCAGATACAGAAAATTCAAGTATACTTTCTCTGGCCCTCACTGTCTACCATTAAGGCAACCATAGTTGAATAAAAATGAGGTCAAGTTTAAAGTCCAATCTCTGTTTCACTTACCACCTTTTTTTCCTTTTTCCCTAAATAGACTCTTGCTCTGTTGCCTAGGCTGGCTTTGAACATATGCTCCTCCTGCTTCAGCCTCCCCAGTAGCTGGGGCAATAGGTGTACATTACCATGCCTGACAGCATGGGCTGTACTTTCAAGTGTTCAGCAGCCCCATGTGACCAGGGGCTGGCTTACAGAACAGCACCCACAATTCCCTTGACACTAACATCTGGTCCCTTGTAAAGCACAGGCCAGGACCCTGACCCTGTGGTTGCCCTGACTTTGGTTCAATAGGTAGACTGGGCTACCCCAGGAGAGCCACCTGGTATAGTTGGGTGAGGCCCTCCCTCACTTTCCATAAATTACCTGAAGACCGTGACTTCAGCTGTTCCTCAGTCCCAACCCCTTTAAGAACAGTGACGAAAACAATGTATCTACTCTTCATTAAATGAGTGTTCAGAAAAAGGGACAATTTCTACCCAGTTTGCTGGAGCTGTTCTAACCTTCCAAACCCTGGTTGTGGATCTCAATTTAAACACATTTGCCTATCAAAATCAATGGTGGTTATCTGAAACTCAACTCCCTATAGGAACAAGCTGGCTTCCTGGTCCCAAGCTACCTTTTGGCCTTTCCTTTCCTTTATTTTATTTTGTTTATTTATTTATTTATTTGCAGAACCGGGGATTGAACTCAGGCCCTTGCACTGGCAAGCGCTTTTTCTAATGAGCCATCTCCCCAGCCCCTGGCCTTTCCTTTAACATTTGAGTTCATTACAGACATCAGCATCAGCTTTCATTTAGTCATGTTGCAATGCGCTGCGCACAGAAATGAGCTGAGAAAACCCCTCCTTTAAAATACCAAGGAACTCTGTTCTCCGCCAGTCCTAGCAGCATCTACTTACCAGCTGATTAATACTTCATCCAGAGCTACCGAATAAGTTGTACTTTACTTTTCATGAAATAATTATCTGGCAAGGCACACATTTTGAAATGCTTATAGTCCTATGAACCAAGGACACACTTTCAATTTGTGCTAAATATAAAAACAGTACTACAGACTGGGGAGGGAGCTGAGTGGTAAAGGATTTGCCTAGCATGTAGGTGGACCTAGGTTCAATCCCCAGTACCACAAAAGAGAAAAAGGTACAACATACAGTGTAGGCAGGAAGACAGTTAATGTGCCAGTCTGAATAAAACTGGTTTCCACTGGTGATAGAGGTGAAGAGAAAAATCATTTTGAAAAGAAAAACACAGACTCCAAATTTCAGTTGTGAGAGATTCTCTGACTCTATTAGTGATATATAGTAGTTCATCTAATGTTACTTAACTCTTTCTAAAACCCTCTCAAAATCTCAGACAAACTACTTTAAGATTTTCTTTGTTTATTTTTTCTAGTACCAAGGATTTAACACAGGAAAGAGGAAGCTGTGTCCTCAGCCTTTTCTATTTTTCATTTTGTGACAAACTCCTACTACTAAGTTGCCTAGTCTGTCCTGGAGTTCACAGTTTTTCTGCCTCATCCTCTCAAGTAGCATTTTTGATTTTTGCTAAGTCTCATACAGTTTGGAGAAAAAGTCTGAAAGTAACAAAGAAATCAATTCAATGATTCATGTCTGCATATCCTGGTTGAAGGGGACCAAGGACAACCTTGACCTCGGCAGTGAATCAACATTTTATGGACAGTGCTTTATGACAGCAGAGAGAACATGGATTAAAACACACACAGTAGTTGAGTTGTTCTTGACTATATAAAAATATTTTTAAAAGCTTATCCACCTGATAAATCTAAATTATAGGTGAACACAGAATTTCAGAAGACATAATGTGAAAATACTCTACTGAACAAGGATCTACTTTTGAGTCAGGGCACGTGACACACTTTTTTACCCATTTACTAAGGTCTGATTGATGGGTTAAAAACTGCACATCTACCAGATGTAAAATGTAATGCTTTGATATAACAGTCTAACTCATAGGAAAGGGGATTAGAAAGGTGGGGAATGGGGATTGGCGCAAGGGGCAAGGGAGAGACGCTGGTCAGAGGGTAGGAACCTGCAGTTGTGAGATGAATCCGTTCTAAGGCTCTAAGCAGCATGGTGATTAGAGTTAGTAACACTTGCTTCATACGTTTGAATTTGCCAAGAGGGTGGACTTCAAGTATTTTTACCCTACTCACACCAAAGGAAACTACGTGAGGCATGGCAGGCATTTTCACCCTTGTACTGCAAGTGTGCACTTGAAAGACACAGAGGTTCTGAAGCCCAAGAGGCTCTCCAGGGCCCATGTGTACTACGCCTCTGGGGTGCAAGCTCCAAAGCACAGGAATTCTCTTCTCACCATTCCATTCCATTCCCCTGGCAAGCAGTAAGCACTTAGGAAATAATTGTTGACGGTGAATGATTGCCAGGCACTGGGCTAAGACGCTTAGAAGGAGAAAAACTGCGGTGGCCCATGATGCTCTGCAGTGAGCTCCCACCCCAGGCAGGCCTGAGGGAGCCCCCAGACTGTGGGGAGGTTTCTCACGAGGAGTGAAAAGTTATCAAGGATCAGAGTAAACCAGGTTAGAGAATATTTAAATGAACGTGAAAAGAAAAGAGCAGCCTAATCCAAAGGGCTAGGAGGAATTTTCCAAAACAAAGGATGAAGACCAAGAATGGTGATCAAGCCAAGGGAGAACAAAGGAATAGGCTACAACTGAGGCAGAAAGAAGCAAGGATGGTGAGAAGGTATTTTTAAAAAAGAATACAATTTCTTCTCCCAGACATTTCTAATTTATTCCTTCACTCCCACCTGGAACCTCTACCTCTCAGCACAGGGTTAATATCCTTCCCAGGGAAGAACAAATACAAGCTTAAGCTCTGAAATCTTTGCATTACAAAAACCAAAGAGTAGAAGGGGCCTTTGAAAACTTCTAGGCTCAGAAAGGGTAGGATTTCCAAGCTCACAAACTGGTTACTGCTTAGACCCCTGCTGCCCCCCTACTCTAGCCATGGCACTCAGCACTCCAGGAGCAAGCACCTTCAGTTCCCAAATACACCTGGTTCCCTCCATGGGGAGCACACCTCTTGGGCTTGTTGGGGGGTGTGGCGGGGTGGACAGAGCACACAGCTTATGAGCAGTCATTACCTCAGATTACTTTCCTCCCCTCCTCCTCTTCCCTCTCCTCTTTAGTCCCTAATTTACATGCATATGCAGCTTCCTTTTGTAATATTTAAAAAACTATTAACTTCCTGGAAGCTCCTGAAGCCCCTGGAGGAAGAATTGATAGGATTCCCTATAAATCTCATCCCCAATAGGAACCTCCTGGGGTGTGTGTAGGGGGGTAGATTCATGAAACTCAGCCACCCTTGTCTAAAGCACCCTAACAATTTTCATCTAATCCAAGAGTTTTAAACTATTTAACACTTTTAATCAAAAATGTGTGAAAACACAAACCCAAATGATCGTGCTGTGTGGCTAACGCGGTGGAAATTAAGACTACAAACAAGCATAATTTGGGGGCTGATCTACTTTTTACCTCCATAACCAAGCCAGCTTTTGTAATCTGATTGAAATCTATATACATCAACTTAACTGGGTCTTAAAGCATGATTTGCACACAAGTAATAGACATTAAAATGCCAATTGTCTGAGAGCTTCCTCGTGGCAACTGCTGAAGGAACGGACTACTGAGGCTGCAAAAGGAGTAGAAGAAGCTGAAATATGCGACCATCTTAATGCCTGCTGAAACCGAAATAACAGCTTAAGTGAAATGGCAAAATTTCTAAGAAAATTACCCATAAAAACAGCACTAAAAAATTCAACAGTTATTTTAGTTTCCATACACTATCCCTTAATTCACCATCTTTTAAGCTACTGAAAATCAACTGCTCTCCTAATTGGGGTCTGGCTAGCGTGGTTTGCTTTTGTTGAGTGTAGAGTGCACATGTAACTGTAATCTGCATGTATCTTAAATTTTTGCTTGAATGGGATGAAATTAGGTACAGTGTTTCACAATGTATAAAAATAGTATTTACTTTAAAAATCTTAAAATATTTGAAGTATATGAAATCTTAAAAATCTGAGGACATCATGGTTTTTTCTGTTTAATGACCATCCATTGCTGAATCTAAGTTATTTGCCAGTCTTACACGCTCAGAACATAAATGAAAATCCAGAAGGAAACAAGAGGCTTTTGATTAACCAAACAGTTCTCAAATTATAACTGCATTAGTTATAAAAGCCCTCTGGGTCTTTTAGAACCGAACTGTTCTTTGCTTTCCCCCCCCCCCCCCCCCCCCCCCCCAGTACTGGGAGTTAAATGCAGGGCCTTTACACTGAGCTGCATCTCCAACTCTTTTTTAATTTTAATTTTATTTTTAATTTTCAGACAAGATCTTGCTAAGTCACTAAACTGCCCAGGCTTGGGTTGAACTTGTGACCTCCTGCCTCAGCCTCCCAGAGCACTAGGATTACAGCTATGTGCTGGCATTCCCACCCCTAATTGTTATTTTTTTTACATGCATAATTCTATCAATGCTGGGTATGTAGGATACAAGAAGTTAACTTTGAATTATAAAGAAGGTATTGAAACCCAAATTTCACCTCAAGTGGACAGGTCTGGCAATTCACCTTCTAAAGGGCAGTGCAAGGATTTTTCTCTAAAGTAAATTATCACAAGGGACAAGTAAGCCAGCCAAGAGACAGAAAAGTATTTCAAAATTAAGGTCCTAAAAGAAGGCTAGTGATTACTAGAGACTGAAAGGATGAAGAAAGGGTGGCTGGATTTGACCTGTGATCACAGATGCACGTATGGAGATATTACATTGAATCACATTGATGTGTACATGTGAAGTGGGCTTAAAATAAAATGAAAACATGAAATAAATTTAATTAAATCATAAATTAAAATAAAGCCCCCAGAAGAACGTAGGAACACAACATGCTGGGCATAGAGGGTGGAGGCCAAGGTGTCATCCATCCGCCGGGCCCCAGAATGGGTCTTCAAGGAAAGGTGAGGAGAGCAACTGCAGAAAGCTCAGGACAACAGGGCCAGCAGCAGGAAGGTCCAGCAGGAAGGGAACAGCGCCAGTGGGTGCTAGGGACTAACTGGGTGGGGAAGGGAAGAAGTGAGGGCCAGAGGTCAGGGGAGCTTTATTTAGGATGGAGGAAACTTGAGTATGTTTTCAACAGGAGGAGAAGGAGCCAGAAGAAAGCCAGAAGCTGAGATCAGAGAGACTAGGGATGAATGTGTAGGCAGAGTGGAAGAGGGCCAGGTGCACACAATCCCAGAGGAACAGGCTGGCCTCGGCAGTCCATCTCCACCCTGGGTAGCCTTCTCCCATGCCCCAGCCCAGCTGGTTGCTTCCACGTTTATGATTCTGCCCAAAGTAGCTGAATGTGGGGCTACTCAGAGCTGGTTATCAGACCAGAAGTCAGCAGCATCTGAATCTTGTGCTGCTGCTGCTGCTGCTGCTGCTGCTGCTGCTGCTGCTGCTGCTGCTGCTGCTGTTTGCAATGCTGGAGATGGAAACCACATGCCAGACAAACACTCTACCACTGAGGTCTGCCTGCACCCAGCACCTGGATTTGTTTACAGAATCTCAGTCCTGCACCAGATCTACTAAGCTGGAAGTTGCAGTGTAGCAAGACAGTAGGTGATATAGTTTGAATGTGTTCCCTACATTTCATGTGCTGGAAACTTAATGCCCAGTTACATGCTGTTGGTGGCACCTACAGGGAGTCTTGGTGGGGAGCCTGGGTCACGAGGGCTCCACCCTCATAATGGTTTAATCTATTCATGGGTTAATGGATGAAGGGGTCCTCAAGGGGGTGGCTCTGTGGTGAAAGCATGCTGCCTCCAGAGCACTTGTTCCCTCTTCCCACAGGAGTCCCTGCATCACCTAGAGAACTCATAGAGCTGTCAACAGCAAGGAGGTTAGCATTTGGTGGAGCCCCTGCATGCCAGGCTTCTAAGCCTCCAGAACTGTAAAAATTCAGTTTGTTATAAATGATTTGGTCTCAGAAAATGGACTAAGGCAGCTGAAGATTGCTCTTACAACCTGAGCTGCAATGGTTATGAAAATGGACAATAAAATCACAGAGAGATCTGGGTTCAGTCCAACTTTCCCTGACTCTATGGCACATGCCCTTGTGTAAGCTTCTCTAAGCCTTCATCTTCCCCTCAGTATTATGTACTGTGCACTCAGTACTCAAGCACAAGGGTACTAAAATGTCTCAGGAGCTTTATGGAAATTACATGATCTAAGTAAGGTAGAGGTACAGAGTGTGGGAAGCCGAGCATCGAGGTGATGCCTGCAATCCCAGTGAGGCAGGATGTTAACTCACTGTTTGAGTCCAACTTTGAGAGCATGGCACAGAGTCCTGCACGTGGGCATGATGGCAGACATGTAATTACTGTGTGCCACTTCTGGCTTGAGACACACAAGGGCTTCGTGATGCCCCTGTGTGAGTCCCTGCAGGAATGAGCTCATGGAAAAAGGAGCTTGCTTTATCCCACAGAGTTCAACGCAGAGCTCTGTATAGGTGAGGTGCAAGAAATATGTGCTGAAATGAACAAATCCAGGGCCCACGTGGGTAAATAAATGACCTCAAAGCAAACATCCAAACCATGTCTCTTACAGTCTTTATACAAAAACCTGTTTGTTAGACACAGGCTATGAACTTGTTGGGGGTTAACAGATCATCTTTCAGAAGAGAATAAGCAAGCAATGTGACAAAGTATGTGCCTCTTTCAAATCCTCCCACCCCAGAGCGGCTCCCTTAGGGACAGAGGACTTTCTGAACTATATCAAGGTACTGCTGTCCCCAAGGTCAGCAGTGCAAGCCACTCCAGAGAGATGTCACCTAGGCTGAAACCGAGCACTCAAGACTTGGCCTAGGTCAAGTCCAGGTGAGTCTCTTCAGTTCAGGGAAAGCTCTGGGGATGAAGTGGCTGACTTCACCAAACACACCTGTTTCCTGCACTGGCAAAACTCTGTGTGCAGAAGGCCCAACAGGCTTGTTTCACTAAGACGAGTCTTTCTGCTTGTGTTATTAGACAGGAGAAAAAAGAGCACATAACAGAACACAAGACACTTGCCTCTCCAGTGAGCCCTACACAAAGTGGGAAAGTATTTGATGGAACACAGCTACACTTCAGCCTAAAGAACCCACACAGCATCACAGTACAATTTGATTCTATCCGATTAACACACATTTGTAGAGTTCCCATTGGGTAAGATGGCGAGAGATCCAGTTGCCCTGTTGGGCACCTCCTACAGAAGAAAGGACAATCTGCATGCCGTGCCAAAAGACCCATAGTTCAGGTTGTAGTCAAGGCTCGAGGGGGCCAGAGGCAGGTGAAGCTTCCAGGGAAACCTTATATGCTAGCACTTCCCTGGCAGGCAAGAGATGGTGGATGATTTCAGGGAGAGCTGCTACCAAAACACAGTGTTAAAGACCCGGAAGGTGAAGCTAAGGCGTCTGAGTTTTAATATGGCAGCAACAGGGACTCAGGAGGGACAGGTATTTGAAAAGTGAAATGACTGTATCTTGGCTTAGGAAGATCATTCTGAGAATGGCCTGGACAGAAGAGAATCTGGGCACAATGGGATCTGTTAAGAGCAAATGATAAAGTTTGGCAGGAGCTAGTGTGGCCAGGGCACCATATCCGAGATAGGCACAGTGGCCCTGGGAACCGGGAGAGAAGTCAAAGGTGACAAGGCCCCTGATGCAATCACACATTAGCAAGCCCAGACCTGCCAGAAAGCTCCATATTGTAGCATATTCCTGGTCACAGGAAGACACTCAAGAAATCATGCTGTAAAATATAAAATTGCAATGAAGGCCCTAAAGGTTCTGAGAGGCTTCCATGGGAGACGACTTCCTAATTACAGCTCTCTTCTAAGTCTTCATCCAACCTATGACCCCTGCAGGCATCCTTGTGAAACCCACCAGGCCTTGTTCCTTGCAAACAAGTTCTCATGGGCAGACTATCAAATGACTCTTGAAGTGGCTGAAGATGTTCATGTGGGTTGAGTTGCAAGGTCTTCCAGACACGTGGCTACCAAGAAACAGTCTTAAAAAGTACAAGCGAAGATCAAAGTATGATAAAAGATGGATGCCCCCTGTGAGCTGGGTACTTTAACCAAAATTTCCTTTGGTACCAGTTTACTAATCTCAAAAGTACTTTTCCCTGAGGGCTGGTGACAAACACTATCTCTTCCCTCTCTCTGCTCACCTGTGTCTCCTCCATGCACCCTCAGAAGAGTGACACAGGTGATCTATTCCTGCAGGACATTCAACTTTGTGGCACCTCCAGAACCTTCTTGGCTCGGTGATGGATAGCTCCTATGTACCTAGCATTCTGGAACTTCTCTAAGGTGGGTAAGGGTATAATTTATACCCAGCAATTTTCTTCAAGGTAGGTAACATCAGCATTTCGGCCAGAGCGATCCTGTATATATTTTGCATATAGCATGCAAACTGGGCATTTGCAATTCTTAACTATATCCTTCCGAAGTCCAGCAGCAGATACTGGGGAATCTACCTCACACTCCCAGCATTGCTAATACCCCTTAGGGTTTTAGTACAACTTCTGCAGAACTGGAATATTCACTAACGATGTTCTTCTCTATAAATATTCTGTTTTTCTACGATAAAAATAATTACTGCCCATACTTATTCATCTGATATGGTATGAACAAAGAGAATTATGTCAAATAAACCTTAACTATCTTAGAATTCAATGCTATTTTTCAGCACCAGATTACGAAACTGAATTAACACAGAGATCACAGCTATCCCCAGGGATTAAAAGGGCTAATGCTGAAATTTGTTCTTGGGAGAATTTTAAGATGAATCACAATTCAAAAGCTAGTACCTTGATTTTTCTCTAAAATTGCAGAGCAAATAAATTCTATAAAGAAATCCTAACGAATTAGAGTACCAAGGAAAAAAACCTATCAAAAAAAAGATAACAAGTGACTTATTTTCACATGAAGGAAGGAAGGGTTAGGGATGTAACTCAGTGGTAGAGCACAAGTTAACACACTTTAGGCTCTAGGGCCCATACCCAGTACCACCAACAAACAATCACTAATCAATAATGATAATCAAGGGGCTGGGGAGAAGGCTCAGTGGAATAAGCACTTCACTGGCAAGTGCAAGGGCCTGGCTTCAATCCCAGGTTCTGGCAATAAATAAATAAATAGAATAAATAAACAAAATAATGATAATGAAAAGAAGTAAATAAGAATACCCTCTGAACTTCACCCTTACTTATAAATTAATTAAAAATGCCTTGTATTATGAATATACTTTAATTCCAACAATTCAAGTGATAAAATTTAGATGGAATGTAAGTATGAAGTTGTTTTAATAAAATTGTTACTAGACCTCTGTGTATCATAAACTAAGTTCTTTTTTGTTTGTTTTGTTTTTAAGAGAAAAAAAAAATCCCATCTTTCCTAACTGCCAAAATATGCCTAAGGGTGTCTACAGGAGAAATAGCATTAACTAGAAAATACAGCATTAGCAGGAACATTCCGATGCTTGCAGTCAACAGTTCCCTAGGAAGCATGCTCAGACAGGTAGCACCTAAAAAAACAAAACAAAAACAAAAAACCTGCATTTAGATTTATAGGAAGAGTTTTCACTTACTTCAAATTTCTGTATAATCCTTGTTCCTCTAAATGAAAAGGGGAGGGGAAAAATCACACGACAATTCCTTATTTTTCTAATTAAAAAATGAAACCGATTATATCCTTTAATCCGGCCTTGGATGTCTTTGAGTATTCTAGTAGAGTCTCTTCTCAATGAATACTACTTTCAAATTTTAAACAAAAAGTAAAATATCCAATGTTAGCCCAAGCAGCACACTATAAAAAAAAAAAAAATCCGACATCACAATGCAAACAGGAACAACTGCATTTATCACAAGTGATGATTCAGAATAAGATAAATATAGAACGGTACTTTCCAAGAGGCCAGATTTGGGAAACAGGTAAAGGCTACATCCCAAAAGTTTCTCGGAAAAAAGAGTGCCAAGACAGTAACAAACAGAGTCTTCTCTTCAAGGCTATGAGTCCTCTGGAGTCCTCGAGGCTAGGCTTCCTCAGGCTGGTGCTGGCGGGGCCATCCATTCCTGGTAAATCCACTGAAACCCGAGGACGCTTCAGCCAGGGACGGGTCAGAGGCAATGTGGCAACTCCAAATACGACCAGCCTTTTATGGCCTGAACTCCAGAGCCTTGATACCAGCTAATCTACCAGAAATAGCTCCTGGAGCTCAGAGGAGCCCATCAGCTGTTGCAACAGGTCTGACCAGCAGCCACTTTGAATGCAATCAATTGTCCAAATTGTCTTTCAGTTGATTTTATAGAGAAACTCAACATACAACAGCAGTCTCCTGAGCAGGTTACAAAAAAACAGAATTGGGTGGGCAACAGAATCTCTAACTCTAGCTTTTAGATGAAAAGAGAGAACATACCATCATTTATAAAGCTGGGAATCTGAACACCCCAAAGACGAACATTAGATATCTGTATGTAGTACGTCTACCAAGCAGTGTGCTGTAATAGCACATGTCTCTAGACAGGTTTAGAATTGTGTAGATGCTTATGGATTTCTTAACCATATTCAATAACTGTAAGACAATTAACCATCAGAATAAACAACTGTGCTGGAAGTTCTCTCCAAAATAGTACAACAATATCTTAAAACCAAACCCAAGAGCTCTGAACTGGTGAGGATAAAGAAAGACCTCTAAGATCCATCTTTCTATGGCTTTCAGGTCATTCATTTCACTTAAAAAAACCAAAAAAGCCTTCACGACCTTGTACAGTTATGGGCCAGCCCTTCTTAAAGGGCCCTTTACATTATTTAAACATTAAAATTAAATATGACAAACCCCTCCATTTACAAAAGCACTTATAACGGTAGACATCCCCATTGTTACCAAGAATAACACTGTCTGAACTGCCTGCGTGAACTTTAGCATAAGCCTCAAGCCTCATCATGGCCTGTGCTGGAACACACACTGCTGCATACTCTGTGCAGAGCCTCCAAGGGTCACTGCTCCTGGATCACAGCTGAAGCAGGCAGCAGGAGAATCCTCACAAAGCAGGTTCAGAATTCTTGCCACTAACTAAACATGCAAGATAATGCCCACTCTTCTGCCACCATCCTGTGGCCAGCTGAAAAGATGACACTGCTAAATTCATGCATTTCAAATTAGCTCAGGAGACAGGATTCTGAGTGTTCTGACCACAGAGGACAAGCGTTTGAGGTGATAGCTCAGGAGTATCCTGATTTGATCATCCCACAACACGTAGGTGGAGAGAAACATGACACTGCACCCCACGAGTATGCACCACTACTATGCTATTATTAATAAAATGGTGATAGATACTGAACAGCCACGATGATTAGACATTGGCTTTATGCCTATTTAATACAAGGGTTAAGAACAATTTGCCCAAGACAATTTTTTTTAAACCCACTTCAATATGACAAACAAACAAAACTCCCAAGCATGGTATCTGTGTCGTAATCCCAGTCCTGGCCCATCTCATCTTCCCTTTGATCAACTTGGCTTTCTTTCATTTTAAAATTTCTTTCTCATGAATGTATTCATGTAAGTTCTTTCAAACGCTACAGCAAAGCAGGGTAAAAATAGATAAAAATGAACGTTGAACTTGACTATCTTGGAAAAGACGGGAGGAAGAAAATGAATCACTGCTACCACCATAATGCAGTTTTCCTAAGAAAAGATTCATAGCCACAAAATAAACACATCTGACTCTTGGACGCCTATCCGGCTGCTGTGCGCTGCTTCTCTGCAGCAACCTAATTTTCCCGGTCTAATATGTACTGCAGGCTAATAGGATCATTCTCCTTAATCACTTTTTTTTTTTAATTTTTTATTTATTTGTGTGTGTGTGTGTGTGTGTGTGTGTGTGTGTGTGGCCAGCTCAGCCATTGAACCATGCATGATCCCTGTGCTTTGCTAAGCTTGTTCTAAGTAGGTGCTTTAGACCACTGAGCCGTCTCACCAGCCCCCTCCTTAATCACTTCTTTTGTATACTCTTGGCCTTTAATTATTTGAATCCCAGTTAATTCTACTTGGGCAAAACGCTGAAACACTTTGCTAAATAATTTTTGCTTTCCACCTGATTCATAAAACTCTTTCCACACTCACTTCTTCCCACAAAATGACATGAGATAAAAATCATATACCATGAACTAAAATTAGAAATCAGAACTAGATTTACACATTGCCAAGACATCTGATGAGTAACTACTTATCATTTACTATCATTGAATACTACTAGCATTTAATACTAGTATTATGGCATATTGTACTATTCTTTTTAGTAACTTTTCATTATATACCTTTCTATGTATTTTATTTTATTTTTGCGGTACCGGGGATTGAACTCAGGACCCTGCACTTGCCAGGCAAGTGCTTATTCTACTGAGCCATCTCCCCAGCCCCCTTTTCTATGTATTTTAATCTGTGCCCTAATCTAGAAATTGTTTATTATATGTTTCTAGGATAAATTACATTCATTTTGCTATGTCACCTATTATATACTAATAATGAACATGTGGAATCCAAAATTTAAAAACAACATAATTTAGAATCATTCTGCAGAAATATGGAGATATAAACTCAGCTAAACATATATAAGGTCTATGTGCTGAGATTATAAAATACTTATTTAAAAATTCTAAAATGATTCCAACAATAAATACACATGCATATGTGAATGATTTACTCTCATTCAATACTACTAGCATTCAATACTAGTATTGTACTATTCTTCTTAGTTAAGTTTTCACTGAACAGGTACAGGCATACATACTATGTTTGTGGATTAGCACAGTCAATGTAATAAAGATATCAATTCTCCCCAAATTGCTCTCTGTGCTTAATGCAATTCTTACCCCAGCTTTGTAAGGATTTTCAGCAGATAAAAATAAGCTTATAGTAAAGTTGATATGTAAAGGTATTGACCCTAAATACCTAAAACAACCTTAAGAAGGAATAGAGAGGAATCAGTCCACCTCATGTTAAGGCCTATTCCATACCTACGGCAATCAAGACAGCGTGGCACCGATGAAGGGCCAGACCCTTAATGTACATAATGGTCTAGATGTCATAATGTAGAAAAAGGAAACCAGAAACATGCTCAAATGATTTTTGTGCCTTTCAACTAATATTGGTAGAGCAATTGCACATCCATAGGCCAATACAAAAATCTAGTCTTCACTGTGGTATATCCATAGCCATACCATGAAACATTACTCAAATGATACTCAACAGTAGAAAAGAAGAAACTATTGATACACGTAATGACCTTTCTGTCACTAAGTAAAGAAAGCCAATGCCAGAATGTTGGCTGCTGCATGATTCTACCAAAAGAACATTCTCCACATGGTAACATTGTAGAAACAGACTAGCCAGTGGAAACCGAGGTTAGGGATGAGGTCAGGTTAGCTATAATGGGGAAATACACGGGATCCTGTGTTACTATTGCACTGACTGGGTTAATGTCAATCTTCTATTTTGCAAAATGTGACAAGTGGGGAAAAACAGGTACAGGCACATGTGATCTTCCTGTATTATTTCTTAAAATTGCATTTGAATCTATTGTTATCTATAAGTTAAAATTTTAACCAAAAAGTTCAGCCAAGTCTAGTGGTACATGCTTGTATTCCCAGAATGCAAGGTTGGGAAGTTGGATCTGGGAGGCTGAGGCAGGAGTATCACTAGTTCAAGACCAGCCTAAGCAATTTAGTAAGACCTTATCTGAAAAATAAGATACAAAAAAGGCTGAGAATATAGATCACCATAAAGACACTGGATTCAATTCACAGTACTGCAAAACAAACAAAAATTTTTCTCAACCATTCTCACCCCTAAGACAAACATAGTTCAAATGAAACCTCAAAATACCATCCATTTGTAAATAAAATATTTACTGTAACTATGGTTTACCTATTGTCATTGTCATCTTAAGAACTTTAAATGTTCTACCTGAATGAAAGTCACTGAGCGAAAGTAAAATATCTGATACAGAATGAAATGTAAAAAGTACGCATTTCCAGTTAAATTTGTTTTCATAGCAGGTACGAAAGTCAGGATGACTAATGTCCTACAGTGGTCCATGTGTTAAAGTTTTGGGCCTCACAGCAGTTTTATTAGAAGTTTCCCAACCATTAGGACATGGAACCTTATGGGACGTCTTTAGGTTATTGGGGACATAGCCTCAAAGAGGATTGTGCAATCTTGGCCTGTCCTACTTTGTTTTTTCCCCCTCTGGTCATGGTATATGTGGGTCTCCATGCCATACTCTCCTGCCATGATGTGCTGTCTTTGCCAGAAGCTCAAAGGATGAAACCACTTGAACTTGGACTGGACCTTTCAGAACCATGAGTCCCTTCTCTTTATGAGTCAACTGCCTCAAATGTATTTACATTATAGAAATAGGAAGATGACTAATAGAAGTTAAATAGGTCTTTCCAGAGAATACCAAAATATTGAGGGGGTATTCAACAGAGAAGAGATTGGACACCTACTTTCCAGAAATTCAATCCAATGCCCAAGACAATGAATATCCAAAACATGATTTACATTTGAGAAATAGCCAAAAACTCCTTGAAAAGGAAGAAGACGTGGCTATTTCAGATTTTAACACTACTATAAATATAAAGGAAAACAAGTGTTTGAACTGTAGAATTTTATAGTCTTAAAGGGATTCTATTTAAAATTTAAAAAACTATTAATCTAGCCTTCCATGCAGCAGTATGGGCAGGTTGAAAATACTCATTACCATAAAACCTAGATGTAAACAGAAAACCACATCCACTTTTTTTCTTTTTTCTTTCAGTACTTGGTACAGGGTCTCACTATGCAGCTCAGACTCGTAGTGATCCTCCTGCTTTCAGCCTCCCCAGTGCTGGGATTACAGGTGTGTGCCACCATGCTTGGATTCAACTGCTGGTTCAGCGTGCCCTGGGGGCATGGCTGGCATTGCATGCAGGACCAGGGATCCAACCCTTGTCCCTGCCTTGCCAAAGCAGGCATTTAATCTGCTGAACTATCTCATCGGCCCCACACTCACTTTCATGAGTGTTTCATTTTAGGACAGATGAGCATGGGAATGCCAGGCAACAATACACACACACACACACACACACACACACACACACACACACACACACACACAGGAGGCCTCTGTAGTGCTTGGCCAAGGGGAGGACAAGCTCAAGGACATGCTCCAGGTTTTCCCAGCTCCTGTGTCCCCACATTCCTTCAGCCCTACCTCAACATCCAAGTGCTGGCCTGCCTTGTCTCTCTTCATTACCATTTATCTCTCACAAGCCTTGTTGCCTATCTCCAGATCCCTATTTGCTTCTCCATCAGTTTTGTCTCTGATTCCACCTCCTGCTACACTCTAGCAACTATTCTCCCAATGAAGGATTTGACACTTGGCCTACTCCCCCCTTTGACACTATTTTCTTTAGTCCTCTCCAGGTCCTGCTGATCATGATCTCAGCTGCCTCACTGCCCCTTCTATCTTGTCCCTCTCCAAAATGTCTACAGATGTCCCAGGACTCTGACCTTGAGAATCTTCTTGGTCTATTTCTCCTAGATCAAATTCTACCACACCCAACGTAGAATTCATGTTGTTGGTGATTCCCTGGAGTTCAGAGTACCAGGACACCTCACAGGAACATGAAACTCAAGACAAATGATGGACACACCCCATCTCTTACCACGAAAATTGATCTTGTTTCCCTGACTGACCACAACCTTCACCGAAGCAACTTGGCAGCCCAAGCCAGAAACTAGGGTCAACTCTTCACTGGATCTTGTGATTCAAATCTTAGCTGAGGTCAATCCTTGGAGCCTGAACTCCAGCTTTCCTCTTGACTTCCACTCCTTGATGATACTGTCAGGGCTTGAATCAGGACAACCACAGGAGCTTCCAAAACTTCCCTCCAACCACTGCAACCATCCTCTTCACTGCTTCCAGAATGGCCTTTAAACAGTCCAACCTGGGCTTCGTCCCTCCCAACAGTGGTCCTCCAGTGTGGTCCTGACAAGGGCTACTATCCCAGGTAGGTAGCACTTACTCCCCACTGATGAAGGGTCACTTGGCATACTTTTAAATTAAATTTGCAGAATGGAACTCACAAGTCCACATAAAAGAAGCACTGTCACCCTCTTGGATTTAGATACTCATCAGTAAGAGAAAAAAGGTACCCAGTTACAAATACGTACTTTGGTAATCACAATCAAAGATGTGACGTCATATAAATGACGTCACATAGCCCAAGATGTGAGGTGATTGACTCCTGAGTCTGTTCTCAATGGTTGTGAACATCACAAGGAATGGCAATGCCTTGCTTTATCACCAACATCATATTTAGACAAATCTAGGAGGTATGTGACACCAGCATATATATAATGGCATTAAGCAAACAAAAGAAAACCCAAACAGACAAAAATGTCTGGTCTGTTGGATAAATTCCCCAGGCTCTTCCCAACAATTCACACCCCTCTCCCCACCGTTGATCTGCACTCAGCCATGAGAAGCCTCACGGGCCGCGTTGCTACGTGCAGGCTGCACTGTCTGCTGAGCAGGCCTTCCTCCTTTTCACTTAGAAAAGTCATAATCACCTTTCAGGTCGCAGCTGACTTTGTTTCTCTTGAAGATCTTTGCTGACCTGGAAAGGGCAGGTACTCCACTATCTCCTTTTATCCTGATAACCAGCCATTTCTGCCACTACGGAAGTATAATAAATGTTTATGACATGAAGAATGAGAACTAGGATCAAAGAGCATGCAGTTAGGTGCCTTTTTTCCCCAATATAATGTAACTACAACATTCTCCTTTTGTTTTTCTTTTAGGGTTGACTAATCAATGTGTAATCCCCCTCTGGAAATGCACTGATGGGTTGGCTCTTTGGTTTATAAGCAGAAAATCCAATGAGTATCGCTGGCTCAAGTATGTCTGGGTAACAGCCTCACATTCCCCTCACTGCCCCCCTCTGATTCTGAAGTAACAATGACATCAGAGGCCTGGCCAGAGCTGTCAGTACAGGGAAAGCAAGACACAAAGCTTTGTCTAATTGCTTCAGCCTTCTAAAGAGCTCTGCTTTCTAATTGAACTTGAGCAATCATTGGAAGTCTTTTTTAAGCTGCTCATTTCCAGGAGACAAAAAAGCTAGGCAATCAGGGCCTGTATTCTGTCCTAACTTCTCACATAACAGGAGCAGGCAGAATCATTTCATTTTCTCAATAAGCTTAGGGTTTGGGTATCTGTGAGAGACTACAGGGACATGCATATTGCATATCTCCTAACATCTATACTGTTGACTCCAATAAGAGTTTATGATTTCGGCTATCACCACCATAGTCACATACTTTTTGTCAGTAAATTTTTCAAAAAGATGAAAAAGACGGATATTTTTAGTTAGCAATATTTCAATTAACAGGGGCCGGTGAGATAGCTCAGCGGTCTAAAGTGCCTGCTTAGGCAAGCTTAGGCAAGCGTGCAGGGACCTCAGTTCAAGCCCCAGCACCACTGCCATGCCAGCCCCACCTCCAGAATAGGCTGAGCCAGCCACAACAACAACAACAACAACAGACACCCCTCTCCCAGATATCTCAATCAATCAATCAATCAATCATTCAATCAACCAATCAATGGAGTCTCCCTGTATGGCTTCTCTCTTCCTGAAAGCTTAAGAAAAACTTCACTGGCTTTAGATGAAGATTTTTTTGGTACTCCAAGGTTATTTGTAAATCATTGGATTGAACAACCAATGTGCAAGCCAATTCTGCCGTCCAGGCAGCAGCTCCAAGCAATGGGTGTGTGGCAGAGCTAAGTAGAAACAGGACTGCTGGCCTCGAGGTCCAAATAAAATCAAGTTTGCCAGGGGTGAGCCTGGTTCTGATTCCAGGGACACAGCTTCCTGTATGGCTGGACCAACATCACATTCCTGGACGCCATGCACAGAGTCTTGCAAGTAATCGGATATGTACAAAGTGTGACATGCTCTAGCTGGGCTGTTATACATCTAAAAATATGGGGTTCTGCCGGCTGTCAGACAGAAAGCTGTCACAGGGCTGAGCCACAGAAGTGATTCCCAGGTAGGAAAGAGCTGAAGACAATGCTCTGAAGGAGTGAGGACTCCTTACTCCAGTGAAGACTCAGAGTTCCTCTCCTACCCATGTAGCTGCTAACATCACCACACGTAGCATCACAAGTGTGGCACACGCAGGTGCCGTTACCAAGGAGACCAAGAAGCATGGCATCCAGGAATGTGATGCTGGTCCAACCATAAAGGAAGCTGAGTCCCTGGAACCAGAACCATTCTCACCCAGGCAAATTTGATTTTATTTGGACCTCGAGGCCAGCAGTCCTGTTTCTACTTAGCTCTGCCGCACACCCATTGCTTTGAGGGTCCCAAATACAGAAGGAAATGGACCATGCTTATTCTTGCGTGAAAAACATGAAGCAGCTATGGAACTCCTCAAGGAAGGTTCTTAAGAGGCACACGCAGGTGCCATTACCAAGGAGACCAAGAAGCATCACAGATAACAGCAAGTGACAAGATGGTCGGCTGACACCTTCCCATCCCCCACAAACCAAGAGCCCCATGCATCGGGTTGGCGGTGCAGGGAAAGTGCTCTCCATCCCCACAAGGGTTCCCTCTTCCCCTTCTCCAGAAACAGGAGTGATGGCTGCACTGTTGGCCACTTCACAAAAGCCTGATAAGCCTGTAATGCACTGGAACCACAGTATGGCTAATTCTGTATCACCAACTGCTGCGTGTTGAGTCTTAACATGTATCTGCAGCTCTAGTTGGGAACACACTCCCTGAGCGCATGACCTCAGAGGAAAAAAGATACAGAAATCACCTTAATAAGGGAGCTGTGTGAAGCATGGACTTCATTGTTTTCCAGTGCTCAAGTCACTGGAGTCCTTATCTATACTCCCTTCAAAGACCCTGGGGTCACTCGCTGGGCTCCTGCCACTAAGTGGATGATTCATGAGCATTGATGAGCATCAGGAGGATCTACTGGAACATGTCCAGTGATCTCAGTGGGATGCACACTGCGTTGGAGGGAAGTCAGGAGATAAATAAGCAGATAGATTTCCAAATAATCACAATCATTTTGAAGTCCTTAGCATTGAATTCTTCTTGTCGTTACTCTTTCTTTCACCTACCAGTGCCCCCAAAATGTTACATATGTGAGGACCAAGATTTTTGTAGGTCTCATAGGTGGTTGTTCATCTCCAGTACTCAGTATATAGTAAGTGCTCAATAAATATCTTTTTTAACAAATAAAATGAATAATATATGTGCTACAGAGAAACTACAGAATCTTAAGAGTTTTTAAAGAGGCTCTGTACTACCTTCTGGGTTCCCCTCTGCTCCCCACCCTGTGGTCATAATCCCTGCTGGCTTTGGGTAGATGGTTCCACATGCATGAATTAGTTTGCCTCCATCCAAATACTTCTTTAGAAAAGACTTCCCTCATTAGGCAGGGTCTGATTTCAATACAGGAACCCTGGCAAAATGCTCCACGTATTCTGTTCCTGTATGTTTGGCATCACTTAGGCAAATCCACTTTCCAGGGACCTTATATGCAGAGCGGCACAGCTCACTGGCCTGGACAGAAAGCCAACTGACAAGGTAAGCCCTAAAGGCAGGATTGCCTTGCACTCAGAGCCTCCCTAATGTTTCCTGACAATGGCCAACTGGGCAAGTGCAGTCCTTTCTCCCTAGAAACACAATACTGCTTTCTGTACCAACAAGTATTAATTCAAATCCCTAGTGGGCAGTCCAGGATATGAAAATTACAGTAATCTAATCTTGTAGAGGAAAAAGTATGAATCATCATTACACATCTGACAGAGAGTAAAGTGATTAATGCCAGGCTGGATAGAGGTTAGGGTCCCCAGCGATGGCTCCCGTGAGCTACAAACCAAGCAGTGTGACCTGCCAGGCAACAGCCGAGAAGCAAAATTCTGGCTTCCGTTCCAGGGGAGGAGAAGCAAGGAGCAACACTGGGTTCTCAGGACCACACTTGAAAGCCTTCTGATCCTCAGGAAAATTCCACAGTGGAGGGACTGAAAGGATGGGAATGTGAGTCTCCAAATTTCAGTTCTACTCAGACTCTGGGATAAAAGCTCAGGCTTGAAGCCCGGCCAGTAGGAACTGTACAGTTTTTGGAGTCATGGCATCTTAGAGAATGACCCAGAAACCCCAATGCTCTGTAGGAGAAACTAATATGTAGAAGACAAGTGAGATGAGGGATAGCTGCCCCTTAAGAGTGAGCTGGTAACCACACCCAGAAACACACAGTGCTGAAGGAAGCTTGACCCTCGCTGAAACCTTCAGAAACAGCAGTGCTCCCTGCCTCTAGACTCCAAGAAACCTCAGCACCAGCGCCCTGAGAAAGCTGGTCAGCTCGCCAGCTGCCCGAGCCATCACGCCACTATTTTTTTTTTGCACAGCTGTATTCAATTTTCTGTCCTTGGGGTTTTAAAAGGAACATTTATTCCAGGGCCAGGATTCTCAAGTTTTATGGTTATACAACTCCCTCCCAGGGCCAAAGAATGTTTGAAAAGTTTTTTGCCCAGCAAAGAGAATTAGTAAACGGATCCAAATGAAAGTGAAATAAAAAATTAAGACTTGTTTGATTTTATATTCAATCTCTTACTTTGTTGAACTGTACCTTTTGTTTGCCCTTCACAGATTTTCCACCTATTTTTCATGCAAATGCAGGCAGGGGTGTATCATGCGCATGCGTGTGTGTGCCTGAGGGTGTGTAGGAAAAGGGCACAGGTAAAGCACATGGGAGTGCAAAGGTACAGTTAGTGTCTTCCATGGTTTCTGTTTCCTGTTCTGCTGTAAAATTTATATTAAATTAAGCCTGCAGATTAAACTGGACTCAGCTGATCACCGACTCTCCATGTGCCCATCCACTAGCTTGTTTTTCCAATTCAGAAAGTTAGGTACCTTTGCTTTTTGTCACAGGAGACGGCAGAAAAAAAATGCATACTTTTATTTACACTCTTAATGACATTTTCATTAAACTGCTTTATACTAACTTCATTAGCAACTCCTAAAAGTCACTGCCAGGAAAGAAAACCCAGAGACAACAGAAGGAGCCCATGAAACGCTCACCAACTAGTCTTGGAAAAGCAGCCAAAAGGAGCTAGTTTAGAAAATCCATGAGCGCCTTACCTGCCCTTTTCTGTTCTTCTTTCTTCATGTCATCAATTCCTGCATCTCAGCCATGCACCCCAAGGCCATCTACCCAGCTCCCAGACATCCCCTTTGTCAGCTCCCTGCCTGCCTGTGCACACACATGTATCTCACTGGACAGACAAAACAATGCTCAGGCTGGGGCCTGAGGTTTGCGACACAGTGCACAGTACACGCCACCCACATGTGTGGCCTGGCACCCACCCAAGACAAATAAGATGTTTTTGAGCAACAAAGCAACTTGCACAGATCCACCCCAAGCAGGAACAAAATGGAACCCAAGCTTCTCACTACAGATCCACAGTGCTGCCGTGGGTAGCACCTGCTTTCTGGGGTCAGATTCTCTGAGGCCGCAGGAAGAGGCAGACTGACCTGGCCCGACTCTGCTCATGATGAGCCCTGCTGCTGGCCACTCTCGAGCGGCCATAAGTCCCAAGCACAGCAGAACAAACTCGTTCTCTCCACAACCACTTTCTTCTGCTTTTTTACAATCAAGGAATCAAAAGTGCCCTTTAGCACCCTGGCCTGGAGCAAAGATAACAGGTTGAAATTCACAGGGTACCTCCCAGATAATCACTCTAAAACCTTCCAGGAATTGGAAGTTGCTTAGAGCTAGTGTAAACCCTAATCCTACGGTGTGGGACAGTTGAACAAAAAGCAAGGTTCTAAAATCAGGTCTCCTCTGTAGCCAATGATCAAAAATAGCCTAGCCTGATTTTGAGCATACACACTACTAACACTATGCTTTTCATAATAATTTTTCTGACCTTTTGGGATCTGTGCTGTAGAACACATTAAGTTGCTTCTTTCAGGATACTTCTAAAGAATACTGAAAAGCTCTTTTAAAAACCTCAATATAGGATTGGCCAAATAGCTCAGTGGATTAAAGTACCTGCAAGCAGGCGCAGGGGTAGGGGGTTCAATCCCCAGGCCTGCTGTGCCGGCCCCCGAGGGTGTGCTGAGCCGGCAACTGAGACTGGGCATGGTGGCACATGCCTGTAATCCCAGCTCTTGGGAGGTTGTAAACAGGCAGATCACTAGGAGTCCGATCTAGTAGTGAGATCCTGAGCACCCTATAGTTCCTTCCCTAAAAAAAAAATACAAAAATAAACAAACAAAAAACCTTAATACAGCTCTGGGGAGGCTGAAAACAGGAGGATCACTACCAGTCCAAGCTGCGTAGTAAGACCCTATACCAAATACATTTTAAAAAGAAAAACCTAAAAATAAAAAATAAAAACCTCAAAACATACCATCTACATATACAACAAAACATAACCAAACAGTGACATCAAATATTTAAACAAATATGGATACACACGCATGCACACACACAAGACAATTCACTCAAGTTTAGAGAAATAAGGTATTCTCAAATTTCATACCCAAACAGCCAGAAAACAGTGGACTTTAAAAAAAAGTTTTATGATAAATCATCTTTATTCTATATAATGGAAATTTCAGCTAGCTGCACTCAGCTATGACTACAGATGTGACTCACCAAAACGTGTATGCACATTTACATACACATATCTTGTAAAAGAAAAAATAAACACTACTTAGATTCACCCCAAATGAGCAGTCTTTGGTCACATGCTCAAACCGCAACCTCTACTGAAAACACAGTAGAAAACAGGCTTTATAACTCGGGGAGCCATCCATGCCCAAGCCTGTCTTCACAGAAGGGAAAGACTGGGCTGCTACTTGAAAACACATGTATCTTGGAAAGCTGTTTTCTCATCTAAATTAGCAAAGAAACCAGCAAAAAGAACTCACAAAGGTAAATGATAAGAACTAGGGCCAATTTACCTGAGGTGTGTGTGTTTGCGTGCGTGCGTTTCTGCCTCCACTTCTCTCAGGACCTTCTAGTGTCTCAGTGGTCCAAACAGCGTTCCACTAACGTCTTAGGAGCAACACAAGACCAAGTTATGTGTAGTCAGGTCTTTGCTTGTTAAATGCTTTTGTTACATTTGAAACCAAAGCATGGCTTTTCTCTTTATTCTGATTTCAACCGAAAGTCTTTTAGACCGTCCTACTTAAAATATGAAAAGCACATTGATCAAATCCTTCTTTCAGTTTTCTCCAAATCAAAATAACAACAGAGCTGGGCTGGGGTTCAGTAATAGACCATGTACTTAGCATGTGCAAAACCCTGGGCTCACCACCAGCACAAAACAAAAACTGTCAGAAAACAAAGCTCAGAATACACAGTTCCTGGGACCCTGGTCAAGTAAAACCTGCATGCAGGCCCTGCCCTGGGACTACAGTTAGCAGCAGCCTCCCGCAGGCAGGCTCATCTCAGAGCACTGGCCCCGAGAAAAGGTGAAAAAGCCAATGGCACTCATGTGGAGTGTCTCCCCAGCACAGAAAACAATTCTAATCCCAGTGTAGAGTTTCATGAGAGTCTGATTGCAGCAAAATTCATAGAAACAGTTGCCTAACCCTCTCCAATTTTGTACGCCATGTTCCCTCTTTGGCCCTCTCTGATCAGCTAAACTACTCTTGTGAGGTACTGGGTAACTTCTATTTTGGTGAAAGCAGCCCATGGATGCTTCTGCCCTCCTCCTGGAGAACTCGCCAGAGGGCCTACTACTATGGAAGCCCCCCTCCTTCATTCTCCTCATCCTGAGCCACATTAACATGCACACACACACACACACACACACACACACGCACAAAATTTTGTGGTTCTGCACCCTGTCTTCTCAGTCTTCCTAGCATCTACATTTATCTCCAGACCACTCTCTTTGGAGTCTTAGGCTTCCTTTCAAGCATCTGCCTAGTATCTGTTTGGAATATTTTAGAGGACTTAAAACTTAACAGAATCTTACTTCTCAAAGCTGGTCCTCTTCATAAAATAAACCAAAAACAAACACTCCTGTCTGTCTTTTCTCACCCAGGGTCAAAGTTAAGGAGTCATTCTTAATTCTTCCCTAGTTCTTATTTCTCATATCTCATCTATCACCAAGTTCTGACAGTTCAAGTTCCAAAAACTATTTTTTTAATATATACAATAGCTTTATGGAAGTACAATTCATATAGCATTCAATCTGTAAAGTATGTAATTCAATCATACAGTGTAAAGTATGTAATTCAGTCATTCTTGGTATGTGTGACCACTATCCAATCAATTTTAGACCTTTTTCATCACACCCCAAAGAAACCACAAACCAATTAGCAGCTACTCCTAATTTCCCGCTAGACACTCCCAATTGTAGCCAAGCACTAATCTACCTTCTGTCTCTATAGATTTGTCTGTTCTGGAAAGTTTTGCCTTTTTTTGGTTTCCTTTTTCCTTTTTAGTTCTGAGGATGGAACCCAGGGACTCATGTATACTAGACAAGTACTCTCCCAGTAGGCTCCAGCACCTGCCAGGAGAGTTCACATAAATGGAATCGCACACTATGTTCTTTTGTGTCTGGCTTCCTTTATGTAAAATGCTTTCAAAGTTAATCCACATTATACCATGTATTAGTATTCCATTCCTTTCATAGCCAAATAATATTTTGCCATATGAATATACCATATCTTATTTGTTCATTCCCTAGATGACAGACATTTGGGCTACTTCCATTCTTTAGGTATTATAAATGGTGCTGCTATAAACATTAGTGTGCTTGTGTAGACATGTTTTTATCTTTCGTGAACATACACCTGGGGATTTACACACTGAGTTGTAAGAAGAAGTGAGCCTAAGCTTATCTGTTTGAGAAACTGCCATGCTGATTTGCAAAGCAAGTGTGTTGGGAACACTGCATTCCCACCAGCAGTATGTAAGAGTTCCAATTTACCCACAGTCTCGCCAACATGTTCTGACCTCTTTCACAGAGGGTAGAAAGTGATATCTTGTGTTGTGGTTTGCACTTCCCTGATTTCTACTGATGTTGAAACTCTTCTCATGTGCTTGATGGCCATTAGTGTGTCTTCTCTGAAGAAACATTTATTCAAATCTTTTGCCTATTTTAGACTGGGTTGCCTTCTTATTGCTGAGTCATGAGAAGTCTTCATATGTTCTGCAGATGCTGTCTTATCCTGTGTGATTTTAAACACTTCTGTGGGCTGTCCTTTTGCTTTCTTGATACTTGCTTTCTATGAAGGAAAGTTTTTAATTTTTTTGAAGTTCAATTTCTTTTTTCACTTGTTTGGGGTGATACAGCAAAAAAAACCCCTCACACTGAAGGTGACTGAATTTACATCTGCATTTTCTTCTAATAGTTTTAAAGTTGTAGGTCTTACATTTAAGACTTTGATCAATATATTTTGAGTTAGTATTTGTACATAATTTGAGGTAAAAATCCAACTTCATTCTTGTGCATACAAATATTCTTTGGTCCACATACAAGTCATTGAAGATTTATTCTTTCCCCATTGAATTATTTTGGTACATATGTCCAAAATCAATTCATCAAAAAGGTGCGGGATTTAAGACTCTGTATTCTATTCTATATGTATATGGCTTCACCCATATGCCAGTATCATACTTTCTTAATTACTATAATTGTGTAGTAAGTTTGAAGTCAGCAAGTTGAATCTTCCTAGTTTGTTCTTTTTGAAGACTGTTATGCCTATTTGGGATACTCTGACTTTTCACATTAATTTTAGGATCAGTTTGTAAACTCCTGCAAAGAATCCATTTGAAATTTTGAAAGAGACTGTATTAAGTCCGGTATCAATTTTACAGTTTTTAGGAATGCTTGTTGTGTACTTCTTTGGTTAATATTTTCCTAAACATTTTACTAGTCTTGATGTTACTATGAAATGGATTATTTTCTTAGTTTATTGTAATTATTCATTGCACGTGTATAGAAATACAATTGACTTTTGTATATCAATACATCTTATATTCTGCAACCTTGGTGAGGTTCTTTATTAGTTCTAGTAGTTCAGTAGATTCCTAAGGATATAATACTACCTGTAAACAGAGAGAGTTATCTTTGTCCTTTCTGGTCTTAAAGCCTCTAATTTTGTTTTCTTGCACAACTGCCCTGGTTAGAAGCTCTAGCACAATACTATATTAATTTTCTAATTCCATTTGTTTTGAGGAAGACTTTGGGGGTTTTTTAGAGCGAGAGAACCAGTAGGATGGCGAGCTAGCTAAATAGATGATACACATGAGAGGTGACTTATCAGGTGTGCTGGCTCTCATAGTTGTGGTTAAGTCCTATAATATGACATTTGTAAGTTGAAGACCCAGGGATGCCCATGTAAAGGTCAGTCCAAACTTAAAGGTCTCAAAAACAGGGAGGCCAGTGGTACAACCCTGTCCGAGTAGGAGAAAATATGAGAGCCCAGGAAACTATGGGTGTGGTCCTAGAGTCCAAGACCAGAGAACCTCAAATTCTAATGTCCAAAACCAGAAAAATGGGAACATGCAAACTCCAGGAGAAATACAGAGCAAACCAGCCTTCTCTCTTGGTCCCTAGCTACTGGGTGATGTCAAGGAAACAGAAAGGGCAGACTTCCTGGTCAGTGTACTGACTCACAACCCAGGAACATGTCTCCACCAGCTTCTTGGTTGTCCTTTAATATTAGGCATCACAAACATGAATGGAAGTGCTATGAGTGAACATCCTTGTCCCTGATCTTAGGGGAAGACTTTTCAACTTATCACTCAGTGTGAGAGAGTAATGGATTTTCCTTAGAAGTTCTTTCAGGCAGAGGAAGTTCTCTTTGAACCCTAGTTCACTGGATATTTTTTTTTTCACATGATGAGACATTGGATTTTATCAAGTGCTTTCTCTACATAAGACATGCCACTTGCACTTGCTGTTTTCTCTGGATGCTGTTCTTATCCCAGTGGTACAGCCTGCTGTTTCTCACCTTGACAAGGTCTCTACTTCAGGCCATTCATGGATCATCTCTGTCAGAAGTCCTCACTCACCATCATATCCTCTTCAGTCTGTCAGCCACATAACCTTCAAAGCACTCAGCCATCACTATTATATGTACAGATTCTGGTGACACATCTATACAATCTGGTATTGGTCATTGTGTATTTACAATGTTAGTCCTCACAATAGCAATATCTTCAAGGAAGAAGCTTTTTCACTGTTTTGCAGGCTTGGAGACTGGCAGACAAGAGGTTATGTGTCTTGTGCCAGTTCCTGCAGTTGACAAGTGTCAAACTCAGGATAAAAACCAGACCACCTAGACCCAGCAGCCATTCCTTTAAGGACTTTTACTTTTGTATTAATCTCCCTTCTGTACACTGTCAATCTCATCCACTGCAAAACTTGTATCTCTAGAATCTAACACCATACATTGTTGGCATTAAAAATGACTTAATGAATTCATGGAACTGTGATCACAAGAAGCATTTCACAGGACTGTGGTGAGTATTACTGACCACAAACACCCATGGAGATGCTCCAGGGTCATTCATTTTGAGAAAGACCAGTTACTTTCCCAAACACTTGGGTACAGAGCATCATCCACCACCTGCCACACTACAGTGGTAATCCAGAAAGCGATGGTTCCAGGGACACACTTTGAGAAACACTGGCCCTCAGAGGCAGGTCAGACAGCCCAGTTCTCAGAAGAACACTTCTGCCTCCATTTCTGCAGCTGACTCTGCTCTTATCTAAAGTCTAACTGGAATCTCTCAGAGCCATACTTCAGTTCAGAAAGAAGACCCAATATTAAGATTGCCTTTTCCCTTCTAGAGCTCCTCACAGGCACATCAGGAGACAGAACTACTCAAGAGAGAAGAGGATGCTTCCAACTAGCCAGAGAACGGTGCTCACCTGTGTGGGGGCCATTTCTCATTCCTGGGTGGCCCGAACTTTCTCGGAGCTCTGCTTCCCTAAATGTGACTCAGACAGGGTCACCCTTCATGATCCGCCTCAACTTCTCAGGATGCAATGTGCTAGCCACAAAGCCTATATATCACTCCTAAAAACTTACCTCAATACTGACAGTTAAACCATGACTTCAGAAGTGGACTGGCTTCAGAATCACAGTTATCTCAGCCTCCTGTGTCTTCAAGCTCATCTGCTTGAACTCTCTGAAAAAGAGGAAAAAAAAATCCTTTGCTTGGAAATCTAAGAAGGAAAACAGCAAACAATATAAGACAACACACGTGGGAGCAGAGCAGGGTGCTCTGTTTTGATTCATTGGCTGCTTCTGAAGAGCTTCATCCATTTCCCTCATTTGCCTGCTTCAATGCCTCAACTTGCAGGCAATGGTTAGAGTACCTTTCTAAGCCTTGTATAAAAATACTCAATAAAAGGATGATTCTCCTTTTTCAACTTGGTGTCTAATAAGTCATGTTTATGGAAAAGTTCTGCAAAGCTCTTATTTTTCTTTGGCAACTGAAATTTTCAATGTTTAGTACAGCCTAGAATCACCTTTGGTAATTATGAGTGTTTTCTAAATTCAAATTCACATCTGATCCAAATGAGGGGTCATCGGAAAGGAGTCTTGGGACACATGAGGATCTGAGAAGACAAAAATGCACTGGAACCCAGCCCATAGTTGGACGTCTTCATCTGAAAAGAACTAACAGTAGCCTGACTCCTCAGCAAAGGAGCAATTCTGCAGAGATGTGGGAAGTGGAGTGACTGACCCAGGTGGAGCCTGGGCAAAGTACACCACTGATTCTAGGAAGCAACAGTCTTCAGTATTCCTCTATTCAAAGGCTGGGAAGGGAGGGAAAATGCTACCTGCACTAGAATGTACCCGAGGCTAATGGGTGCCAAGGTGCACTTCCCATGGGATTTGTCTTGCGAGGTGTGATTTGTATGGAAGATGATCATCTGGTAACACTCAAAATGGCTGAGTGCCTGTGTGGCATTCTGATGACTCAGCTGGGAAAGGGCCTGAACCCAGCAGGGCTCCTGCCTGAGATACCAGACTAAAGAGGAAAGTTCCTTCCAGGGCCTGGCTTTGGGAAATCTCTTGTTTGGGGCTCCTAAACAAGAGTTTAGGAGTAAACTCTTGTATTTCCTCCTAGCTCTTCCCAGGTCTGGTCAATACTTACTTGTATCACCTTTGAAAGCCCAGGAAAGAGCTCACGAAGGGCCTGCCATAGTGAACGGACTGCCACACACCAGAACAGTGAGGAACAAAGCTGCAGCCCTTTCTTCTGTTTTTATGGATATAAAGGAGACATGTTGAGGGAAACCTGCTTTATCTGGTGTAGACAAAATGGGGCTCACTTCCAGAAGCCCAGGGAACCATCTTGTGGTGGGCCAGGGGCAGAGGGAAATCAGCCATGCAGAAGCCCCACAGAGAAAAAAAAAATCACCACTGTGGTGAAATTCTGACAGCCATTAACTCATTACTTTAAGCCACAATGACAAACTATTGGGTTTAAATACTCTTTGAGATTTAAAAAAAAAAAATTCATTTTCTCTCCTCCCCCACAAATCTGTTTATTACTTCAGCTTTTGAGCTTTGTGACTTGGGCTCCTGCTCAGTGTTCTAAACAGGGGAAGAATTGGCCTGATTTGGAAAAGAAAAGCCTCTTACTCTACCAGGGACAAAAGAAGGGAACACAATTATTCAAAAAAGGAAAAGGCAAAGGGAAGCACAAGAAGCCAAAAGGAAAGAGTAGCAGAGGAACCACAGGCAGAAGAGGAATCCTTAGCCTTTCCCCTTCTTGAAGTGAGTGCCTTTCTGCTCAGACATGGCATCTGGAACTCAGAGTACACAGAGGGGTTGCCTGGGGACTGTACTCCTGTGGAAACCACAGCCCAGGGACCAAGGAGTTTGACAGCTAGTTGCGAAAACACTTCTGTTGCAGGAAACTAATTTCCTCAAAGGCAAAGGGAAGACCTCAATCACTAGATAATAAAGCTAGTGTACAATAATGTACAATAATGACTAAAAACAATAGAGCATATAATGACTAAAAAACAAAATAATGGAATCAGGATACTTTTGGAAAAGAAAAAGAATAAGAATACAGTCAAGAAAGTATTCAAATTCAGGGCCGGGGAGATGGCTCAGTAGAATAAGCACTTCCCTGTCAAGTGCAAGGGTCTGAGTTCAATCCCCGGTTCCACCAAAAAAAAAAAAAAAAAGAAAGAAAGGAAGAAAGTATTCAAATTCAATAGCAAGTTGAAATTGAATAAACTAGTCACACTGGTCTCAAAGCAGGAAAAAAATGAGGCACTGGGGAAAGAATGATCATCGTGGTTGATACAAATGGAAGAGTTGGGATGAAGGAATGAAGCTCAAGGCCAGAACGAAGGTCTTGTCCCACCTATCTAGGTTCTCCTAGCCATCCAGAGGAATTTCCTCCCAGTCTAAAGCAATTTTCACATGATTGCTAATGTCTGGGCAAGAACTCTGAGGAGACTTAGAGACCCATTCTAGACTGAGTACATCTGGACACAAGATCTGAAAAGACTTAAAGGTGCAAGGGAGCTGCCCATAGCGGGTAGATGTTGCCAGTAAGTTGCTTTCACTTCAGACTGAACTGCTACAGTGTCAACTGCCACTAGCTCCGGGGCATTGAGCAGTCTCATAAGCTCTCACCCAGGGTTTCATGTCTCCTACCTCTAACGGAGCTTAGGGATGAGGCTGCCAGGAGATCTAACCTCTACGTTGGCTCCATTCTCCTAGATGAACCTTTGCCCTGGATGCCTAGAGCAAGGAAAAATAGTCTTCCAGACATTTCACAGAACCTGGGGTGCTTCCTCCTTACTGTCAGGCACATCTTTCAAGACTTAGTTGTCAGACCTCCCCTTTGTAGGAGTCCTTCTTCAAATGACTTGCTTCCTCCTCAAGGAAATCTCCCTGCTGAATTCATGTGGAACACCTGGTTATAAACAAGCCAGCACTTCATTACACAGTGGGAGTGAGGCCTCATCTCAGGGGCTGGCTCCAGGATCCCCTGTGGATATCGCAGTCAACTGCTGCTCACAGCTCTTCGGGGCAGTGACAGACTGTCCATATATCAACTCTGTATATCCTCTTGAGTGCCTAGATCATCTCTAGACTACTTATGATACCTAATAATTGTTGATGTAAATAGTGGCGATAGTGTATCATTGGGAAAAAATAATAACAAAAAAGTCTTCCCATGTTCAATACAAACACAGTTTTCTTTTCCTGAATGTTTTCATTCCACAGGTGGTTGAACCCATGGGTGTGAACCTATGTATACAGAGAGGTGACTATTTTCTCAGTCATCAAGAATTAAATGAACAATAATAATATCATAATCACTGGAGGAAGTCTTAGAAAGTCTTAGAAAGTCTTCACTGGAGGAAGCACAGAATGATCTACAGACATCAGTAAGTGAGTTAACAGGGCAGGCCCCCTGCTCTGTCACGCTTCAGAAGTGTGCTTCCTCTACTGGTGTACCAGGCTTGTTATCCTGCTAACGTTCATTATAGGATCAAAGAAGCTGAAAGAAAACCCCCTATCAAGTGTTGCTTTGTGAAGGAGCTAAAGTTAGATGCAAGGGGCAATGGCAACAGTGGAAAGGTGCTATCTGGAGAGGAAGAGAGCAAGAATAGCAGGAGGGAAGGAACCCCATTCAAAGATCATCACACCCATGGTGTGATGCAAGTGGAAAGGTCAGTTCTCAGCTAGGGCCGCCTGGCTTTCAGCTCCATGTTGTTGTGCATAAAGCAGTGGGAAATGCGCAATGAGTAGACCCTTTTTGAAAGTACTCACCATTGCCCCACTTTTTTTTATCAAGTAACTCATAAGAAATTTTGTGATCCTGTTCTTATAATGTGTGTTCACACTAGGACAGTATCTACAAAACAGAAAATATTTTCCAAATGCAGGACTATTCATCAAGTAAGTGCTGGCGGCTTTCGCTAAACAATCATACATTGAATTTGACTGCATCATCCCTTTTGCACTTCCTTTCTCTTTATCAAGAGTACCTGAATTTCACATTGTATTTATTTCTCTAAACGTAAACTGGGCTTTTGTAAGCAGCGATCCTCTCCTGTCCTGTATCTGTTTAGTGCTTTATACACTTCAGTCCAGGGCTGCACAGATACCAAGGGATACCAGTGGGCAGAGACACAATGAGTTCTCTCTGTGAGAGTGTCCAGCCACCGACAGGCCACCAGCCACAAGAAGATGCTCACAGTCAAAATAGCAACTGACGTGGAGGACACATGAAGGAAAGGGAGCTAAAATAAGCACTGCAGTCCTCCTGGGTAGGTGCAGAAGCTCGGCCACCCCTCTGTCCTTGGGGACAGATTCCTACAAGGGCATGATCCTGACTAATGGCCTTCTGGCTGCTACTGAGGGGCCTGCCCATATAACCCATGCAGTACAAGTTATTCTGAAAATGTCAGGTCCTGCACATTTTCAAATGTACTATTTGAAACTCAGGGCTCTACTGCTTCAACACTGAAAAGATATAGGTATTACCAATCACAAGTGTAAGAATGGACAAAAGCACACATACACACACACACACACACACACACACACACATACATACATATATATTTAGTCTTTGGTGAAGACTGGAGGTGTAGGTCAGTGGTAGAGCGCTGATCTAGCATACGTAAGGCCCTGGGCTCAATTCCAAGAATGACAAAGGAAACGAAACAAAAACAACCCACTTCAATGATTTTGCCACTTACAGTAACCATAAAATGAATAAACAGATAGCAAACATTGAAGACTAACTCAGCTTGCTGTGAATGAAATTTTATATTATCTTTACTATACAAGTACAGTTAAAAGCCAACTTCATACAAGTGAGTGTATTTTTATAGACAATCCTAGGGGCCTCTCTAGATGAGCTACCACAGCTAACATAAAGCTTATAGGTGGTGAACAGTGATCTCACTGGTAGATCTTGTGGGCCTCACAACAACCCCAAAGTCCTGAGTCACTGTGGCCCTTCTCTAGACTTCTACAATCCTTATAGGCCAAGTCATGCCATTCAGCACTACTATGTACAAATATTTTTTCTTCTCTATTGGCTTCACGTGTATATTTTTTCACAAAAATAAGATTACTATTCCAAGACTTGCTCATTTATACCTAATTGGACACCAAATAGCAAATTGAAGAGCTTAGTGCTATGTAAACTGCACTTGATGGGAAAAATAAACCCTATAGGCTCGAGTCTGCGCTTGTACATACTATGCCCAGCAGCCTTCATGATGGGCAAGGAGAGAGTGGGTCCAGACTAAACCTGAGTGGTCTTTACACCCATCTCTTATCATTAGAGTCATGCCTCCTGGGTACGAGTCACCAAGATAGCCCTCCAGAGCTCCAAGAATAAGGAGCCCCATCTTGATGCAAAAGCTTTCTTAGCCCTCCCCCACATGCTGGTGGCTACATTTTAAGGAGGATATTTATAAGTTCAAAAGCCCACCATGAACTCTGCAACACACCCTGCAAGCTTGCATTTCATAAGCCACCAGATTTAAAAACATACAAAGTAATAGTGCATTTGTGAGACATTAACCTACACTCAATGCTTAGCACAACGTAAATTCCTTGACGTCCTTGTGATAACTCTGAAATGCACAACTGAAGCCTTAAAGGGGAGAAGAGTCTTTTCATAAGATGATACACATTTTCTGTTCAGTATCCAAGGTAAATCCAGAAACCTGTGAATGTCCACAGATTTGTTTCCGAATTCTCTGCTGGGAACAAATGCACCCTCGCCGCTGTACAAGTCCACTCATAGTTTTACATCCCAGGGCAGGGGATAGCTTTTTGCCTGGGGAGAAGTAAAGGGAACTTCTCCCTTGACCTTGAGGTGAGGCTCAACTACAGCCTGCAGACAAGTCAGAGCCTGGCACTCCCTCATGAGCGCCCCACCATGGGCTGCATGACCCATGAGCGCAATTGAACTTATTTCCCAAACACAAGGCAAACTGGGGTGCACTCAGCGTCTACTGAGAACAAGACAATCATTACGCACAGTGGAGAAAAGCTCAAGGGAACAGGGAAGGCTGGATGTCTTTTAAATTAAAGTAATTTAAAGATCCAAGTAGAAGGGATTGGAACACAAAATTGAGGGTAAGAAGAGGGAGAGACCTATTCTGTGGCTCCTTTTCCTAGAAGAAAACCACACCAGGCTTAGCACTGAAGGAGTAATTAACAAAGGCTTTGTGGAAGTCTCATGCTTTGCGGGCAAGAATGCAAAACAGTGTGTCACTCTGAAAAACAGTTTCATGGGCTTTTCTGAAATATAGGTAAGCTTAAAGATAGCACATGAACCATCAATATCACCCCTAGCTATTTACCCAAGTAAAAAGTAAAAAATGTGTATTTCCATACAAACTATACATAAACATTAGAGGAATTTTATTCCTAATGACTGAAAAATGGAAACCCAGAAATCCTCTAATAAATAAGTGAACTCTATATCCACACAGCAGAATACTACTAAGTAATCAAAAGGAACAAACTATTAATATACAACCAAATGGAAGCTCAAGTACATTATAGTGGAATCAAAAAGCCATAGCTTATCTGATTCCATTTATATAAAATTGTGGAGAAGTAAAACTGTTAGGGGAGAAGACAGAGCAATATTTGCCAGGGAGTGGGGTTTGGTGGAAGGACCAAGTGCGAAGAGCTTAAGCACAGTTCTAAGGGGGTAGTATTCATATCTTGATTATGGTAGTGGTTACACGAGGAATGTATAGGACTTATCAAATCATAGCTGTACAGTAAAAGGATGCACCTTACAATTGTAAATGATACAGGAATAAGACTGAGTTTGTAAAAGCAACTCACCAATCAAGCCAACAAAATTATCTCATGGAATTGGGCGACGGTTATTGTCTACAAGATTCTACAAACCATGTAACTTTCTTTTCTAACACCCACCCCCTAATTTCTTCATGTACAATATTTATAGAAAGATTATTGGCTGTTCATTTGTAGAGAACAAAAACTTCTTTAGTCATATAAAATTTCTTTAAGTAATTTCTACATGTTCCAATAACGATGGGAACTCTCTTAGAAAGCAGGCCCCCTTATTTGAAGTTATGCCTCATGAAACTACTAAATTAATAATTCCAAAGATAAGTAATTGCTAAGTGTTGAGCTGCACACTGTTCTGGTCAGTGTGATGTAATTTCGTGGCATCCAGCTTACTCCTGGTGGGACAAGAGTGGTCCTCGGATGCCACACATAGAGGCTGCATGTACTGCCTGGCTGCTGGTTACCAGCAGTCACCTTTTCTCAGGTCAACTCAGTCACAGTGCTGGGGTGTAAGAGATCCACATTTCCTTAATGACAGGCCCAAAACAAATGAAGTTTTGAAGTCTTTTAAATTAAAGTAATTTGGGGCCGGGGAAATAGCTCAGTAGAATAAGCACTTGCCTGGCAAGTACAGGGTCCTGAGTTCGATCTCCGGTACCGCAAAAAAAAAAAAGTAAAGTAATTTAAAGAGCCAAGCAGAAGGGACTGGAACACAGAATTGAGGGTAAGAAGAGGGAGAGATTGATTCTTCAGCTCCTTTTCCTAGAGGAAAACCACATTGGTGACTTGTATGTGCCAAAAGGAATTCACAAAGTACTTGCTTTAAGTGAAAAGATGTACCCGTAAGACAGTTGGTGGCCACAATGCATATTGCTATAACTGGTCTATTTTAATGTTAGTTATGATTGATTATCTTTTGCCCTGCCTAATTTATTTTTTTTCAAAGTTTTATTGATAAACAGCAATAAGACAGTTTCAAATCAAATCGGAAGTACAGTTTCAACAAATAATACACTGCATATATTCTTCTTAGTGGTTAATTGCTGTGCAAGATGCAGACTTGTGATCCTATTTACTAATTTATAAATTAAACTCTTATCATAGGAACTTTCTATAGGAGGAGAACCTAGTACACACAAAGCTTCGTACAATGCATGGTTTCAGACATCTACTAGGGCTCATGGAACCTGTCTCCTGCAGATAAGGGGACTACTTAATTAAAAATACATGAGTATGTGGCTCTCTCTTCTTGTGCTAAATATGTGCCTGCTAATCACTGAGGAATGAAAGCAACCAAAAATCTGACCACAATATCAGCTGCCATAGACCATCGCTACAAAACTGCTAATCACCAACATGTTCAGGTAGTATAATCCAAAGCATGAACTATATCAACAATAAAAAAGCTCAGTTAATCATTGCTGAAATCATTAATTATTTCTAAAATAAATTATCATTGGTAAAATCATCAAGCAAAAGATGAACCTTGATCATTGAACAACAAACCCTTACTGGGAGTTGATTAATAAAAAAAAAAAAAAAAAAAAAAAGGCCTGTATTATTTAAAAACATATTATACAGCATGACTTAGTCTCTCTGTACAGTATGAGTTCATCTACATACATATTCAAAATAATGCAGATGATTCTAGTTTGTTCCTTAATTTAATACCCAGCAGCCCACATACCTGTGGGTACTGTTACTGCTCTTGGTACTGAAGACTCAACAATACACCAAAGTCCCTATTCTTATAGTTCTCACATTGTCTTGGGAGTAACTGACAAATTATAAATCAGCAAATGGACTGAGGAACTGACTGATTCATAACAGACTGAACATCAGCTAATAAAAATGAGGCTGGAAGAGTTGAGTAGGAGATTGGGGAAAGGGGTTCTATTTTAAATAAAGTGGTCAGGTGTCTCAGAGGAGCTACCACTGCAGCAGAGATTTGGGAACAAGGGCTGCTATGCATCCGGAGGGAGGCAACTCTCAACTCCTGAGAAAGGGGTGTGAGGAAAATGTCCAAGGGACCAGCAGGATGGCCACTCAGGCCAGAGCGGAGTGAGCGAAGAAAAGGAGAGCCCAGGAATCCAGTAAGGCAGCCAGGCCAGGCAGAGCTGAGAGCAGCCCTGCAGGCACTGTGCCAGAAAAGGACAGTGGGTTTTATTCTGAGAATTGTCAGGTACCCCTGTTGGATAGAAGCAAGGCTGGGGCCTGATTTTGATTCGTTTTAATGATTTACTCTAGTTGCTTCCTGGAAAACAAACTTTAGGAGTGGGCTGATGAGGTGGACAGGAGGAAGCACAGAGCTCGACAGAAAGCCACCACAGCCATCCTAGTAGAAAAGGGGGCCCTGAGCTAGGTGGTTACCATGGAGGAGGTGGCACGTGGACAGCCAGGGTCCAGGTAAATTAGGGTTTGGCTGACAGAGTTGAAGGATGCTAAGAGGGAGGAGGTTGGCCCCATATTCAGCAACAGTGATCTGAGGGTCAGGAAAATGTATATTATATTCATATCAAGCAGCTCATGAAGTGAGTTAAGATGTGAAAAACAGGCCAATTCGACCCCAATAGCATTAGAGCTTATGACTTTATATTTTGTAATGAAAATAGTTGACTCACGCCCAGTCTAGATACTATTTTGATCTTGCAATAGCATCTCTACCAACTGGACCATTGACTGTGCACAGTTAAGAAACAGATCTCGATGAGAAACTTTATACTTCCTGCTAGAGTTTGGATCAGTGCCCCACAGAGGGTGACTCTTAAAGGTTTAGCCCCCAGTGTCTGACACTCCTGGGAGGTGGTGGATCTTTTAGGTGACAAGGCCTCACAGGAAGCCTTCAGGTCATCGACAACAGGTCCTCTGAAGGGACTAGGGACCCTGGTTGTTGCCTCACTTTTGCTTCTAACCTTGAGATAAGTGGTTTTGTTCCATCATACACCCCACTATGCTGGGCATGCCCACACAATGAGGCCAACAGACTGTGGGCTGAAATTTCCAAAACTCTGAGCCAAAATAAAGCTTTTCTCTTTACAAATTGATTACCTTGGGTATTCGTTATACTAGTGCAAAGCTGACTAACACCCTCTACCGCCAGAATCTCCAGGAAACAAAGATTTCCAGCAAAGTTAATAAAGCTGCAACGCTTTGTCAAATACAGCCAGCATCATGGGGCGAAGATCCCCCTTATTTAACTCTTACTAAAACAAATGAATGCCAGTAAGAATGTACAGAGCATGGACACTCTTTATTAGAAAACTCGGTGAAAGAGAAGTCAAATTGCAAGAACCTCTAATGGGTTTACATGGTAAAGTTTTAGGGACGATTAATTGGTATAACTCATATGAAAGCACTTATCTGCTTTATAGAGCATTTTCTTCTCTGTCCTAAGATTTATATATCTGAATGTTATGAAATAATAGCTAACTACAAAAGGTCAGAAACAACACACAAATACACGGCCAGATCAGGGTGGGTTCCTGTAAGTCAGTGCGGGGTGCAAACAAGAAGCCCAGCAAGGCTCAGCTTCCACATTATGAAGTGTTTCACACAACCCAAAATCACATCTGTTTCATCCAAGACAAGATTTGTGCCCAGGATTCAAAACACAAGGAAAAGTTCAAGTTGTTTTGATTGGAGTAACTGCAGTCTGCTAACATGTGCTTCTTCCAAGAAGTTATCAACTTCCATATTTTCCATCCGTTCCTCTCTTTCCCCCAGTTCAACCCTAAAAGCAGCAGCAGAGTCAAGTGTGATGGGGAACCAGAACAAAACACACTGTGGAACGCTGGGCATGGAGACCTCTGGAGGCCACAATTTTTTTTTTGTTCCTAACTCAGAGAAAATGTTTCAAACCAGTTGGAACCATCCAAACTTGAAACTATCTTATGAACTTCATCTGCTTTTCATTTTTTAAAGATTTTACTCAAAAGAAATTAATTCCCCCAAATAAATATTACTCATCCACCTCTCCATTATCAGCCAAGAGCACATTCTCCTTTTAGTCACGTAGGGCTGGCAGAGGTGACATAACTTGTAGTTCAGGCTTTCCTTTTAGTAATACTTTTGAAGTCTTAATGGTCTTCTAGCTTTTCTACCACACTATACCTTTTAGGATTGCCTCCTGGAAAGATGTCTTTTTAAAATATCACTGTTTTGTTCTAAAGAATTCCTCACTCAAGTCTCTGAATTTAGTGACTTTTCCCACAGTATTGGCTAGTCAGATAGACTTTTCTGGCTCGGTGCTTTTAGATGTCAAGATATACTCTTTTTTCTAATCTGGACTTGGGAATTGCTTTCTCATAGCCTGTCCTTGTTACACTAACCAGTTGTTTGTTTTTCCAGAAGAAAGCAGGATTAGGGTTTTATACACTAAGCTTCTTCTCAGTCACCAGTTTGGACATTTACCTTATTTTTTTCCCCAACAGCTCCAGAAAGATCATCTCTATTCTTATGTGTAAAACCTCAGAGTTAAAACACATACCCACGCGATGTCAAACCCTCCGCCAAGACTAGATTAGTGTGGTTTTCTCTTTGGACTCCTCTGTAATGACCTAAAGATGTATTATATCTGGATTTCTCAGAGGTCTGTTAAATATTAACCATGATGATGTGAAATGCTGGAAAATTGGGGCAGTCGAATCTCTGTTATTAATCCAGTCTGCTGTCATTTCTCTGTGAGCTTCTATAATACATTCCAAGACTGTCACTGACAAAAGCCAGCCATCACTGACTCACTTGAGATGCTAATGAAACCCACAGGTTCCCGCTCAAGAAAATTCCAAAACAAAATGGTACTTGCCATAGCTATTCTAGAGCAAGGGCAGCAAGCTGAGCTCTCTGGCCAGATCCAGTGCATGACTGATTGCTGTCAATAAAGTTTTATTGGAATACACACATGTTCATTCATTCTCATATTACCTAAGCCCTTTTCATGCTACCAATGCACAGCTAAATAATTACAAAGAAACTACATGGCCTTTATGGTAGGAAATATTATCTGAACCTTTACAGGAAAAATGTGCTAACCTCTGCTCCCCAGCTTTAAAGCCAACAGTGTCTGAGGTAAATCCTACTTCGTGTGTCTTTGCAAAGTTACTTAATGAGGATATGGTTTTCCACAGAATTATAAATTAAAATGAAAAAGATTATCACCTATAGTGCTGCCCCCAGTGCTTGGTATTAAGTAGGTCGCCAATGTGTGTCTCCTTGCTTATCTCTTTGTGGTCCTTTAGTATTTGGTTCTAACGTCTCCCCTTTGCTGCCACATTTTCCCTACAGAGTTGGCAGTTCCCTCCTCCTGACAGCTGGAGTTATTCTCCCACCGGCTACTTCACACTGTCATTATCTGCTCACTTTGTCTTCTCATGGAAAATATGGCTTCCTCTGGGATAAATGCCATATCTTATTCACCTGTGTTTCCCTGGGGCCTGGCACACACCAGGACCTTGGCAAAGACTGCTTCAGAGACTGAGTGAAGAGATAAGTCAACATTAGTAAATTAATAACATATTAATCATAAAGTGGTAAATATCAGAAATTTCCCAGATGGAATTTCACAAATAATAAATTCCTTTTTTTTAAAAAAAAAAAAAATCAATTTGAAGTTTCACTGCACTACATATTATAAGGGTGTGTTAAGGAATAAAGATATAAAAGTGAAGATATAAAAGTGAACAACATTCCAGTGAAATAAATTAGCTCAGAAAAACCTGAATTAATTTTGACAATGTTCACCCTTGACTTACTCATATTCCTTCAGATACTTCATTCATGTGTAGATACTGGTTCCTCGACCTCAAGAAAGTTCAGGTTGAGTACCTCGTGTTAGCTTTTTACTGAAATGACTAAAATACCTAGAAAGGGTTTTCTTTCACTCCCAGTTTTAGAGGTTTCAGTCCAGTCAGCTGGCTCCAGTTTTCTGGATCTACGGTGAGGCCAAGTATCACAGTGCACAAAGTCGCTCCCCTCAGGGCAGCTGGAAAGCAGAGAGCCAGCAGGAGGGCCTCAGGTGTGGGCTTCCGCCTCCTTTTCATGCTGCCTCTGGGCGCCACCCTATTGGTTCATGCCGCCCACATCCATACACAGGTCTTTCCCATCAATTTGCTGTCCCACATGTCAATCATCTCTATGAACCACTGTCGCAGACTGAGGGTTTTTCTAACTTCCTAGGTGCTCTACAGTTGCATCATATTGATGATTAAGCATCACATCGCCTTTCACCTGAAATGCTTTGAACTATTTCAGATTTTTAATTTCTCCAGATGTTTTTATATTTTCTTAAATATCACAACGCATTTTGGGGAGGAGACACAAGCCAAAACACAAAACACCCAAGTACATAGAGCCTGAAGATAATTTCACACAGTACTTTTTAGTGTGTCTGCGTTTCACCTGTGACCCATCCTATGGGACCACGTGCAGAATTTACCTCAACTGGCATCATGCTGATGCTCAACAAGTTTCAGATTCTGCAGCACATGGGATCTTCTCCGATAATGTTGTTCGACTCATGACAACGACTTTTTCTTTAATCCAATTTAGATTTCCAACCAAGACTCTCATCTCTGAATGAAAATGTAAAATACTGTTTGTCTACAAAAGCCTGAATTTAACATTTCTAATAGTATTGGCACATTTTTGCCTAAAATATTTTTTTATTTTTAAAAAGTAGGTACTTTGGATTTTCCATCCACAAATGAGCCGGGCAAAAATGTAGACAGTAGGGCCATATAGCTGAGCAGATTAAAGCGCCTGCAAGCAGGCCCAGGGACCTGGAGTTCAATCCTGGGCCTGCTGTGCCAGCCCTGCCCCCAGGGCATGCTGAGAGGGCAACTGAGACTGGGCGTGGTGGCACAAGCCTGTAATCCCACTTGAGAGGCTGTACACAGGAGAATCAGTGGGAGTCAGATCTAGTAATGAGACCCTGTACGCCCCGTAGACCCTTCCCTAAAAATCATCATCATCATCATCATCATCATCATCATCATCATCATCATCTTTTATATCTTCATCAGTGAAGATATAAAAGTGAACAACATTCCAATGAAATAAATTAGCTCAGAAAAACCTGAATTAATTTTGACAATGTTCACCCTTGACTTATTCATATTCCTTAAATTTCCAAATTGCATTATGTAAATGAGGAAGAGGGCTTCCTGTTTCCAAAATAAAGACAGATTTCCATATTGCAGTGTTTACTATGGCTTGCTGGAACATATCACCACACATTTCTTGGCTTAAAACAACACACAATGATTATATTTCAAGTCTGAAATGGGTCTTGCTGGACTAAAAAGAAAGGTTCCGGCTGGCAAGGCCACCTTTCTCCTGGACCTCCAGGGAAGAATGCATCCTCTCTCCCTTCACAGCTTCCAGAGGCCTCCTGTGCTCCTTGGCCCATACCACTTCCAGGCTGCAATGGCCAAGGACACTGTCATCATGTGTGTCCCTCCGCTCTCTTGACCCTCTTCTTCATTTCAAAGAGGTCCTCTGATTGCCCTGGTCCCCTGGGAAAATCCAGGAAGCTCTTCCCATGTCAAGCATGGCTGATGAGTAACCTTAACTCCTTCTTGCCACGTAGTCTCACCCACCCGGTTTCTGTGGAGTAGGATGTGGTCGTCTTGGGGCAGGGTGTTGCACCATTCACCCAATCACATACATCTTAGTAGCAATCAGGCCAAAGGGCCCAGGCCACATGCACAACTCCAATGCATAACTGGAACAACTGGGATTCCCAGGAACAGTCCTCCTATCCGTGAGGAGTTACTCCCCCTCAGCAGGCCATAGCACCACAAGGGACACGCATGTCCCCCAAGCATCTCCACCATAGCGAGATGCATCTCCTGCCTGCCAACCCATCTTATCTCCTCATCCTCAGCTGTTGAAGCTGTAAGGATTTTCTCATGGCCACCCACTCTCCAGTGAAAAGTTCAGTTTCTTTCCTCTACTCTAATGAGGTACTCAATCCCCTTGCCAAGGGGTTTGTTATACCAAAAAACTTATTAATTATACTCAAGATGTATCATCTATGTCCTGTAGCTACGTCTGTGTTACTTAAACATATGTTGTGTGATCAATACATATGCTGAATGTTTTAACACAATAAAAGATACATTGCCTTTAATCTCTCTCAAATTATTCTGAACACACACATCCTACCAGTCTTACCACTTTTTGCAGCAGTTCTGGAAGTCCTCTTTGTGAGTGTCTTTACAAAGTGTGATAAAAATGGGACTGCTGCTCAAAGGGGACTCTTTTGAGGGGAAGTAATGGAAACGGGTCTCTTATAGATAAAATTTGAAAAATTGAAGCATTTACTGTATCTTTCAGTCATACCATGAATATGACCATTCATTCTTCTACTTTAAAGTTCAAATAGGAACATGCACTGGGTGGCATGTATGCACACATACCTGTGATACAAATTCCTTGAGAATAAAGACTTTTTCTGCCTTTTGTTGCTGAGGACTGAGCCCAGGACTTAAACGTGCTCCACACATGCTGTACCATTGCGTCTGCTCCTCTAAAGACTATCTATCTTGCTAAGGACAGGTACTTGCTCACTGATGTTTGTCTTACCCTCAACAAAGAAAGCTTAGGAAGCCTTCTTGCATTTACACTACCATGATGACACTTTATTGCAATAATAAAAATATGTTCCTGGAACCATATACAGAATTTTGCAGAGATTTCCTCTAATAAAATGTAACTGGAGCAAACCACAAGGGCTTGGCGGGCTGCACGGGGACACAGGAGGTCAGCTTGGGTCCAGAGAGCTCACCTTAGGGCCCCAAGCAGCTGGCTCTGGGAGCGCTGGGCTGAATTTTGATTTGAGGAATTGGAGCCAGCTTTTCTGTTTTTGACAACAGCTTCTGGCCACACAGAGGACGACATTTCAGCTGGCACTGGCCTGGGCTGTAGCACCCATCTGGCCATATAGAGCAGATTTTCCAGAGCTCTGTGCCTGCTGGCACACACTTGTGACCCTTGGATGCATCTAACATGACAGTTCTTCCCACCTGCCCACCACACCACAGACAGCCAGGCTTAGGAACACTTCAAATTAGAGGTAGACAAAGTACCTGGATCAAGGGAGTGTTTAATAGCTACCATTTAACTGTGGTCATGTTAAAATTTCAAATTACGTTCTGTAAATTTAGGGGGACAGAAAGAATTACAGGGCCTAAATTGTCTCCCCATGCCAGCATCCCAGATCCCCCATGCCTAGTTCTATGCATTTTCTTTCTTCTGGTTGGGTCTCAGCTCAGGGGCCACCCCTCACTTGGGAACTCTACTGTCAGAGACGCACTGCTCACTTTCCAGCCCCAGTGACGCATCCAGGCCTGAGAGGTGAAAGACATCAGAGAGATTCTATTCTCCAGCTTTGTTCTGTGGGCACTGGCAAAATTCCAAGCCAGAAGGAGCGATGCTAATCAGTCACCTAGTTTCACCACGTAAGAGGGACAGGGATGGCCTTTCCAGGGGAGTGCCACTGCGTATGCTTTCCGGACTCGTACACCAGGTGCTTGTGCCCCTGTGCTTCCTCCCTTCTGCTCTCATCCAATCTGCATGCTCTACCAGTGCCTTGGAGAAACCAGAATAACAAAGCATCTCAGAGGGGAGAAGCCCAGGCAGCCACACCCAGGGTGAAGATGTGCTCCAAAGAAGGGGGTTTCCCATTCCTCCATTCTAGGAACACGTGCTAGATCTAGGTGACAGGGAGTCCTGAAGCTTCTAAGAGCCTGCACCCAGGGACGAAGGCTGTATGCGGAGTTGAAGGACTGGCCCTGGCAGAGCCGCACTCAGCTCAGCACAACCAGCTAATCTTTTGTTGTGTATTGTGGCGCTGGGGAGGAAACCAGGGCCTTGTGCACGCTCCACCCTGGGTTATACATTTGCTCACCAAACTATCTGGAGTATGGAGAAGCATCTGTCCAGAAGGAAATAACTGAATATAGAAAAAGCCTAGAAAGGAATGGGGGGGGGGGCACTGAAAGCTCTTCCTTTGCTGCAGCTCCCCTCACATACAGTGTTATTAGTGTGACCTGGGCCGAATGTATCACCATCTCTGGGCCTTTTTTTTTGGTGGCAGCTCATATATAAAATTTAAAATATCTCAGTTTATAGCTGTTTGTAGGTCAAGGAGGGAACTTATTCACTTCACAAAATTAAAACACTCTCAGATGAGGTGGGAAATACATATGGCATACTCTTATGAGAACAGAAGCCATAGTTAATAAAGTCATTGATGTCAAGGTTTAAGAGGTAAGGGGAGCTTCAATCTACAGCCTCTCTTGCCCTTTGCAACAGATGGGACTTCTTTATTGAAGACTTGGTGAGCAAAACAACAACCTAAAGCAAAAAAATTACTGAGTAGAGATTGGAAGAGCTAAGGGTCAGAGATGGGGACTTTGTAAACATCTGTGTGATAGATGTTCGGGGCCGGGGGAGTTAGTCCACGTCTACAAAAGCCCATCTGGATGAGACTGCCAGCTACCATGTGCAGCCTGGCCTAAGCTCCCTGCATCCCACACCAGTTGTCCTGGCTGCGTTTTAGAGAAAGCACCTGCAAGGCATCTTTAGCAAGGTGGCAAGAACAGTGAGCGTGGGGCTATAAGGCCGAGCCTGAGCCTGCTATTTTGAGAGAGCTGGCAATCATTACACAGGCCTCAAGCATGTACTGAGTGGGATGGAGGATGACAGCCTACATCAGAAAGGCTCAGGATGCGGTGCTGAGCCTCCGGACTTTAGTTCAGGCAGAAGATTCAAACTACAAAAAGTGTGGATGTCTTAGGAAGGTAACAGGATTCAGTGTAACTCAGGGCTAGCAAGGCAAGTGGGAGGGAGGGAGAAGGTGGCAGCATGCACAGCCTCACAGCCAGGTCAGGACCAGAGTCAGGCAGGTAGGGCTGGAAGATGCAAGGGGGCTGCAGGTGGGGAAGAGAAGAGAGACCAGGAAAGCTGCCAGGAAGGTGTGTCACTTGCAAGTGGCACTACAGGGCATGGTGCTGAGCTTGTTGAAAATGACAGGGGGTGGAACTGTGATGGGGAGCAAGAGCCTGAGTAGGAAGGCCAGGCAGGAAGGCGAGACTGGTCAGGCGTGGGAGAGTGAGCGGGACAGGTAGCAGTGCTCCCATGCCACAGGATGAGAGCTAAAAAGGCTTGATGATGAAGAGAATCCGCCCATAGCCCAGCCAGCAAGGGCATGAGAACCACAGCTGGGATTGTGTGTGTGAGTGAGACGATGCAGAGAGACGGAGACAGACACACACAGAAAGACAGAGGGAGACAGAGAGGCAGAGACAGAGACAGAGAGAGACAGAGAGACAAAGAGGCAGAGACTGAGAAACAGAGAGACAGAGACAGACAGAGATACACAGAGACAAACACACAGAGAGTGACAGAGAGGAAGGCTGACAGAGACAGAGACAGAGACAGAGGAATAGAGAGAGACAGAGACAGAGACAGGGACAGAAAAAGAGGGACATAGAGAGACAGCGACAGAGACAGAAACAGAGACACAGAGAGAGAGACAGGGAAGGGGAAAGAGGGAGAGAGAGAGAGAGAGAGAGAGAGAGAGAGACAGACAGACAGACAGACAGACAGACAGACAGACAGGCAGACAGACTAAAAGGGAAGTGGAGGAGGAAGAGGAGAGTTAAGTTCATGGTTTTACTAAAGGTGCATCCTCTTGATATTCTCAAAGGCCAGCACAAGAGGCTTTGCATACCTCAATGTGAAATTCCTTATACCTAAAGTTTCTTTCTCAAAACCCTGCCTAGCATGGAAGTAGAAGGAATGCTCCTCTCCCTACCTCCCCGTTCCACTCACCTGGAAGGAAACCAGAAACCCAGACCTTCCCTGGGGCACCTACTCAAAGAGGTTTTTAGATCTTCGGACGCTCCTCAGCAACCACTCATCTGCTAGGAATCAAAGCGCATCCTGCAGACCACTTGGGGCTCCTTGGTTGCATTCACGCACTTCCACAGAGGCAGGGGACCTAGCCCCCCACTGGGGACTGACATTCTGTCCCCCACGTGACTCACTGCACATTTCCTCTCCGACCTGACCAAAGGGGAAGACTCAGTTGTCTCAAGCAGCACACGCCCTTCCTGTCCCTCTCTCACCGCAGCCCATTAGAAGGCTTCCTGGGAGGGGCCAGAGCTCGCTGCCTCAGGCCTCTGCTTCCCTTCGGTATGGTTCCTAAGCACCCTGGAAAGATTCTTCTTTTTATAACCCTCATCTCCAACCCAGAGTCCTTCCCCAGCACTTCTGGGCCCAAGTGTGGATGCCACACCCCACAGGCAGGCAGGTGGCCAGTGCAGAAAGCTTAGCCATGTGAGAGGAAGTCCTGCTTGGAGTAATGGGCTGGTTCCCTCCATTAGGAACTTAGCCCAGTCAGGGAGCTCCCTCAGGAAATGTACCCTGAGTACCAGGACACACGGGACAGCATGGCAGTACACAGCACGGCAGTGCTGGGCAAGAAATACAAACAAAACAGGAAGAAATTCTCTTCCCCTAGAGCTAAATTCTAGTGATTCTGAAGAGGTAACTTTCCACACATCATGAATGAAAGGAACCAAAACCATAACACAATGCAAGAAGAAAGTGATAAGAGGAAAAAGGAAAAAAGAAACTCAGAGAGAAAGACAAAAGAAGAGTCTGAAAAACACTATGAAGTGCAAGGCATGGTGGTACCCTCCTCTAATCCCGCACTTGGGAGGCTGAGGTAGGAGGAGCATGAGTTTGAGTTCAGTTTGGATTATAGAGAGGGATCCGGTCTCAAAATAAATAAAGCAATAAATAAATATTCTGCTAGAACTCAACTATGCCATAGTAGAAAAAAAAAAGTATTATGTCCAAAGTTGGCCACAGGACAGTCTCCAAAGACTCAGCGCTTCCTCTCCTGGTTGGTGACTGTCCTGCTGTCCCCACAGAACAGTGGGGGGGGAGGCGGCTGCAGGCAGTAGACACCTCAAGATCAAGGGAAGCAAAGCAGGTGGGACTCGAACTTCACAGGAATGAGCTCACAGCTATGGTCTCCCTCCCAACCCAGCAGCACACACACACTGCTTCAGAGACTTTTGTCACTCTTGTCCCTCAGGGTCACCTGGCACTAGGTCACAAATCCCATACATTAGATATCTAATGTTTCAAAATTTCTCCTTAGGCTGAATTCAAATATGTTCTTTGATATCCTCTACCCTGAGCCTTTGGACAGGGGACTAAAGAAGCAGACTAAAATGAACTTAAATGTGAGTTTCTCTTGCCATAAATCCAATCACTAGGCAGAGTAATGAGAAAAAGAGGGGAGAAATAACTCAGTACTTTAAGAATTAGAAAGCAAGGATGGTGATTACCCAGAAGAACAAAATATTGTAACAGTTTCTAGAAAGATCATCTTTCAGGAAACAGTAACTGAGAGAATGGTGAATTTGAGCTGAATGTTCCCAGAAATGGAGCAACCAAGGGGCCAGGTACGGAATTCTGGCTTTGCACAGGCAGCTAAGGTCCGGATGAGGTGGCTGGGGCAGCACAAATAAACTGAAAGAAGGAGTTGGTCAATGACTGCTAAGTTCTAGAGCTCCTGAGGCCCAGACAGATAAAGAAGTGGTTGTGTCAAGCTGATGTCATTAGCTGTCATGGACCTTAGATGAGCTAGAGCCAGGGGACTTGGCTACTAAATTGTATCAAATTTATGTGAGATTAGAGGTTGGGGTACCCACTGATAGAGGGCTTGTCTAGCATGCATAGGCTCTAGGTTCCATCCCCAAAACTCAGGAAAAAAAAAAGACATTATATATGATTAAAAGGTCCCTATGTTATTTTATATCTCATAAATTCTCACATCCTTTTTCTAAATGTGGCAATGATGAAATAGTAATGAAAGACAGTCCTAGGGATGGATAAAAAATCCAGGGCTAAGGACAGCAGTGCTCTTGCGTGAGTTGGGCAAGGTCTTTGCTGAAGAAAGAAAAGAGAGACAGAGAGAGACAGAGACAGAGACAGAGACAGAGAGAGAGAGAGAAAGAAAAAAAGAAAGAAAAGAAAGGAAGAAAGAGAGAGAAAGAGAAGAACCTTCAGTAGGTAACACTTTAATTCTCAGGTATACCTAAGAATTTAAGAATGATTTAAAGGTTTATTAAGAATGATTTCTTCAAGGCGCATAAATGAAACAGAGCAGCACTAGTTACTGATCCACACCACTGTCTTTTTTTTTTTTTTTTTTTTTTTTTTTGCAGAACCGGGGATGGAACTCAGATCCTTGCGTTTGCCAGCCAAGCGCTTATCCTACTGAGCCATCTCCCTGGCCCCAACACCACTGTCTTTTGCTCATTTGCTCCTCTTGCTCTTGACCTCACCAATAGATGGCAAATGTTATGAAACCATCAATACTTACCTTTTATTCTGTTAACTGCAACTCAAAGAGAATTCACCGTCCTTTCATGGGGTTCTCCTTTCCTTTTAGAAAACAACCAGTCTCCAATGTGACCAGAACCTAAGGAAGAAGAAAAAAAAAAAAAAACTTTTAAAACGTGTAGGAGGAAACTGCCAAAGCAGAAAGCCATGTGTGTCCAACAGGATGAACTAGTCTGACCTGGAATCAGCCACTAAAAACAATGGACTACCTCGTACTTTATCAATAATCCCTCCATGCCCTCTGCTTTAGCAAACAGAATTGGAAAATGACATAGAATTTCGAGTATCTTTTTATTTATTTATTTTTTTGTGGTGCGAGGGATGGAGCTCAGGACCTTGCACTTGCTAGGCAAACACTTATTCCACTGAGCTATCTCCCTGGCCCCTCTAGTATCGTTTCTGTCAGGTTGTTTATTCATTTTGGTTCTAGAGATGAAACCTAGGGCCTTGTGCACCCAAAGCACACACTGTAACCCTGAGCTACACACCCCAGTCTCTTTTTGATCATTTAAATCATGACTAAAATTGCCTTGCTGGGAGCCATTTTAATCTGGCTTCCCTGAAGCATTTGATGTTAGCTCCCACTAACAACTAAGTTACCCAAACTTGTGCAATGCAGAGTTGCCTTAATTGCCCAATACCCACCTCGCTACTGTGGCGACCTATGTGTAACAAGCATTGCAAATAATTCACTCACGTCCACAGAGGAAGTAACGTGAGATCCATAGAACAAAAGAGACCCCAGGTACTAGAAGGGGAAAGTGTCTATTATGGCTCCTTTATCTGCAGAAGTGGCAGCAAATCTAATTATAACAGAACAAACTATTTTCCCCCTGAGGGCAATGATAATTCCCAAGATTTTGAATAAAAATGAAAAATGCTGCTGTTTTTAATAACAGAGTGTTAGCCAATTTGGTTGTGGATGCTTTGCTTCTGTGAGCCTGTGTGTCCCTGGAGACTATATCCCTGTGCCCCCTCACCCCAGGACAACTGCTTGCTTTATTCTCTGGATGAAGCTGTTGCTGTGACCACAGCAACTTCAGAAGCCAAAGGTCACCAGCCTTCCAGGTGATCAAGTGCCATGTGTCACTAGTGTGGCAGGGTGAGCCCTGCATCGGGGGTGCCCTTCAGAGCCCACCTGGGCTCTGGTCTCGGGCCTCTGCCTCCTACATGTCCCAGGATCTCAGTGTGCCCGTGTGTGCTTGGCAGCAGGGCAGGCCATGTTCTTAGTCTTCCTCTGCTCCTCCCTCTGCCTCACCTCGCCTCGCCAGGCTCTCGCTTAGTTTGTTTCTTCCTGTGCACCTCAATGGCAAAATTCATCAACGTACTGAAGTGAACACAGAACCGGGCTACTGGCGGGAACTGTCCACTCTCAAAACTGCCCATGGTGATGTGGCCAAAATCCCCCAAAGCTCTTAAAAGTACTGAGATGCTTTGTTGTCTAACGGGCAGGATATATATTAAGTCTATTAAAATACATCTGTTCAGTAGATGGTCAGCTATTAGAAAAGATAAATCTGAGGCAGAAGATACTAAGACTCTGATAACTATCCAAACACTAGTGAGATAGCACTAGTCAAATGCAGAGTTTAAAACTGTACCAAGGGCTGATTACAACTTTATCAAAAGCATGGTTACATATGGATGAGGCTACTAGCCAAACTACAAATCTACAAATAAACACATATAGGGAATATATAGATATAGATATAGATATATATGATATATATTATAAATATTATAGGAGAGAGAAGCAAATAAACTCAAATAAGGAGTTGGGCAATGTCTGCTACATTGTTGAATTACATGAAAACAATGATATAGCTATCAATTGGTCTCAAATATCTCCTAGCATGGGATCAGAACATTGTTACTCAAAGGGAATGACTTCAGCTTACCGTTTTCAATGCACAGGTAAAAAAATGTATGTCCAGTGAAATGGAGCTGCCCATGACCAGAAAGAACACACCGGCAGAAATAAGACTGGAATTGAGTTCTCACAACTGGTTTTTAGTAGAGTACAATGTGATGGACTACAGGTGTGCGCAATCATGTCCAGCTACTTGCCTGTATTTTTTAAAACGTATTTAGTACAGGGTTTATAGGGTCTCACTGCATAGATCCAACTCGGAGTGATCCTCCTGTTTTCAGCCTCCCAAGTGCTGGGATTACAGGTGCATGCCACCATGCCCAGTCTCAGTCACCATCTCAGTGTGCCCCGGGTATGGGGCTGGCATGGCAAGCTGGGGACTGAACCCTGGCCACTGCATTCTGCCTAAGCAGGTGCTTTAGTGCACTGAGCTATCTGGCCAGCCCCTACTTGCCTGTATTTTTAAGGATAACTCAGAACACACAGAGTCAGTGACATTTGCTAACCTTTTCAGTAAATGGCATTGGGTGGTAACGGTGTTGGATATGAAGCCTGGTGGGATCATCCCTCTGGGCGTGGGAGCAGAAGGCCAGCTCAGGCCCAGGTCTTGAGCTCTGGGGGCACCAGCAGGCCCACACAATTCAGGGAATACCTGCTCCACAATTTCCTTGGAGCACTTTGGGCCTGGTGAAAATAGTTATAAACAAAAGCAAACAGACTGCACAATGGTTCGGACTCCAAACCTTCCCTTCCATCAAAGTCATAAGGAACTGGAAAGTCGTTTTAAAAGCTCAATCTAATGGCCCTGGATTTCCAGGGAGAGATAGTGGTGATGTACAAGCTCAGGGTAGAATCACTCTTTTTCCTCTATAGGAGAAAAGAAAAAGATGGTATAATAAAAAAATAAAGACAGAGATGAAGTAAATGACTTCCCATAAAAGAAAAAGGAGCTCAGAATGTATCCTTCTTCAGTGATGTGCTGACAATGCTGAGCATGCTATGCTCCATGGACCTGTGGCAAACCCTTTGTACAGCACAGAACTTGGAAATAAAAGGGGACCTTAAGAGTTGGAGCAGGTGCTCATGGGAATATGGAGAACCTAATATCATTACATGTAACGGAAATTCACAGAGACCATTAGTCACATTGTTCACTGAGGTCTTTAATGAGAGTACACTCTCAGAAGTGAAACACCGTGGGACTTTGTCTCTTGTGAACACCATAGAGTGCCCTTACACAAAGTAAGAGGCTGCCTTGCCCTTTGGCAATACAGTTTCATGAGACTACTCTCAGACAGGCAGTCTTTACCTGTATTTCTATGCAAACACTCGAAACTACCAAGCAATCCCAGGTACACCCTCTCACCAAGAAAGTATGCTTGCAAAATTGCTCAGCAGCTTGAAAATGTCCCAAGAATTATTCCAAATATCCCCTTCAGGGAATGACCTCCCCTAGCTTATAAAGCCAGGAAGAAATCCTTCCTAGTTCCATTCTTTATGTGAGACAGGATGTAGCTGCTTGTCTCCCCATCCCCCACACCACCGCTTCATTCTTCCTGGTTATTTGAGTATTTAACATTTTTGTAAAGTTTGAGCACAGTACCTAAGCCCATAACTTCGAAGCTTTCAGAATGAGTAAGGAGACAGTATAGATACTTGCTGGCTATGCCCACCTCTCCTTCTTCGGGCACTCCAGTGGCTCAGCCTACTATGTAGGCTACCGCAGGGGTAGAATATGCACAGGTACAGTGACCACAGTTTGCACATCACCATGCATGGGTTTCATCTGCTCTACACCCCCTTTTTGGTGGGAATTCTTTGGTACCTGTCATGATGCCCACCCACCTCTGTGGCAAAGGTGGACCATGTCTGGTACTACTGTCCTCTGTCCAGTCCACACCAATAGACATGGGACTCAAGAGTTTCCTTTCATACAATTTGATTTCACAGCAGAAGAAAGGGTCTTTCTTCTTTCTTCCTGATCAAAGTGAAACTGAGGGTACATCTTAACCATCTGGTTTCAACTGCCTTCAGTAACTTGCTTTGAGTTTGACTCCAAAAGTCCCTAATTTTGGAGGTCACAAAGCTGAGTACAACAGCCTGTCTTCTACTGGCTTTTTAGCAGATGATGCCCCCTGTCAGGATGATAAGGGTTGCCTGGGTTACTTCACAGGGACTTGAAAGCTGTCTTTGTTGAAACCATGAACCCTTCATGTGGGTCTGTGAAGATGGCCCATGAACACAGCTGACCTTCTGGTGTCAGAGGGCCAAAAATTCCACCCACAAAGCAGGCTAACATTAGTCCTATAAGGAGGCAGGAAGACCAATTACGCACACACAGAACACTGATAACTGCACCTCCGATAACTTTCTCCACATCTTAAATCACTCTGTTGCTGCATCGCACACTTATCCCAAACCCTGTCCTCAGAGAGGTGGGTTTATGACCAGCTCTCCTAAATCAGATTAGGCTTGGTGGCTGGTGTGTTAACAATAAAGAGCAAAGGTGTTTCACAATGAACCAGCCTAGGCTGAAATTTCATAGACTTCGGCAGAGAATAACGCTGGGGCTACTTTTTAAATAAATGTGCCACCAAAATACAAAAGACTACCATAAGGACAAGCTCTAGTCCCCAGAGTACAAGCTGAAGTCACCTTGCGGCATTTACCTTCCCCAGGAATTTGAGCCCAAACCATCACTCCTCAGGATTTTGCCTGAAATAAACAACTCCAGGGTCCCAGAAGCTGGGTGCTCTGGGCTTTGGGCCTCCAGGCTCACTCCCTGCATTGCTGAGCAGGCTGCAGCGCAGGCGGGAAGTCCTCTCTGACCAGAGGCAGCGCAGGAATCACCAAGAGAATCGCTGCACTTCATAAATGCAGCAAGGTTCTGTGCTCCAGCTACTCTACAGGCTATCCTTTCAAAATTTATTATGGTGACACCGAAAACAAATCCCTAAACAAACAGCTCAGAGCCCTTTGACCTTGGATGACTTTGACACATCTGGGGATAATCTGCTTACAGGACTGGTTGCCTCCTCAAGGAGCTGTTGGCTGAGCTGCTTCTGTTCCCACTACAGAGACCAATGCAGGCCTCTGACAGATCCCAGATACCGTTTCTTGCACATCTGCCGCCCATGGCAGACTTTCCAACCCTAGAGAAGAGGAACGGGGTCTTAAATGATCTCTATGCCTGGCCAGATCCTAATGGAAGTAGACAGGCTGCGTGGCAAAGAATGGCTGAATGAATGAATGAATGAATCCTGCTTTCTTTCACCCTATTGTAAAATGAAACAACAGCAAAAAATACCCCTTAGATCTCAATCATTGTACCCTAGGGCAGGCAGCCTGCATGCAGTGTAAGGGAAAAAAGAGGCTTGCTTCCTCCTCTTGCTCTTCTTGCTTCTGCTGTCTTCCGATGCTGCCCTGGACTGTGGCCCTGTGCCATGTGTGGCCCTGCCTGGGAGCCAAAGGATTACACATTGGCACCTCCACAAAAGGTGAGCTAAATAAACCTTTCCTCCCTTCATTTTGGGGATCAGGTATTTTGTCTCAGCCATGAGAGAACAGTAACAGAAACGCCATCCGGGAGGTTTCAGTCCCTGGTCAGCTCGCTCCAAAGAAGAGACATCACGAGAAAAGTGCAAGGAGCAAAGCTGTTCATGGCAACCAGGAACTCAGGGAAGAGCTCAGGGAATAGTTTCAGCGGGAGACAGACCTCCCAAGACACACCAGCAACCCCTCCTTACGCTGCACTCAGCTGTGGGCGTCAGTGATTAATTCCCTGACCCCACAGGCCAGTCATCTCTCCAGGGGACTCTCAACCCAGTGAGGCTGACCATTAAGACTGAGTGGCACAAGGCAAGGCCCATGCGGCGCAAAGCTGTCCCAAGTCAGATCTGTCTGAGCAGGGACTTCATGGACATACTTTGAAACAAAGTAACTAAGCACACTGATGAAAGAGTTCTTAAGCCTCCAAACAGTTCAAGACTCCAGTTTAGACTGCATGGTTGTCTTTTAAAACATCAAGAGGGGAGATGAACTGACAGTACACATTCATTGTGAGTCTGCTTCTGAATTTCCTAGTGCAGGCTTTCTGAAAGAATGAGAAAAAAATAGGGAATAAAAACAAAATCTTTTTTCTCAACTCCTTTTGGGTTCTGGAGTATATATACTCTTTGGTATAAGTGAGAACGCAGTATAGCTTATGATGTATAACTAATGCATAGCTTTTGGTTAATCTACAGGAATAGACAGCAAGTTAGGACGCACAGCTCCTCTGGGAAACACCATAGAGAAAGCTCAGAAGCGAAACAAAAGGTCTGAGAAACCTGAGCACTAAGTAAACAACCTTAATTTCTTATGAAAGTACAAATATATGAAACAAAGTGACATTACCAAACACAAAAATGTTCCACGTATAAACAGAATTTTTAGGGCTGGCCAAATAGCTCAGCGGATTAATGTAAGCAGGCGCAGGGGCCAGCAGTTCGATCCCAGGGCCTGTTGTGCTGCCCCCCCCCCCCCGGGGGGGGCAAGATAAAATGGCAATTGAGACTGGGCGTGGTGGCACGCCTCTGTAATCCCAGCTCTTGGGAAACTGTAAGCAGGAAATCACTAGGAGTCCTTCTGATCTAGTAGGGAGACCCTTAACACCCTTGTAGACCCTTCCCTAAAATATCGGCGGGAAAAAAAACACAAGACAGAACCTTTAAAGGGAGAGGGAGAGAAATTTGGACATGGTCAAGGTCCAGGTGGGACGGTACTAAACAGAACCAGCTAGTACAGAACCACTCTGAAAAGGTCAGCCCAGTTTAGGAGCTGCTTTCTGAGTCCTGGAACTCTGGGGAACATCACTGATTTCTTTTCAGCATACACACCAACCATTCCGTTTTTTTCCACCTCATTCAGGTGCGTTTTAAAAGAGCTGAAGCATTGAAGCCAACTTCATTAAGAGGCAGCTTTCCCCTCACAACCTCATGCGTGGTGTGGATAGAAAAGTGCTCTGTCCGGGACCACAGGGCTGCTACCTCTGCTGACAGAATTCTCAGCACGCACATCTGGGTCACACTGCAGCAGAAGCGACCAGCAGAAGCGACCAGTAGCGGCCAGTGGTTATGGCAAGAACAAGGGCAGCTGTAGTGACCACAAACCCACCGTGGCCTTGTCCCGAGCTGCCTTTTTCAGAATCCACAGCCTGTTCCCTGAGGTCAGAGGTCTGACCTGAGCTTGTCCTGATGATCGGGCACAGTTGGCACCATCCAACCCCTGAGATGTGAACATCAGATCCTTCGGAGACCCTGAGGGCCTTTGCTACACTGTGGAGTTCCTGCGGCCCACGTGACTGGACAGGAGGAACACGCTGCCCAGCAAGAGCGGGAAACCATCCTGATGCCCGCGATACCAGGTCGCTAGGCTTAAAGGCAAAGAGCTCTGGACCGGCCCATCCGGTGTAAGAACCAGCTGCTATACATAACAAGAGATTGTAACACAGGAACCGAATTAACTATGATTGTGCAAAATTTTAAATGTTTCATTAGCACATGTTTACAGCACGTGATGACTGCATCCCTTGTCGGGAAGTGAGCACGCATGCCCAACACAGCGTGTTTTCATTCCCTTCCCCTCTTCCACCACCCCCCATCTCTTTGAGAGAGAGCTATCTTCCTACTCTCTGTTACCTATCTTTATTTTCTCTTAATTTTGTTTTGGGTTTGTCATACTAGAGAAAACACATGATATTTAAGTTTATATGATTTTATTTCACCTGTTAGGGTCTCTAGGCATTTCCATTTTCCAACAAGTATTCAAGTTTATCTTTCTTTATGGTAAGTTATTGTACATGCCACATTTTCTTTTTCCTTCCTTTCTTTTCTTTTTTGTTTTATTTTGTATAGGGTCTCACTACCCAGCTCAGCTCCTAGTGACCTTCCTGTCTCAGCCTCCCCAGCACTGGGATTACAGGCATGTGCAACCACACCCGATTTCAGTGGCTGGCATGGCGCACCTTGGGGCTCTACAGTGGGCACGGGCATGTGGTACTGGGGATTGAACTCTGGTCTTTGCACTTGCCAAGCAGGCACTTATACCGCTGAGCTATCTCCCCAGCCCCACATTTTCTTTATCTATTCAGCTGTGCTAGACATATAAGCTACTTCCAAAATGTAGCTTAATCCTATTTAAGTTTTAAAACTGAAGCAGTACAAAATAATTTTCCTATTTAAATACAAGTCTGCATTTCTTTGATAGCACGACATTTTACTTTCAATTCCACACTGCGTAAGATGTCACAGGTAATCCCAGCACTCTTAGAGACTGAGGCAGGAGAAGCCTAAGTTTGAGTCCAACCTGAACAAGATGCTGTTTCTAAATTAAAAGTAACATATCTGGGCACACAGCTCAATGCAAAGGCCCTAGGTTCAATTCCCCACGCCACTGAACACAAAATAAAAACCTATCGCTGCTGCGGCATAGTGTGTAAGATTACATGAAAACGCAACACTGACCTGCCAGAAGTCAACAAAACAATTCAGGGAAAATGATTTTCCCCTAGTACTGTAAATACTTTTTTTTTTTTTTTTTGGCGGAACCGGGGATTGAACTCAGGCCCTTGCGCTTGCCAGGGACGCGCTTATTCCACTGAGCCATCTCCCCGGCCCTGTAAATACTATTTTACACTTAGAGTACTCAATATCTGTGAATGTTTTGCACAGATAGCACAAGTCACAGTGGTCATTACGGAAATCATAATTGGTAATTAAATGGCAAAAATCGGTTTTAAATGAAAATAATTAAACCACTTCTCTGGCTTTTGAAGTGAAAACTGCCAGACTTTCAAATTCAAAGAAAATCTTAGTGCTGACTTAAAATTGAAGGAAGGTACAGAGACACTACAGCCAGAGAAGTAGAGGTGAAAAGAGACCGGGAAGGGAGTGCGTAAACAATGTCACCGTGAACGGCAATTATGGCATGCCGCAGCAAGATGAAAAGCTGTTCGCTGAACACACACACAAAAAAAAACCAAAGATAAGAGAGCAGACAGCAGCAAAAGACAATTTCAGCAAAAAGTGAATTTCACGTTGCTTCCTTTAAGGAGTAAAACGAGGGTCCATGAAATTCATTAACCAAAGTCAGAACTAAAAAGAAAATTCAATGATTTTTAACATCTGAGCTTGTAAGTTTTACCATCTACGAAAGATCTTGGTTATTCAATAAAACAAAACGAAGACAATCATTTTTAGATAGATCTTGTGAGAAGATAAACATGTTTTTGTACAAAAAAGAAAGATTGCTAATTAAGCAATTAAGAAATTGGCCATATAATACAAGATACTTCTAATACTTTCAGAGATCAATAGATTCTATATTTCTAAAACAACAATCTTTTTCTTTAGTTTTAAATGAGTTTTGCAACACAAGAGACAACACCCAATATTTTGGGTACATTTTTATCTCAAAATGCTTCCAAATTTATGGAGAAATGTGTCAATTCACAGCTTTAATAAAAGTGAATTCATGACATAGATAGTGGTGAATCTTACATCTATGAAGCATTTTGACAATTTTTTTTTTTTTTTTTTTTTTTTTTTTGTGGAACCGGGGATTGAACTCAGGCCCTTGTGCTTGCCAGGGAAGTGCTTGTTCCACTGAGCCATCTCCCTGGCCCCACTGGCTAGATTTGGAAACAAAGTTTCTGTCATGCCAGAGAGTACTCATGCTATGGTAGGTCATAATTCTATACTCAGCAGATCTTTAACACAAGAGACTGGCTTGCGTCTTAGTGTTTCTTCTGTGATATTAATTCATAGTCACGTCTTCTGACGTGTCACCTATGGAAATTCATGCAAGCATTAGGCAGCTTTTGGTTACTGTAAGACAAATGTCCTGGCTGATCAACTTAAAGAGGAAATATTTATTTTGGCTCATGGTTTGGGAGGTTTCAGCCTATGGGTGGTTAGTCAGCCTCGTTGCTTTGGGCCTGTGGGATGTAGGGAATGTGTATTGGATTAAGCGTTCTCATCCTAGCAGCCAGGAAGCAAAACAGAGAAGCAGGAAGAAGCAGAGGTCCCAGCATCCCCACTGAAACATGCCCCCAGTGAAGGAGAAACCTCCCACTAGGTCCCACTTCTTGAAAGTTTCACCACCTCCCAACAGTACCACTGGCTTGGAACCAAGCCACTCCCACACGGCCCTTTGTGAGAAATCTATCCAAACTATAGTGAATCTAGTTAAAATGCTGCAATGTACACATATAAATGCCCCTTATGGAATTGCTAAAAGCAATAGCAAACCATGAGTTTAGTGATGAGGTGTTCTTTGCCAATGAGGTCTGGATAGGTCACAGAGGAGTTTTACAAAGATTCACTGCGCAGTGAACTCCAATCCAAGATCTCTTTCCCCAGAAAGAATGTTTGCCAAATACTCAAAGAAAATTTAAAAAATAGCAGTATGATTTTAATTTCTTTTATAGATATCACACTAGCTGTGGAGAAACCAAATCTTAAGCTCTAACAACAGGAAAATCTTTTTTGTAACCTAGCTAGATAGCTAGGCAAGAGAATTTATATCAAAGCTAATATTTTTCATACAGTCAGTAAAAAATAATGTGGTTTTTTTTTTTCATTTTTCTAACTTGGATTTTACTGAATAAAAAACAATTTGTTTCCAAACTCTACTGGAAAATTTTCAGAACTTTTTTTTTTTATTATATTGATAAATTTAGACTGGGATTTTTCTTTTTAAAAATTTTCTGTATTTGGTACAGGATCTCACTATACACCTAGGACTTGTAGTGATCCCCGTTTCAGCCTCCCCAGTACTGGGATTACAGGCATGTGCCACCACACCTGGTCTTGGTGGCCAGCTCAGTGCACCCAAGGTAGGGCCGGCATGGTATGCAATACTGGGAATTGAACCCAGGTCCTTGCACTTGCCTAGGCAGGCACTTAGACTGCTGAGCTATCTCCTTGGCCTTAAACTGAGTTTTCAACCTTTATCTTACTCCTTCAATTCTGAGATATATAATTTTTTTCATTAAACAAATCATTTAATCAATCCCTTGATAACTCACAGCCATCATTAAAAATACCAACGATTACTCTGAACATTAGTACAACAATGACATTATTTGATAACTAGAGAAACATGAGGCCATTTTGTCTTTTTTCAACTAAATGATCCCAGAATTTAAAAGTTCTTTTGTCTGATTTATATACTCTTTTTTTTTCAAAGCTGATTAATAGGACAGTTTCAATAATTAATGTACATTGTTATCTTCTTAGTGGTTATTCATAGTAGAAGAAGCAGCCAGGATATCCTGTCCAAATACTATTAGTACAAATCTTTCTTCCCATTGAATTAAGCAAAAGTAGCTGTATATCTATCCTAACTATTCTGTATATACAAATACAAAATGGTCCTTCCTTTGTATCCCCTTTTTTTGTTTAGTCCTGTCAGAGATGGGTATTCTATTGGCATCTAAATACTATAGGTGCTTGAATTCAACCAAACAATCCAACACAGTCCAGCAGTCCACAATAGTAGTGGGTTATCTACAGAAGTTATTGACTTGAGCCTTTCACAGCTCAGCGTATTAATGTGGGCTTACTTAATATACCTCATTTGAGATATATAATTTTGATTTGGTCCAGGAGTGAGTTTATAGAATTTAAAAAGATGTTGCTTTGAAATTGATATGCTTTTATTTCTAAAAGTCAAATTGCCTTGTCTAAGAACAAGAGCCCATTTTGTCAATTCGGATGCAAATATTAAAGGAAAATGGATTTTTGACGTGATTCAATTACTGGAAAACTCAAGTGCACTAACCTACAGCTGGGCAGCATGATCTAACAACAAGTGTGGTTGATGACAAAAGTGTTGGATAACACCCACACAATAGACAGTGTACAGACATGACAGGACGTGGCAACACCAAACAACTTCTAAGCACCTGGCTCCGTGGTACATGATCTGCTGTTTCTCCTTGTGAACACACAGCTACTTGGGAGCACTGTGCAGCTCATGGTGTGAAGCATCTTGGAGAATAGTACACTGTGAATCACTAGCCCAGGAATGACCACAGGTCAGTCAGACACATGGTTTATGTTGAATGAATATCATTTTCATAGCATTGTATCATCAAAAAACTCTAAAGTCAAGGGACTGTCAGGACATGAAACAAAACTGATAAAACTGCAAAGAGACAGACAAATGCACAATCGAAGACATATCTTATTGCCCTTTTGATATTTAATATAATAAATACAGAGATATTCAGGATACATAAAGAAGGGTGTGAACAGATTCCTAGGAAAATTCTATGCCCATTAAAATCCGAGAAGCATGACTACTCTACATTACCAGCGTGGGTACCCAGTCTACGTTCATATCCACTTATGATAAGAAAGTGTTTTAGGCTTCCTTCTGGCATCATCATAACTAATATTTTCTTTCTGGATCCTAGACTAAACCAGAGCCATAGGAAAAATTAGTTTCAAGAAAACTAATCTCAAAATATAAATCACAGACTTTGGAAGTGACACAATTAGTTGAAGCAGGTTGGACTTCTATTCATTTTACAGTCCTGGAAATAACACCAAGCTTACTACTGAGATTTAATCCACTTCTCTATGGGACTAGACTAAGAGCTATTATGAAATAAAGAACAGATGATGCCTAGCACATAGCCTAACACATACTCAGTGAACACAGACAGATTCCTTTCCCTCATGCACCAACTTGTTGGTGTGATTCCTCCTGGAGCAGAGATTAGTTCTGCACCACATCTGCTTGGATAATCCCAAGAAGATGAGGGAAGTCGATACCTTTAACAGTAAAGCATGCCAGTCTCTCTATTTGATCGCTGAAAATCCTGTGGTATCATTCAGTTGAGCCAATACTTTCCCTTCCAACTCTCAATGGAGAGCTTTACTCTATTTATGGCGGTAACTTACACTCTTCCAACAGCTGCTGCCTGACATCTCATGAAGGATTAACAAAAGGAAAGAAGTTGGACAGCTTTCTAATCAAGTTTTACATGGTGGAAAATATAATATCTAAAATAACCATAACTATTTTGAGGTGTTTTAAAAAGCACATTGGAAAATCTCTATTTCTTGTCACTGCCTCAATCAAATCAAGGTGGAAAAAACAAGGGGTGGGAATCAGAAGCCCTAGGTTCTGGGCTGTATCCTAATGCTTGTTTGCTTAATAATCTTGAGCAGAATATTCTTTTTTATTGGTCTCAATTTCTTCAACTATAAAATAAAGATATAAAGATAAGCACTGTTAATCTGATAATGAACAAAAAATTTAAATGAAGCATATATGAAACCAAATTTAAATGAAGCATGGTTATTATCTTGAGTAAATATGATCATTGGCTCCTTTATTAATATGGAGCATCAGGAGGTAATTAGAGTGGGAAATTATTACATTATCAAGCTGATATTGTTTTCCATTTTAGATTTATGCTTTCTATACTGCATCAGCAAGCACAAGTTTTTTTTAACATTTATTTATTTATTTA